>NW_023494806.1:3691253-3761253 GCF_904425465.1 Colossoma macropomum | reverse complement strand
GTTGGTGGACTATTCTCAGTCCAGCAGTGACATTGAGGTGTTAAAAAACTCCAGCAGCACTGCTGTGTGTCGTAGAAACAAGGAAGTGGTCATAATGTTATGCCTGATCAGTGTAAACGTACATGTCAAATTTTTATAATGATGTATTTTGTCACAATTTTAACTCACGTTAAAATAATGATTTATTTTATCACAATATTGTCTCATTTTCTTTAAAACAGTGCTTACTATGTCAAAATAATGACTACGTTTCTAGAAATATTGACTTGTTTTCCTGTAACTGTTGACTTACTCTGTCAAATTAATGCTATTTAAATACAAATTGTTTTGGGATAATAAGTCGTTATATCGAGAGAAGATGTCTAATCATGGGAAAATAATTATTTTGACATAATAAGTCAAAACTTTGAGAATTTGTTATTCTTTCAAGATGCCGAGTCAGTAAAACTTATAAACATTCATATTAAAATAAAACGTATAGCTAATGACGTCACCTGGTTGTGATATGGTCAAAGCTTTGAGTGCATGGTTTTGATCAGAACTGTTTACTTTTGTTTATTTGTGTGAAAGGTTTTGATTGGTTAGAGGCTCGTTTGCATATCGGAGCTTTCTATGTTATCAGTATCGGAAAGGCCAGTATCGTGGTAATAGCTAACAAGCGATATATCGTGCAGCTGTAGCAGTGTGGTGGAGACAGCTACGGAGGTTATTTCCTATGAAGGACTTTTTTCTTCTTTCTTTCTTTCTGTCTTTTCTTTTTTCCTCTTCTCTGCAGCTCCCCTCATAAATCAGGCAAGTTGGCCCTCATGTTGCTGTGTGTATTTATGCATTTGGATGCTAATACAGAGAGCTGAGCCTCATCTATCACTGCTCTGAACAGGCAACGAGTCAGGAGCTGCAGAGAGAGGGAGAGAGAGAGAGATGACAGGAGGGAGGGAAGACAGTTTTGACATTGAAATTGATGACCCATTACACACACACACACACACACACACACACACTTGAGTGAACTTTTCACTCCATATTGCACAAATATATTAGAACCCAGATAGAGAAAGACAGATGAAAAGAGAGAAAGAAAGAAAAAGAGAGCTACAGAAAGACAGAGAAAGACAAAGGGGAAAAGAAAGTGAGTGAAAGAGAGAAAAGAGAAGGAGAGGGATAGAAAAGGAAGAAAGTGAAAGAGCGAGAAAGAGAGAGGAAAATCAGAGACAGAGAGAGAGAGAGAGAGAGTCATGCACACAAAGAGTGAGGGGTAAGAGAGGCAGGGAGAAAGAGGAGAGAGAGAGAGAGAGGTTTATGTATACTGCTCTCTCCCTTCTTCCACCTAATTTAACCTCCCTGACGACGCTGATTTCCTTTGACAGGTTCTACACAAAAGAGACACTGATACACACTGAACACTGACACACACTGAACACTGACACACACTGAACGATGAACACTGACACACACTGAACACTGACACACACTGACACACACTGAACACTGACACACACTGAACACTGAACACTGATACACATTGAACACTGACACACACTGAACACTGACACACCCTGAACACTGATAAACACTGATACACACTGAACACTGACACACACTGAACGCTGAACACTGACACACACTGAACACTGATAAACACTGACACACACTGAACACTGATAAACACTGACACACACTGAACACTGATACACACTGAACACTGACACACACTGAACACTGATAAACACTGACACACACTGAACACTGACACACACTGAACACTGATAAACACTGACACACACTGAACACTGACACACACTGAACACTGATAAACACTGACACACACTGAACACTGACACACACTGAACACTGATAAACACTGACACACACTGAACACTGATACACATTGAACACTGACACACACTGAACACTGATAAACACTGACACACACTGAACACTGATACACACTGAACACTGACACACACTGAACACTGACACACACTGAACACTGACACACACTGACACACACTGAACACTGACACACACTGAACACTGATACACACTGAACACTGACACACACTGAACACTGATAAACACTGACACACTGAACACTGACACACACTGAACACTGATAAACACTGACACACACTGAACACTGACACACACTGAACACTGATAAACACTGACACACACTGAACACTGACACACACTGAACACTGATACACACTGAACACTGATAAACACTGATACACACTGAACACTGACACACACTGAACACTGACACACACTGAACACTGAACACTGATACACATTGAACACTGACACACACTGAACACTGATACACACTGACACACACTGAACACTGATACACACTGAACACTGACACACACTGAACACTGACACACACTGAACACTGAACACTGATACAGACTGAACACTGATACACACTGATACTCACTGAACACTGATACACACTGACACACACTGAACACTGATACACACTGAACACTGAACACTGATACACACTGATACACACTGAACACTGATACACACTGATACACACTGAACACTGACACACACTGAACACTGATACATGCTCAACACTGATACACACTGAATACTAAAACACACTGAACACTGATACACACTGAACACTGATACACACTGAATACTAAAACACACTGAACACTGATACACACTGAACACTGACACACACTGATACACACTGAACACTGATACATGCTCAACACTGACACACACTGAATACTAAAACACACTGAACACTGATACACACTGAACACTGATACATGCTCAACACTGATACACACTGAATACTAAAACACACTGAACACTGATACACACTGAACACTGACACACACTGAACACTAATACACACTGAACACTGATACACACTGAATACTAAAACACACTGAACACTAATACACACTGAACACTGATACACACTGGATACTAAAACACACTGAACACTGATACACACTGAACACTGATACACACTGAATACTAAAACACACTGAACACTAATACACACTGAACACTGATACACACTGAATACTAAAACACACTGAACACTGATACACACTGAACACTGATACACACTGAACACTGATACACACTGAATACTAAAACACACTGAACACTGATACACACTGAACACTGATACACACTGAATACTAAAACACACTGAACACTGACACATGTTCAGCACTGATGTCAAACAGTGTGTATGTGGGGGTTGTTACCAAACCATGAACAAGTCTGTACTACATTCTGCACCTGCAGACTCGAGAGAAGGGGGTGGAATAAAGAGACAGAAAGGTAGAGAGATGGAGAAAGAGAGATAGAGGAAAAGGGAGAGAGTTAAACTGAGGAAAATTGTTGGGGGGGGAGAGAAACAGAGAAAAGGACAGGAGAGAAAGTGAGAGCGAGCGAGAGAGACATAGAAACAGATAAAGAGAATGGGAGAATGAGAGAGAGAAAGGGGGCACAAAAGACAGAAAAAGAGAGGGAAAGAGATAAAATAGATAAAAACAAAGAGAAAAAGATGAAGGAGGAAAGTTGAGAGACAACAGGGGAAATGGAAGGGAGACAGAGAGAGAGAGAGAGAGAGAGACAGCAGAGAAAAAAGAGAGAGAAACAGAGAAAGAGAATGCAAAGAGAGGGAAAGAAGAGGGGAGGAGCAAAAACAGAGAAAGAGGACAGACAGAGAGAGAGAGAGAGAGAGGGAGACAGAGAGAGAGAGAGAGAGAGCAGTGGTGGCCAAGTGAGCAGTATATGATAGATGAGAGAATGACAAAAAGAGGAAGAGAAGAGAAGAGAAGAAGGGAGGGAGGGAGAGATGGAGGGGGGAGAGAACAAGCTAGTGAGCCAAAAGCTTGAGGTTTAGACGTGGGCGTTTTTCTGACAGCTATAATTCTCCAGCCTACAGAATTTCATCAACGCGAGCGATGTAAAAGCCCAGCCTCGAGCACACGGCCTTTCAACTCCCCCGCGCTGACAGGTAGATTTATTAGTCCTGAAAATTTGTACGGATCACACGTCACTCATGGCAAACTGTCAGAGTGTCACTGCGCGTGTGTGTGTGTGTGTGTGTGTGTGAGTGCTGCAGGACCTAGTGTTTTCTACTCTGCTTCAACACACACACACATAAAAAGGACATTTTCCACCAAATTCCACCAAATCTTTTAAAATTTCTTTTTCATTCAGTCGCTGAAATGCTGAATGCTGAAATGGTTTGTCTGGCATCATAGCTGCTGTTCCATTGGCTGACATTTGCTATCATGCTCAGAATAAAGCTCTTAATAAGGCATAAAGGGGAATTCCACTGATTTTTCCAAATGTCTGCATGATTAAATGGTTAAGCTGTAAACAGAGTCGTTCAGAGTGGTTTGGTGTGAAACGCTGTGTTCCAGAGAAACTTACTGAGTCAGAATTGTCCACAGTGGTGGTGATAGGAACCAGAAGTCCACCTCTAAAAGCTCCCTCACAGAAAGATATTATACTAAATGGTTATGAATTCACTGCCTGATGACTGAGACACTGTTTTGTGATAGTTTTGAGAGAAAAGACTTTGTCCTTAAAAAAGACTTTGTCCTAAAAACATGGCTTTTAAAGAGATTTATTAAAAAGATAAAAAGATTTATCACGATTAACCATCATGAACATTACATATAAAACCCAGAAGACTCGTGTTGGTTCACTGGTGGATTTGAATGGTAAATAAAATGTCTATATTTGTGTTGTAGTCATGGCGACCCCTGGTTCCTATCACCACCACTGTAAAGAAATCTTCTCTACAATCAACCATTTCACACCAAACCACTCTGAGTGACTTTGTTTGCATCTCAGTGGAATTCTTCTTTGGAATTCAGTTGGGATGTGGAAAATGGAGGGATGAAAGAGAACAATCCAGAGGATTGTGAGAAAACAGTGAGAAAGGGGAAATTTAGAATGGGAGAAAGTAAGAAAGAAAAAATGAGAGAAAAATGAAAGGAAGAAAGAGAGAATAAGCAAGATAAAGGAGAAATTGGAAGGAAGAGAGCGAAAGAGAGAAAAATAAAGCACAGATTCACAAATATAAAGAAAGAAAGAAAGAAAAAGAAAGAAAGATAGAAGGAGGAAGATGGTAAAGTTGATAGAGAAAAAAGGAAGAAAGAAAAAGATGAATGCAGGATATGGAGAGAGAAAGATAGGAAAGATAGAAAGAAAGAGAAGAAGGTGGTAAAGGTGATAGAGAGGGAGAAAGAGAGAGAGAGAGAGAGAGAGAGAGAGCAGTGTAGTTAGATGAGGGAGAAAGAAAATGAAAGAAGAGAGAGAAAGAGACAGATAGAGACAGAGAAAGAGAGAGATAGAGAAAGAGAGAGAGAGATAGAAAGAGAGAGAGAGGGGAGAGAAAGAGAGACAGAGAAAGAGTGAGAGAGAGAGATAGAGGGAGAGAGAGTGAGAGATAGAGAGAGAGACAGAGGCAGATAAAGAGAGTGAGTGAGAGAGTGAGAGAGAGAGAGACATAGAGACAGATAAAGAGAGTGAGAGAGAGTGAGAGAGAGAGAGAGACAGAGAGACAGATAAAGAGAGTGAGAGAGAGAGAGAGACAGATAAGGGAGTGAGAGAGAGAGTGAGAGAGGGGGAGAGATTGGCGTCTTCTCTTGGCTGCTGCTTCTCGAGTTCCTTCAGCCAAACATCTGGTTGGTATATTTCAGAGTTAATTAGTCATTTTGGAGTCTGAAGATAAATTTATCATCCAGAAAAAAACACAAACAATTTGAGCAATGAGAGGAAGTGATCTGACACACGGCTGACGGTAAAATAAATCATTTTATATGTGATTAAAAACCTATATTCTGCTGGAAGGAGAGAGGGAGAGAGCGAGAGAACGGGGCAGACTCGTTCAAACGTTCTTTTTGCATTCGCTCTCTTTCTGCACTCGTTTCTCCTCTTTTCCCGTCACATTCCACCACTTCTTATCGCCCTCAGATCTTTTCCGTGCTGGTCTATGAGCAGAGCCTGACATATTTACAGTAAAGCAGTGATGTACTGATGTACTTTATTTAATAATTCCGGGGCCGTTTTACAGAAAATTCCTATTCCTATTCCGATCTGACAGGTCAAGATAAGATTTTTCACAAATTCGTAGAAGCAAATCTGATCTTGATTTAAGAATCTTATCTTACAGCATCTCATCTAAAGTTAGGAAATCTTAACCTAATCAATTGAAGTCGACAATCAGCTGTCATGTCTGTTACCGAGCAACCGACCATACACGCACAGCTAAAACATAAACACGCAATCAAGCTAGTTAGCCAGACAGCTAACGTTAGCTACCATTACTGATTTAAAAAGGTCAAACAAAACTAAAGCACAATAAACTTGAAGTTAAGAATACTGTGAGAGCGCCCCCTGCTGTTTATCAGAGCACCCCCTGCTGTTTATCAGAGCACCCCTGCTGTTTATCAGAGCGCCCCTACTGTTTATCAGAGCGCCCCCTGCTGTTTATCAGTGTCGCCGCTCCACTGTTTCAGTCTCCATTTCCCAAACACTTTAGCCGAGCGCGCTAATGTTATTCCTCCTAATAAACAGACACACGTTCAGCTCCGTCTCCTCATTATTCACCACCATCACTGTAATATTTCATCATCAACATTAACACACGAAGGTGATCAGAGTGACGGTGGAGATCGAGTCTGCAGCGTCTGAGATTTTTAAAACCCTGTTAGAAAAAAAAAACCCTCATAAGTCAAATCACCGTTTTCAGTGTAGATAAATGTAATGTATTTAGCCAGTTACAGTGAACTGAGCTGCCTAAAACAGTAGAAACAGACGATTAAACAGAAGTTAGGACACTGTTGGGGTTTATCCTAAAGTTAGGACAGCATTTAGGAGATTTAGTCTAGTTAGGATGTTCCTGTAACACTGTTTTCTTATCTGGAGTTAATGATGAGATTATGAACTTAAGAACTGTTGTTCTGTAACAGCTTCTGTCCTGAATTCAGTCCTGACTGAAGTCGTCATGGTGACTAAACAGATAAAATAAGATTTCAGACTTAAGAAGTTTCTGTAATACGGCCCCTGATCACTCTGACTGTGAGTGATGCTGATGCGTCTGTTGATTTCAGCAGTTTGTGTTTAATGAGCTTCATTTGTAAGTTGTAGATCTGCGTGTGATGCGGATGGACGGAGAGACGAGTGTGGCAGTAAGGCCCGAGGGAATGAAGCAGACTGACAGGCCGTCAGAACGAGAGAGAGAGAAAGAGAGAGAGAGAGAGTGAAACTCTGGACACATGCACATGTTGGATTCTATTCCAATCTAACCGCTCAGTATCTCCCTATCTGGGGGATATATACAGTACTGTAATCAGAACACATTCAGTGATGTTGAGGTCTGGACTCTGGGGTGGTCAGCCCATCGTTCAGCTTCTTTGTTGGATGTGTCCGTCTCCTTTGTTAATGGGAGAGGTCAGCTCAGTTTCTCTTCAAGCTTGGGACTTCAAGCTTGATCCCACCAGGCATTTTCTTCTATTGGGCTTCCCGATATGGATCTGCAGCAGTGCTGGGGTTCAAACTCACAGTCTCATTAACCCTCTGGGCTCTGAGGACATTTCTTTGATTTGTGCATATCTTCTTCAATTCTCCTTTAAATGTTCAAACATTGTTGTGTTAATGTTCAAACACACACACACACATACACACACACACACACACATACATACATATATGTATGTACATATATATATACATATATAAGTGTGTGTGTGATTGAACATTTATTTGCATGTATGGTGAAAAGCCCTCTGGGTGAATTCTTGAAGCAGGTCACAGTGAGTGTGATATGATGATGTTTGACGTAGTAAAACACTTCAAGACAACAAAGAGACACTCATCAGCACTGTAATGACGTGTGTGTGTGTGTGTGTGTGTGTGATGACTGCAGGTGATTATGTTGATGAACTAGACCATTAATAACATGATAATAAGAGCTGTTAAATAAAAACGTCTCAAAGGAAGAAATGTTTTCTCTACTGGTGTCAGAGCAATTACATCTGATTAAAACTGGAGAGAGAGAGAGGAACAGAGGGTGGGAGACAGAAAGAAACACAAACGAGGGGTTAAAAGATTAAAAGGTTAAATTTTCACTTTTTATTCTGTGCCGTCAGTTTACATCACTGCAAAAAAATATCAATTTAAATGTAGTCAGTTTGTCTGCACTCCTAAAAAGATGGTTCTTCAAGGTTCGTCACAATAGAAGAACATATACAACACATTCTCCAGCAATCTGAAGAACCATTCCACCATGCAAAGAATGATTTAATCATGCAAAGGGTTCTTTGAGTGTTCATGGTTCTAGATAGAACCATTGTCTTTACTAAAAACCCCTTAAAGAACCATCTTTTTTTAAGAGAGTATTTTAACTTCATATCGCTGTTGTCGGAACAAAACCTTGTATCTCCAAAATAGTAACTTTACAGGAGAAGGAAAAAACATACTTTACTTTTAATGTAAGTCAATGGAACCAGACTTTTCTCCAAGTCATTTTGGGTCAGTTCTTTTGGTCAGTTCTTCATGAAATTTACACACAATGTAAAGTGGCATTTTCAGATTATGTCAAAAACTGAAAAACGACAAAAATGGAGATACAAGGTTTTCTTCCGACAGCAGTGATATGTATGTTGTACAGTAATTTCTGTTTGGTTTATTCCTTTAATTGTGTTATTCCTTTGATTTGTATTGTCTTTGTCTTTTACTGTCTTTATTGTGCTTTTTCCTTTATGATATCCTGTGACAAATTTAGTTTGCTCAGTTATTTTTCTTGTTTTCTTTTCTTTATGATGTTTTTGTGTTTCATAGTTGGCTGTTTTGCTGGCCTGTTTTAGATGTTCTGTAATGGGACCTTGAGCGCTGGAGAGGCGCAATGTAAATAAAACATATTATTATTATTATTATTACATTTAAGATTTTATTTCTTGCAGAAATCTCACTATTTGCAATGTTAAACTTACCTGGTACTTAGATGTGTTTCTGATTTACTATGTAATAATAAAAATAATACATGACATTTATACAGCGCATTTCAAAGACCCAAAGACGCTTAGAGACGATTACAATTTCAATGAACATCAATCAAACCACACAGATGACAAAACCAATGACAGAAATACATAAATCACAACACAGAGGAAGAAATGACAGGAGTTATCATAGATTCAGAGCAGAGGAAGGAGTCATTTGGGTCGTTCTTCGTTTGGAGTGGGAAACCACGTCACAAAGATTGCAGGGCTTAAAAAGACACTTAAAAAATAAAATAAAAAATAATAATAATACTTTACCCTTATGATTTCTTTGGTTTTTCTTATATATAAATATATATGAAATAATATTTTCTTTTATGAAACAATATTTTTAAGAGGAATTTTTATGAAACAGATTCACGTTTGCTTTTTATGTCATTAAAGTTATGCTACATTTAAAAAATATGTATTTTATTTAGGAAAAAATTCATTTGTCTCAGAGATTTTGGTCACTGGTGTGATCAGGACTATTATTTTACATTTTAACACAGTATTTTCAGCTCTATTAAACTTCTTCTTTGGGTCAAGGCTCATCAGAGAGGAAGCATCTCGAGGCATGAGAAGGCGAGTCACACTCACTCACTATATTTCATTAATTTATTAATAATTCTGTTTATCAGGCAGCACAAAACTTCTGTGTGTCACTTGTGTTTTGTGCTTTAATGGCTGGGTAAGTAAAATTTTGTGAAAATAATGCCAAATATATCATTTTATTACTGATTTTTAATAGTTACACAAGGTCACATGACCACCAACAAGTCAGCCAATTTACAGAATCCTAATTTTTACCCAGAATGTCACTGGAGTCACCGTCACTGGTGTTACACCATATTCATACAACACCAGTCGCTGTAAACTATGTTTGGAATTAAGCTCTCCTACTTGCATATATGATAATAGGAGATGTTAATGGACATATTTAGTTTTGGGATGAAAGAAATTGATATTTTAAAAATGTATCCACCTGAATTCCCACTCCAAATGGAGAACGACCCATATATGCTCATATATGCGCTGAGGCTTACTTAGTGCTGGTGAAGGTTGGTACAGCAGCTCTGCTGCCTTGCAGGGCTTCAGTATTCCAGTCTAATACAGCTGAGGCTCCATTAATGTGAGATTAATGAGTCCTAACAGGCTGAGTGCTGATTCAGAGTAACGGCCCGGGCGAAGCTGCAGTGCTAAAGCTAATACGATGAGGAAAAGTGGGCTTTCATTTGCTTAACTGAACACTTTCCTGTGACACGCGCAGCCAGATTCCCCCTCATCTTAATAAATGTGCACAGTGAGGTCATTTGTGCTGTGTTACACTGTATCATCTGAATCTGCAGAGAATGAAACACCCTTTCATCTCCTCTCTTCTGTATCCCCCTCTCCTACTCTTTCCTTTTCACTTCTGTCCGGTATCATTCTCTCCTCTCCTCTTTTCTCCTGTTCTACTTTTGTCTCTTCCATTATCTCCTCTTTTCCTCTCCTTTTCTCTCTTATCCTTCACTCTTCTCATTCTTTACTTTTCTTCCTGTCCTTCCTTGTCTTCTGTCCTCTCCTCTCCTTTTCTTTTCTCCTCCTCTCTTCCCTTCTCTCCTTACATTTTCTTTTCTCTTCTATATTGTATTCCTCCCGCTCACTTCTTTTCTTCTGCTCTGTTCTCCTCTCTCTTTATCTTTCCTCTCATCTATTCTTTCATAGTCTTTCTTTTCTTCTCTCCACTCCTCTTTTATTGTTTTCTGTTCTCCTCTTTTCTTCTCTTCACTGTTTTTCTCTTCTCTTCTGTCCTCTCCTTTCATCTCCTCTCCTTTTCCTTTCTCCTCCTCTCTTCCACTCTCTCCTAACATTTTCTTTTCCCTTCTATATCGTATTTCCCCTTCTCTCTTCTTTTCTTCTGTTCTGTCCTCCTCTCTCTTTATCTTTCCTCTCCTCTTTTCCTCCAGTCTTTTTTCTTTTCTTCTCTCCACTGTTTTTTTTCTTCTTCTCTTCTCTTCTCCTCTTTTCCTTTACCCTCTTCTCTTCTCTTCTCTTTTCCTTCACCCTCTTCTTTTCTCGTCTCTTCTCTTCTCATCTCATCCCTTCTCTTCTCTTCCTCCACCCTCCTCTTCCTCCACCCTCCTCTTTTCTCCTCTGTTCTTCTCTTTCATCATCTGTCCTCTTTTCTTTCTCCTCTGCTCTTCTCCTTTCTTCTATTCCTCAACCCTCTTCTCTTCTCTTCTCTATTCCTCAATCCTCTTTTCCTCTCTCCTCTCCTCTATTCCTCCACATCTTATCTTCTCTTCTCTTCTCTTCTCTTCTCTTCTCTTCTCTTCTCTTCTCTTCTCCTCTTTTCCTCCACCCTCCTCTCCTGTGTGCTGTGCTGTGATGTATGGATGCTGCAGCTGTTAGACTGTATGTGTGGAGCAGTGTGTAATGCTGGTCATCCATTCGTCTGTCAGCAGGAGGAAATGCTTCCTCCACCGCAGTGAGGAGAGCTGTTTGACACTCAGAGTGCGGCACTGTTTCCATGACCCGTAAGAGGGTGTTTGAGGTGATGAGGTTGAAGTCCAGTCTGTTTGACTGTTGGCGCTTGAAATGGTAATTTGTTACAGACAAAAAAAAGAAAAACCTATGAATTATCAGCTTTGTTAGAGTGTGTAAGTTCTTCACATGTCAAAATAAATGTGACAGCACTGAGAGATCATGCTGTTAAAGGAGAGCCGTACATTAAACAGCAGAAATAGCTGCTCTTGAAGGGCTGAATGGGATTTTCACCAAATTTCTGTAAACTATGCTCAACCTAGCAGCTGGTTACTATGAAAGAACAAATTTATGAGCGGTCAACTGACGGTTACTAAATCCTGAGAAAGTTCTGCCTCCTGTATTTGATGTTTTTACATTCTTCAGGCATTCAGTTCAGGCTGTCTGGTAGCATCGGTAACACTTGAATTAACATATTAAAAAGCTCAGTATTTTTAGCGACAGAAGCGGCTCCTTCAGACCATAGATACACATACCTACATGCCGCATTGTTCACTGTTCTCTATCTGAGGTGATACGTCTGCGCGTCCACCGTGCTTTCTGTTCAAATTTTCCCGTTCCACCTTAAATGGTGCATCAGCCAGCTTCTTGTTCGAATTTTCCCGTTCCACCTTAAATGGTGCATCAGCCAGCTTCTTGTTCGAATTTTCCTCTTCCAACTTGAATGGTGCATCAGTAACTTTCTGGGGCCTGAAGCTGCACCATTTAAGGTGGAACGGGAAAATTCGAACAAGAAGCTGGCTGAGGCACCGTTTAAGGTGGAACGGGAAAACTCGAACAAGAAGCTGGCTGATGCACCATTTAAGGTGGAACGGGAAAACTCGAACAAGAAGCTGGCTGCGGCACCATTTAAGGTGGAACGGGAAAATTCGAACAAGAAGCTGGCTGATGCACCATTTAAGGTGGAACGGGAAAATTCGGACAAGAAGCTGGCTGATGCACCATTTAAGGTGGAACGGGAAAATTCGAACAAGAAGCTGGCTGAGGCACCATTTAAGGTGGAACGGGAAAATTCGAACAAGAAGCTGGCTGAGGTACCATTTAAGGTGGAACGGGAGAATTCAAACAAGAAGCTGGCTGATGCACCATTTAAGGTTTAACGGGAAAATTCGAACAAGAAGCTGGCTGAGGCACCATTTAAGGTGGAACGGGAAAATTCGAACAAGAAGCTGGCTGAGGCACCATTTAAGGTGGAACGGGAAAATTCGAACAAGAAGCTGGCTGATGCACCATTTAAGGTGGACCGGGAAAATTCAAACAAGAAGCTGGCTGATGCACCATTTAAGGTTTAACGGGAAAATTCGAACAAGAAGCTGGCTGATGCACCATTTAAGGTGGAACGGGAAAATTCGAACAAGAAGCTGGCTGATGCACCATTTAAGGTGGAACGGGAAAATTCGAACAAGAAGCTGGCTGATGCACCATTTAAGGTGGACCGGGAAAATTCAAACAAGAAGCTGGCTGATGCACCATTTAAGGTTTAACGGGAAAATTCAAACAAGAAGCTGGCTGATGCACCATTTAAGGTGGAACGGGAAAATCAGAACAAGAAGCTGGTTTCTTCAGGAAATGTTTGAACCGTATTCCTGCGTTGTTTTGTTATAGATACAGACACAGATGTAGAAACCAAATTCGATTTTTACAAAGTATTAATGTTAACTAACATGACCTGGTTTGCCGTTGCTGAAGAGAGCTGTCGTAATTCTTGGAAGAGCTTTGCTAATGTCAAGGTCTGAGGTGATCAGCTTACAACTAGCGTGGCCTGTTTTGATTGGCCAGGCCAAACCAGGCATTATGATTGCCATCTCAATTTATGGTAAAGAACCTTTGGTTCTGTCAAAGTTTTCAATGGAGGAAGGAGCATTGTGATTGGCTGTGAGGCGTGTCAGTCATAATTTTTACAAATAGTCAATAGTCTCCCTCTCTCTCTTTCTCTCCCTCTACCTCTCTCTCTCAGTCCCCTTGGCCCAGTGTTAACAGGGTGTCCCTCGTTAGCAGCGGACGCTGTAGAGGACTTTAGTTAGTGGGTCATTTCCATGCTGCAGGCAGAGCTGTGGGAGCTCCTCGCTTTTCTATGCCACATTAGGGGATTCGGCAGAGTTACCATCCACCAGAGTGATCCATCAGCCGCCCGCTTCCTCTAACACTTTATTAGAGTGTGCCCTTGAGAGAGAGAGAGGGAGAGAGAGAGAGAGAGAGAAGGTGAAACAGTGTGAGAGGATGTGCATTTGTATGTAAAGAGGGAAAGTGTGTACGCTCTGAGAACCTAAATGACGGAAATAACTTTGAACAGGAGCAACAATTACTGACCTGAAATCATGTCCTGCACTGCATTAGAGTGCTAAAGGCTGATTTATACCTGCGCAAAGATGCACATAAACGCATTTGCATACAGACACAGAGAAGGGCTTTGTGGGTATATTCAGAGAAGCAGGCATCCAGGGGCCGCCATAAGGACCCACTAGGATCGTATCTTCAGAGGTTCGATCATAACTGACTGCTCCAGTGATTCTCAAAACATTTCGGGTGATAATTTTGCTACATCGCCAGGCTTTTCTGTGGGTGTGATAGGCCCTTTCCACATTTACTCATTTTTTCTGCTGGATGTGCTCGTTACAGGGTGACGCTGCTTCCGCTAAAGCAACTACAGTAGCAACAATGACGAGTTGAGAGTGTACAGCTCACTCAAGTATTAGAGCTTGAAGCAAAAACAGCCTCATCTCAGTTTCAGTGGTCTGTCAGCTGACGATGAGCAGAGAAAAACGAGTTTGTGCTGTTAATAAACACTGAATGTAGTTTGTGCTTTAAAGTTGCTGCTGCAGCCGCTTTCAGAGGAACAGTTTTCATTCACTCCCTCAAAAATGTTCAGCGACTGAGAGCGAGTGCTCAGCGGAGAGTAGATATTCGTTCACTGGAGCCGGTGGTTCCACCTTAAATGGTGCCTGAGCTGCCAGAACGTAACTGCCACACCGTTTAAGGTGGAACGGGAGAATTTGAACATGAACCTGACTTCAGCCTCGCAACTTTTTAGTGTTTGACAGTTTGTCGTTGCAGATTAAACGCATCAGGAAACCAGCTGAGCTGCTTATAAATGCAAATAAGAAAACGTGTACAGTGGCGTTACGGACCCTGACGACCTGGCACGCCCCCCTGCCGGGATGTGCGCATGTTTAGCTTTTTGTCACTGTAACTAGTTTATTGTTAGCGCGCTGTTTCAACATCTCCAGCTAACATGGCTAATCTAGTGATTTGGTTATAGCTACTTTCACCTCTCCACTCTGTAGTCGTCAGCTGACGTTACTGTGCTCTGATAGCTGTGAAGGAGTTTTTCACGAATCATTTATATCCTTTATTTAGTCTGGACTCCCACATTGTTGTGTGTTTGGTTCTCCAACAGTTCTGGACACATCCTCAAATTTCAATCTTGGCAACTGTGACAAAGATAAAGTGACACCTTTCTGTGGTGAAATTGAAGTGATATGAACGCCTGTATTTCTGAGGTTAGTAACTGTCTGTAAGGCAATAGCGGAACTTGTTTTACCCAATGTTTACACAATTCTGTTTCTTGTGAAAAGGGCCTATTGTAGGACCACCACCTAACCCTAATCCTAGCAGGATAAGACCAGGAAATAAGTGATCTTTCAACAACGTCAGGAAAAGATCACTCTCACTTACTTTAAACCGCAACTGAAAAGCCATCAAAATTCACAAAGCATTCACAGAATTCAACACTTAAATTTAGCCTACAATAAAAATGACTTAATAACAGTGAAAAGAAAAAGATCAAGAGGAGTTTTTGTAATTATATCACTCTTTAAATCACATAGTTAAAAAGTGATTAAAATAACATATTATAGTAACTTGTCATAATTCTTCAAATAAACAATAATATAAAATGTCATAATCTTAATCCATTAAACTTGTCTGATTATTTTGATTTAACTCTGTCCCAAAAAAGTTCTCATCAGTTTATTTCCTTTATTTATGGATTTATATGCAGTCCCATAAACAATCAAGCATTTTTGAGCATGTTGCACTGGTGCTATAAAAGTTGCGAATGTAGTAGCACAAATTAGCACTGAGATAAACTACATATAGCACTGAGATATAAACTACATTAAGTTCTTCTAAAAAAGTATAAATTTCAATAAGTGAAACAAGAAGTGTGTAAAAGTTTGTACTTCAATGTTCATTAAGTGAGCTATTAGGGGTGCTTTTAGCACTTAAGTAGCTTTTTTTCTCTGTATCTTTGAGTGCAAAGAGAGCAACACAAGCAGTAATGCGTGTATAGTAAGAATCACAAATTTCAAAATGGGCAGAAAAACAGTTTATTGTCTAAAGGTGAGGCTCGGTTTTATTTAATTTGTGATCTATTGGATCTGTTTATTCTAAAAACATCATAAAGATAGCGTATGGCTCATTCTCCGTTTGGAGTGGGAAACGTCACAAAGGTTGAGGGGCTTAACAAGATACTTAAAATATTAGGCACATCTCCAAAAGTGGGTATGTACATTTACACAGTTGACCTAAGATTAAATAACACTTTTCTCTTATGATTCTCTGATTTTTTTTTTTATTTATCCTGTTTCATAGTCGCTCTGCATCTGCAAAACAGCTCGTCACAAAATCAGTTTTCAACCACTTTTAATATAAAACAATATTTTTAAAAGGTTTAACTTAGGAATTTGTATAAAACAGATTCATGTTTACTTTTTATATTCAAAAAATTCATTTATCACAGAGATTTTGGTCACTGGTGTTATCAGGACTCATATTACATTTTAACAGTATTTTCAGCTCTATTAATTTCGACTTTCTGTCCCTTCAGTGGTGGCTCAACTTCACTCTATCAGATTATAATCATTATTTTTAATCATCTAAACTTGTGTTAGTGCTGTAGATAGACAGAATCGAACATGCTCTGTGGTGGGCAGAGCTGTTAGCATGCTAACGAACATTGATCTATGTGTTCAATAGATGGTTTGGCATTTCTAGAATGATGGCTTGAAAATTGTGCACTGTGTTCACTTATTTAGGAACCAAGTGAAGCGAACAACTTTTTAAAATTTTGATGTAATGCTAGACGAGTTGGCAAAAAGCGGCGTAAATACCACCATGTACTGTTTTTTTAGTCCCGCTCCCACCTGGTCCCACAAGATTTCATCCCGCTCCCGCCTGTTCCTGCAGAAAATTGGAATAATTCGTCCCACTCATGCAGTTCTGTCAAGGTGAATGACATCCAATATCTGACAGTCTATTCACAAATACATTATTTTCTGCTCAATGTGAAGGAACTTCACCAAACGTCATTTATTCCCAGTGAACATAAAGCAAGAATTCAACAGAACGGTCATTTTTGGTGTTTTGCTGGACGTGGCAGCTGTGTAAGCTCAGAGAATTTGCATGTTCATGTGATTCTTTAGAATGACTTCATTCATTTGATTTGCTTTACTGTGTTGTTTATACATTATGATTTGGTGATCGTTCTACTTTATTTAGGCAATTTGATTTGTGAGATTTCTCTTCATGCATGCTTGTCCTGCTCCCGCCCACAGTGGGCTGGTTTCCTGCCCACTCCCGCATATAACACAACCAGCAGGAGTCTTGTGGGAGTGCAGACCTCTGGTATGAAGGTATTAAGCCTATATCCGAACACAAGCCTTTATTTGAGTGCAATTGAACTGAATTAAATGTAGTCAATAGAAGAGCGGATGTCTGGAGACTTTATAAAGCCCTCGTTCGAACGTGGTCCGTCCATTCACCTCTGGTTCTTGGCGTCTGCGTCCCCTCGTCCTCCAAGAGATGGTTGTCGCAGCGGCGGCCAAGAAGAAGTCGAAGCGGATCTGACAGGAAGCTGCTCAGCGTCTGGCGGAGAGACAGGAACGTGGCTGAGATTCTTTAAATGCTTAACACTGTCGCAC
Organism: Colossoma macropomum; assembly: GCF_904425465.1. NCBI lineage: Eukaryota > Metazoa > Chordata > Actinopteri > Characiformes > Serrasalmidae > Colossoma > Colossoma macropomum. The sequence goes on along the minus strand of NW_023494806.1, from coordinate 3,743,765 downwards.
CATGAAGGCTGCAAGACAGAGTGGGAGGAAAGAGGGATGAGGAAAACGAGTGCTGGAGGGAGAAGAGAGAAGTATGGAAATGAGTAATAGCACAGGCTCTCTTTTATAACCCGACTCATGTTTTTTTTTGTTATTTTTTTCTTTCTCTTCATCACAAGAGGAAACAGCATGTCAGAGATTAAGAGGGTGAGAGAGAGCTTCCAGCAGCCTCGCACGCCCGCAAGTGTGCATCGTTTATCACGGGTGAACCGGACGAAATTATGAGGGGGGGGAGAAGGAGTAAAGAGGGGAGACAGAGAGAGAGAGAGCGAGATAGTAAGGGAGAGAAAGGGAGAGAGAGAAAGGGAGGGAGGGAGAAAGAGTAAAAAGGGAGAGACAGATAGAGAGAGAGAGAGAGAGAGAGAGAGAGAGAGAGAAAGAGTAAAGGGGTGAGAGAAAGAGAGAGAAAGGGGGAGACAGAGAAAGAGAGGGAAACAGGGAGAGAGAGTAAAGGGGAGAGAGAGGAAGAGAGAGAGAGAGACAGAGAAAGAGAGGGAGAGAGACAGAGAAAGAGAGGGAAACAGGGAGAGAGAGTAAAGGGGAGAGAGAGGAAGAGAGAGAGAGTGAGAAAGAGAGAGTAAATGGAAGAGAGAGAGAGAGTAAAGGGAAAAGAGAAAGAGAGAGAAAGAAAGAGAAAAAGAGAGAGAGACCCACACTGAGCTCTGTACAGTAGTCTCTCCGCTGTGTTGGAGCCACCTGTTGCTGCAGTGTGTTAATCTGCACCTGGACGCATACATCATACTTTAGTGGGTTTACGAGGTCAGAGGTCAAACTGTCACTCAGCTATGTGAATGTACTTACAAATGGATGAATTAGTGGGGGTCAGTTAGGATGTTATGGTAAGTGGCCAGCAGCTTTGATTCATCGCTGGCAGCGCTAACGTTAACCGTTTTTAAGTGAATTATTTGGAAAATGAGGCGAGCTCCTCAATATGGCTCACTTTTTCACCCTAACATCTGTCTGCTGCATCTGTAGAGTTCAGCTAATCACCACAGACCGAACTCTGCATTTATCTGTACTTAGAAAATAAGAGAAACCCATTAACACTAAATTCTCCTATGATGGACAGTGGGTAGTGGGCAGTGGGCTGAATTCCAGGAATAAATGTTTGAACTGTGTAAATATATAATGTGATTTTGAAACAACAGCCATTTTATTCTAATCGTTCTTTTACATTTATACATTATAAATACACTGCATTTATTATTGATTACTAACTGACCTGTACATGAGTGTCTGTGCTGAATTTGGTTGCTCTACCTGCTGGGAAACCCGCCATACTGAATCAGGATGTACAGGTGGAACTTGTATTATTATTATTATTCTTATTATTATTGTTTGGGTCTTTAGTCTTCTGAATGGCTGGTTCATGATTCCTTCAATTAAATCCATCCACCTTGTTGCTGGTCATCCTCGTCCGTTTCTTGTTTTGTTTGAGGTTTTTTGTCGTATTCTCTTCACAGGTTGGAACAAACATGCCTGAAGCTACAACAGCGCATTAGAGCCACTGTTAAAATAATAAAAATAATACACTTTGAGAATAAAGTTGTAAAGTTACAAGAATAAACTTGCAATATTTTGAGAATAAAGTAGGCTAATTGTGGGGGGACTGCCACAACACGTTAGGTCTCCTGTGAAACTACACCGATCAGGCATAACATTATGACCACCTCCTTGTTTCTACGCTCATTGTTCATTTTATCAGCTCCACTTACTATATAGGTGCACTTTGTAGTTCTACAGTTACAGACTGTAGTCCATCTGTTTCTCTGCATACTTTGTTAGCCCCCTTTTACCCTGTTCTTCAGTGGTCAGGACCCCCATGGACCCTCACAGAGCAGGTACTATTTGGGTGGTGGATCATTCTCAGCACTGCAGTAACACTGACGTGGTGGTGGTGTGTTAGTGTGTGTTGTGCTGGTCTGAGTGGATCAGACACAGCAGTGCTGCTGGAGATTTTGCTGGAGCGCTCTCTAGCATTTGAGAAACCTGGAAAACATTATAGAGTGGCCATTCCCCTCTCTACAAGTTCTCTGACTGCCTTGTTTTCCCCAGTGGCGCCGAGCTTGGCTACATTATCGCCGAAGTGTCCTTTAAAATAGGGAAAGAAGTGGCTTTTTTACAGGCTCGTCTACATTTAGCTTTTCTGCTTTGTTACAGAATGATGTGTTAGTTGAGGTCAGCAGGATCAGACAGTTCTGAGTGTCTCATCAGTCAGTGGCCCAGCAAGCATCAAACCCCTTCAGCCTGAACCCCAGTGAGCTGACCTATTCACTACAGCACACACTGACGACATGACACATCCAACAGAGAGAGAGAGAACTGTAAACTATAATTTCTCCTTCAGACTTTTCTTTCATTTATGGTTACGCTAAAGAATGCAGTTCATTTATTCTCTTATTCACAGTCGTGTTATTTGCTGTGGAAGTGATGTAATATTAAAGCCAGTAAAGCACTGCTGAACTGAATTTCTTTCAGAAAAAAGAGAGCGCGCAAACGGTGACCATATAGAACATTTAACTTTATTTCTTTGAGTGTCTAGAACTGTTAAAGATCTACAACGTCATTTGTTGACATGTTACAGTGCTAAATTACTGTCAAAGCATGGATATCCAGTGAGGAGGAGAGCTAGGCCTTCGATTCAGGCCATAAATGTCAAAAATTTAGTAAAAAAATGAAAAAACCTTTGCTTTGATGATGCTAATTTCTACTAGTGTTCGGACAGGATTTTAAATAGTGTTTTAGCTAAGCTAACGCTGGTGTACATGAGCATTTTTGGCTGTTTTAGATTTAGTTTGAGACTCTGAAGCTTGTAAAACACATTATATATGTTTTATTTGAAGCTTGTAGGAGTTATTTGTTATCCAAATCTGAAATCTGAAAAACTACAGCTCTTATTCAAAGTCAGTGAGGTATCTAGAACTTCCAAAAGAACTAGACTTTTTTTGTCTTACAAAATTAGTCCCGCCCATTGTAAATCAAAACCAAATCTGAAATCGGCTTAGAATACAGCTCGTACTCACAGTCAGTGATGTATCTAGAACTTCCAGATGAACTAAAATGACTTTTTTTCCCACCCATTGTAAATCAAAACTGCTGTCACTTATTATGTTGATAGTTAGTCTAATTTGTAAGGTCCAGCTTCTGAAGTCCGAACCAATAAGTGAGCTCGCCTGGCTGTATCTACCTAGATATTTCAACCATTTCTGATTGGACAATTTCAGTTGAGAATAAAAGTATAACAATGTGAAAATAATCAGAAAGTACAATCCATAAAAAATGTTCCTTGAGTACATAGAACTGAGTAACTAGTTACCATCCACCTCTGAACATTACTGGTCTTGTTAGTTGGCCAATTTCTACTAGAGCTTTATCTGGGTCTGAAAATTGGGTCTGAACATAACACATCTGGATATAACACAAAAAAAACCCCACCAAGTTTTGAATCTGAACCTGACCCAAGCTCAACGTGCTGTCCAAACACAACCTTAGACCAACCAAATTCAATCCCAACCTGGCTGTAGCCTGATACAATTGTGTCCAAATCTGTCCTGAATACAGCTGCATGTCAAAATTAGTCCCTCCCATTGTAAATCAAAATCAAATCTAAAATCTGCTAAGACCATCGCTTGTACTCACAGTCAGTCTTATCTAGAACTTCCAGAAGAATTATAATGCCTTTTTTTTCTCTCACAAATTAGTCCTGCACACTGTAAATCAAAAGCAAATCTGAAATCTGCTTAAACTACAGCTCTTATTCAAAGTCAGTGATCTATCTAGAACTTCCAGATGAACTAGAATGACTTTATGTTTCTCACAAATTAGTCCCACCCATTTTAAATCAAAACCACTGTCGCTAATTATGTTGATAGTCTAATTTGTAAGGCTGTCAGTCCAGCTGCTGAAGTCTGAACCAATGGGAGAGCTCACTTGGCTGTATCTACCTAGACATTTCAGAACCAATTCTGATTGGACAATTTTAGCTGAGAATAAAAACTTAACAATGTTAAAGTACAATACTTTAAAAATGTTCCTTGAGTACGTAGAACAGAGTAACTAGTTACCATTCACCTCTGAACATCACCAGTCATGTTAGTTGTAGGCCAATTTCTACTAGAGCTTTATTTGGGTCTGAAATTTGGTCTGGGTTTGAAAATACCCACCAAGTTTTGAATCTGAACCTGACCCAAGCTCAATGTGCTGTCCAAACACAATTTTAGACCAACCAAATTCTGTCCCAACCTGACTGTAGCCTGATAAAATTCTGTCTGAACCAGAATGTTGGCCAAATCTGTCCTGAATACAGCTGCATGTTTCAAATTATAGTGGCTAATAAGTTAGCTTGTAGCATAGCGACTCTGACACCTGTGACCAGATCACTGATAAACGCACTTAAAAAAGGCCAGCGCTCTGATAGGACTTCTAATAGTGTTTTAGCTAAGCTAACACTGGTGTACATGAGCATTTTTGGCTGTTTTAGATTTAGTTTGAGACTCTGAAGCTTGTAAAACACATTATATATGTTTTATTTGAAGCTTGTAGGATTTATTTGAGCTGCCGTCTCATGTTCACAGTCAGTGATGTATCTAGAACTTCCAGAAGAACTAGAATGACTTTTTCTCCCTTAAAATTGGTCCCACTCATTGTAAATCATAACCAAATCTGAAATCTGCTTCGACTACAGTTCATATTCAAAGTCAGTGATGTATCTAGAACTTCCAGAAGAACTAGGATGACTTTTTTTCTCCATCAAAATTAGTCCCTCCCATTGTAAATCAAAATCAAATCTAAAATCTGCCAAGACCATCGCTTGTACTCACAGTCAGAGACTTATCTAGAACTTCCAGAAGAATTAGAATGACTTTTTTTTCTCTCACAAATTAGTCCTGCACACTGTAAATCAAAACCAAATCTGAAATCTACTTAAAGCTCGTATTCAAAGTCAGTGACGTATCTAGAACTTCCAGAACAACTAGAATGACTTTTTTCCCCACAACATTAGTCCCACCCATTGTAAATCAAAAGCAAATCTGAAATCTGTTTAGACTACAGCTCGTATTCAAAGTCAGTAATGTATCTAGAACTTCCAGAAGAACTGGAATGACTTTATTCCTCCATCAAAATTAGCCTAACAAAATTCTGTCGGAACCCAAATGTTGGCCAAATCTGTCCTGAATACAGCTCCATATTTTAAATTATAGTGGCTAATAAGTTAGCTTGTAACATAGCGACTCTGACAAGTGTAGTCAGATCATAGATAAACAAAATTAAAAAAAGGAACATGAAAAAAACTAAATGAAGTGCTGAAGAGGTCACAAAAATGAAGATAAAGACAGGTGCTCCTGGGGAATTGGGTGCAGCAAAGTAAGGGTGCCTACACACTAGGCAACGCAAGGACGAAGGAGGAGACGCAGATGCATGCAGATCTTGTCCGTCTAGAAGGCGTGTACACGGCTGGAGCGAGGCGGAGTTTGTACAGTTCGAAATCCAGCGGGAAACAAAACATTTGGACCAGAAACAAAGAAATATGGGCCATCAAAAGAAAATTTTGGCCACGTACAGAGCCAAGCAGACAACAGCCACAATGGCAAAGAAGTCATATAGAACAGGAAAAGAGTGAACAGCGTCGCTGCTCTCCTCCATCCTGACTTTTCATCCACTCAGACCAGCACAACACACACTAACACACCACCACTACGTCAGTGTTACTGCAGTGCTGAGAATGATCCACCACCCAAATAGTACCTGCTCTGTGAGGGTCCATGGGGGTCCTGACCACTGAAGAACAGGGTGAAAGGGGGCTAACAAAGTATGCAGAGAAACAGATGGACTACAGTCTGTAACTGTAGAACTACAAAGTGCACCTATATAGTAAGTGGAGCTGATAAAATGGACAATGAGCGTAGAAACAAGGAGGAGGTCATAATGTTATGCCTGATCGGTGTATAAATACACACTATGATCTACCTGCTAGCTGACACAGCGTACTACCTGAAATACACCGGGGGGCTGCGTTTCTTATGCTGCGTCAGCCTCTAGTGTGTAGACCCCTTAAAATTCCATGCTGGGAGTGACAAAGGCCAAAAAATCCATCCGCATCCACAAGGTGTCTGCAAAATAAATGCCAGAGCAAAGAAATTCCTGGGCACACCATCTTTAGAGAAGTATAAAAAGCCTTTCCTGAAACATGGTAATATGCATAAAAATGTGCTGATGCGTTGCTATGCTATGCATTTGATATGCCAATTTCTGTGTCCTGATGAAGGCCTGAAAAGGCTGCAACGCGTCGGCACATTTTTATGCATATTGCCGTGTTTCAATGGCTTTTTATACTGGTGTGCCCGGGAATTTCTTTGCTCTGGCATTTACTTTGCACATTCCTCATGGATACAGATGGATATTTTTGGTTTTTGCCACTTCCAGCATGGAATTGTTACTTTAAAATAGGAACAGGTTCATTATCATCTAAAATGAACTTTACATTCTACTTAAAAATATTTCTTAATTAATAACTTGATTGACTATTAATGTTTCCAAACAACATCACAAAAGTATTTAGCCTGGAAAAATGTCATATTGGACTATTCTCAGTCTCACCTTGTTGACACTGTTACCCAAGAACACGAGTAACTCTAGCGTGCCAGATTCCGAACTGTTTAGGTTAATAATTTAACGGCTGAGAAAAACCAGAGCATGATCAACCTTTCAGAAGTGATGCACAAGCTAAAATGGGGAATGGACATGTACAATTGCATTTTGTCAGCATAACTGTGAAAATTTTTCTCAAGTTTCCTCATCACATTTCCTAGAGTTAGAAAGTACAGCGAGAAAAGCAGAGGCCCTAAAATGGAACCTTGTGGAACTCCAAAGGAAATGCTAACATTTTTAGATGAATGATTTCCCAACTCAACAGATATTTCAAGCTGTCAATTTCTCTAAGTTCCTTGTGAGGTCGAATTAACAATGCAGTGGCATCTAGCTGGCTGCAATGAAAGATGAAGCGGTCATCTTTCATGTTTGCCTAAGTGGACGATTGCCTCGCTCTGTTTTAAATGCAGTTGTGAGCCTGTGGAGAGAGAGGAGAGGGCAGTGTGCTAACACTGTCGCTGTGGTTAATGCACAGGGACAGTGATGCCAAGCTTAATACTCACCTAACTATAGCCACAGACACTGCCTGCAGAAAGACACAGCATGAGCGTGTGTCTGTGTGTCTGGCTGTGTTGTGTGCTAAAGGCAATCATGGGGGCTCATGAGACTGTCCTGTGAAATATGGAGGTCACATCTGCGAGGGTCAAAGATCAGACCTCAGGCTGGAGGCCACCCTCACTGGTCAGTAACTTCAAAAGCTTTTACCGTTTAGCCTCATGTTCTTCTCTTCTTTACATGGCAGCATCATCTGATTCACATTTGAGCTTGCTGTGCTCTTTGACCCTGCAAACCCAACATATTCTGGATTTAAGGCATGAGCTACATCTAGGCCTCACTGGATGGTTCTAGATGGTTCTTAAAACATTAATTAACTGTACCATGTTCAAACTTGGCTTTTTATCCAGGCACTTGCCATGCTATATTACTTTTCTTTGCTTCAGTTTGCAAAACTGAGCTACCAGGTAGCCAGTCCCCTGAATCCATACTACGATCGATCCTGCTCTTCCCTCTAGCCTAGTTAGCATATTCAAACAAAGATTCCTTTAGCATTTGCCTTGGATTTGGCATATTATTTTTCTTTGCTCCAATGAGCAAAACTAGCCTACCGTCTAACCCATCCGCTAACAGGAACTGAATCCACACTGTGATAAATCCTGCTGTCCTATCAAAAATAAACCAAACGTGCTGTAAACATTCTGGATTTAAGGCATGAGACAACAAGAGAAAACAAACAGCATAGACCAGCATTTCACTGTTGTTGGAACAAAACTTCGTATTTGCAAAATAGTAATTTTACAGGAGAAGGAAAAAACCTACTTTACTTTTAATGTCAGTCAATGAAACCAGACTTTTTCTCTAAGTCATTTGGAACGTTTCTTTTGGTCCATTCACCATGGAATTTACAGACAACAGGCTTTTTCAAATTTTATCAAAAACTAAAAACCACCAAAAATTGAGATACAAGGTTTTGTTCCAACAACAGCGATATGTTGTGTTTTGGATACCAGCATATGTTATGCTGGTCTGCAACAATGGAAGTTAATGAGCTGGGCACTAGCAAAACCAGCATGTTGTGGACGCTGATATACTGGTCAACCGGCATGGCACCAGACCAGCATAAATCAGCTTAGACAAGCAAAGACCAGCCTATGCTATTTCAGTTAGCAGAAGTAGCTTCCATGCTAGAAAACAAACAATGGAACCAGACTTTTCTCCAAGTCATTTTGGGCATCTCTTTTGGTCCATTCACTAAGAAATTTACAGACAATGTAAAGAGCAACAGGCATTTTCAAATTATGTCAAAAACTGAAAAATGACAATGCTGGTATCCAAAACACAAAATATGGTATGCTGGTCAGCAGCAATGAAAGTTAATATGATGGTCACTAGCAAAGCTAGCATGTTGTGAAAGCTGGTATACTGGTCAACCAGCATGACTATGCTGGGTGACCTGCTAAACCAGACCCAGACCAGATCAGCTTAAACCAGAATGTGCTATTTTTTTCAGCAGGGTTTCCAGCTAGCCAGTCTGCCAAGGACCTAAATCTACACTGAAATCTGTCCTGCTCTTTCCACCATGAACCAAATGTACTGTAAATCCTCTCATTAACTCACGTTAACTAGCATGTTAGCAAAGCACATGCAATAAACCCTACTAGAACTATTAATTCCTTACAGAAGTTCCAAAATCCCAGTTTAAGTGTCCGTTTGCAATGGATTTTTACTTTGCTTCATTTAGCAAAGCTAGCTTACCAGCTAGCAGGTCTGCTAAGTATATAAATACACACTATGATCTCCCTGCTAGAAAAAAACAGCATAGATCAGCATAGCTGGTCGCCAGCAAAACCAGCCTATGTTGTGTTTTGGATATGGTATGCTGGTCAACTAGCATGACTACGCTGGTTTGCGAGATAAACTAGCACAAGACCAGCTTAGACCAGCATGGAATGTACTGTTATTCAGCAGGGTAGCCAGTCTACTTAAGAACTGAATCCATATTATGATCTGTTCTGCACGGTCCACAAATTGTTTCCACATATAACATACTGTAAATATTATGGATTTTAAGTATGAGCTGTTGCTCATGAGCATAGATATACACACCGGCATTGGGTCCAGCCAGGCACGTCAATGGCGCCGCTATTTTAGGGCAGTCAACATCGCTGCTGGACTGCATTCAGTACCATTACAGAGCAGCAGTTTAAGAAAGATACTGTCCAGAATTACACTATTTCAAGAATATTGATTCAGAAAGTGAGATAGGATTATATAACAGAGGTAACGCAGTGACCCACACTCATATTTGTGTGATGTTTGGGTAGATATGGTCGTGTGGTTGGTGAAGCTCAGAGAACCTGGTGATGTGATCGTTTTTCCTCTGGTTTTATATTAAGCTTATTTCATTTAATAGTCTATTGAGGGGATCTTAACTTTATGTAGCAGTTATTTATTTACAATGATGGTTAAAGCTTTGTAGCGATAAGTTATAGCATTTCTTAATCTGTGTAGATATTCATAATAGATTAACCTTAGCACCTTCTTACACGAGCCTGACGTTAGCTTTGCCAGCTTCTTGTTCGAATTTTCCCGTGCTACCTTAAATGGTGCCACTTCAGGCACCAGAAAGTGACTGCTGCACCATTTAACGGGAAAACTCTAACAAAAAGCTGGCAAATATGAAGCCAACTTCAGCTTTGTCCTTTTTACTGTGTTTTGGGGGGTTATTTTATTGTTTATGTGTATTAAGATTAGAAGTGATTCACACAAAAGAACAAAAGAAATGTGGTGAAAATCGGTTGAGTAATAAGGAAGTTGTGGTTGATTTAATCCTGAGACTCTTCATTTCTCAATACCAGTGAATCTGTTCACAAGCAGGTCTTGACCTCTCCAACATGGCGGACGCGCAGACGTATCGCCTCAGATAGAGAACAGCAGACAACGCGGCATCTAGGTATGAATATCTATGCTAACTAGCTTCTTAGCTGAGCATATGCACTTAACCCTACTCAAGCCATCCACTCCCTACACTAGGGTTCTCATAGGCTACGTTCACTTTACCAGGCTGAAGAGGCACAAATCTGATTTTTTGCCCTAATGTGACTCAGATCTGATGTTTTCAGAGCTGTGTGAACACGCAAATCTGATCTTTTCAAATCCGATCTGAGTCACTTTCATACATGGTCCTAGATCAGATACATATCCGATTTGTAGCCATGCGATCTTAATGTGACGCTCAGATCGGAATTCATGTGCTTTTTTCCACTGTGCGTGACCATCATTCAGCGTTACCATGACAACAGCGCCGAACTAAAGCTAAAGCCTGTAAACGGTGGAAAAGCAGCTCATCTCACCTTTTTCTCCTTCGTCTCGCTCTAATAATGAAGCTGAGAGCTGATCAGAGTTAATTATCTTCTCAGCGAAGCTCGTTCTGCTCGTTAGTTTGTGCTGATGATGCAGTGATTCATTCACGTAACGTTACTGAGTAGGATGTGCTCATGTGGGTCATTTCAGGACGCCGGTTCGTCACATTAATGACAGATTTGAGTCACTTACCTAAACCCGTGTGAACCATCCTGTCAGAGAGATCGGCTTTGAGCAACGAGGCATGTAATGTGAATGTAGCCAAAGTGCTTGTCTTTGTAATTGTACTCTGTCGAAGCAGATTCCTTTATGCTAGCATTTTCCATTGATTTGCAATGTTACTTTCTTTTTCTTTATTGGAATTTGGACCCACAGACAGTTAGCAGTAACCAGCCTACCAGCTAGGAGGTCCACTAAGGAAGTGAATCCACACGATGATCTATCCAGCTCTGTTTCCACCACGGTCTGCCTGGCACATTTCTAATTGTTTTTAAGGGCCTTTAGTGAGTCATTGAGCACATTAATATAATTAATCTCCGTGTTAAGGGACGCACGGCTAACCATGAACGCTGAGCTTTGCTACATTAATAGTAAAACTAATTATTTCGTGATCGTTGATGGCTAACGACCTGTAGCGTCCCCGGAGGACAAAGTCATGATAAATGGGTTCATTTCCCCTTATGAGGACACATTCATTTAGCATGAGCTTACCAGCAAGGGTAAGGGTCATTTAATCCTGCTTAACTGTTAAACTGATACAGAAGGATGAGAGAGAGAGAGAAAGAGAGAGAAGGTTGAAACAATGTGTATTCATTACAGAGAAAGCGAAAGAGCGGCGAGTGAGTATGTGTGAGAGAGAAAGAGAGGTGGTGGGAAGAGGGTGGAATGGGATTAAGCATGAATCAGAGGTTAGAGGAATGGTTAGCGGGTTTGTGTCCCTCTAATTACAAACGGCCCTCATCCGTCTCCAGGCCGCGAGCGTTCGCTCTAACGCCGCCGTCTCCGTGGAGTTTTTTCACCCAGATGAAAAGCAGCCCTGATTGATCCGAGCAGAGCGGCGAAATCCGCTTCACTCCGGCCGTATTGATTTAATTCTGTCGCTTGAAAAGCTCTAATTAATAACGATAATCAAAGTGTCCCGGCTTGTTAGCGTCAGCAGGGGGCTGTTTTCACTCTTCCCTTTTATCTCCCTCCTTTCTTCCTGCATTCATTTGATTCTTCTCACTCTCTTCGATTTTTGTCTCATTTCTTCTCTTCTCCTCACTCCTTCTCTCTTCTTGTCTCTATTGTTCTGTTTTTCTCTTCTTTTTATACATCCAGTCTTCTTTCTTCATCTCATCTCTCCTCTGATCTCTTCCCCTCTCTTTTCTCTCATCTTCTCATGTCTTTTCGTCTCATCTAATCTCTTCCTTTCTCTCCTCTTTTTATCTCTTCTCATCTCCTCTCTTCTGTTCTTCCCTCTTCTCCTCATTTAATCTAGTCTTCTTTTCTCCTCATCTTTTCTCTTTTCTCCTCTTCTTTTCCTTTCATCTCTTCTCTTGTCTTCTTCTCTCTTCTGTTCTGTTCTGTTCTCTCTCTTCTCATCTCACCTAATCTCATCTCATCTCTCCTCTTCTCCTCTAATCTTTCCCCTCTCTTTTCTTTCATCTTCTCATGTCTTTTCATCTCATGTAATCTCTTCTTTTCTCTCCTCTTTTTATCTCTTCTCATCTAATCTCTTCTATTCTTCTCTCTTCTCCTCATTTAATCTAGTTTTCTTTTCTCTTTTCTCCTCATCTTTTCTTTTCTCTTTTCTTTTCCTTTCATCTCTTCTCTTGTCTTATTCTTTCTTCTGTTCTCTTCTCTTCTCTCTCTTCTCATCTCACCTAATCTCATCTCATCTCTCCTCCTCTAATCTCTTCCCTCCTCTTTTCTCTCATCTTCTCGTCTTTTCATCCCATCTAATCTTTTCTCTTCTTGTCTCTTCTTTTCTCTCCTCTTTTTATCTCTTCTCATCTCCTTTCTTCTGTTCTTCTCTTCTCCTCATTTAATCTAGTTTTTTCTCTCCTCTTCATTTTCTTTCATGTCATCTCTTGTCTTATTCTCTCTTCTGTTCTCTTCTTTTCTCTTCTCTTTTCTTCTATTCTCATCTCTTCTCTCTCTTCTCATCTCACCTAATCTCATCTCTCCTCTTCTCCTCTAATCTTTCCCCTCTCTTTTCTCTCATCTTCTCATGTCTTTTCATCTCATGTAATCTTTTTTCTTGTCTATTCTTTTCTCATCACTGCTCCTTTCTTCTCTTCTCTTCTCTTCTCCTATTCTCTCTTCTGTTCTCTTCTCTTATTCTCTCTTCTGTTCTCTTCTCTTGTCTTATTCTCTCTTGTTTCCTTCTCTTCTCTTTTCTTCTCTTATTCTCTCTTCTGTTCTCTTCTTGTCTTATTCTCTCTTGATTCCTTCTCTTCTCTTATCTTCTCTTCTCTTCTTTTATTCTGTCTTCTCTTCTCTTTTCTTCTCTTCTTTCTATACAGTGTCTCGTTTTATCTCCCCTGTTCCCTCAGTTCAATCTTTTTTCTTGTTCTTGTTTTTTGGTCAGGAAGTCACTGCAGAAGGCCCTGTTAGCTCCAGCTCTGCAGGACCGGTCAGCTGAAGAGAAGAACAGAGTCTTATTTGGAGTTTTGGCACAGAAGAACCACACTTGGCTTCTTGAATGGGAGCTCAACAAATGTTCAAAATCTCTGCATAATTAAATGGTTAAGATGTAAACAGAGTCATTCAGAGCAGTTTGGTGTGAAACGCTCTGTTCTAGATAAACTTACCGAGTCAGAACCGTTCACAGTGGTGGTGATAGGAACCAGACGTCCACCTCTAAAAGCTCCCTCACAGAAAGTTACTACATGAAATGGTTATGAATTCACTGCCTGATGACTGAGACACTGTTTTGTGATAGTTTTGAAAGCAAAGACTTTGTCCTAAAACTATTTGTTCAGATTTATGACTATTTAACCATCATCAACATTCCATATAAACTCAGAAGACTCGTGTTGGTTCACTGGTGGTTCTGGATAGTAAATAAAATGTCTGTATTTGTGTTGTAGTCATGGCGACCCCTGTTTCCTATCACCACCACTGTAAAGAAACCAGAACCATTTCATACCAAACCACTCTGAATGGCTCTGTTTACATCTCAGTGACTGAACTCAAATCTTTAAAACACCCTATAAAGGATTTTTCCATGGAAGTTTTGATCTATGAAGTGATACAGGGTGACGTTTGAGGGTGAGCTGTGAACTCCTGCCCTGCGAGTGGGTGGGTTAGACACGGCGCGCTCTTTCAGAGGAGCAGCCCGAGGAGAAGTGATGAAAACGCACGGCGATAAACAAGTTCCTGTCAGCGAAAAGCAGAAGTGCTGACTCTCGCCGCCGCCGCTCCCCTCGAACCAAAGCACAGTGCGTAATTAGCGGAGCGCGGCGTCTGCGTTAGCGCCCTGATTGATATTTACAGCTTCAGTGTTTTATCTGCACTTTTTCCTGCTTCGCCAGCAGAGCCCCCCGCCCACCACCTCTCCGAGACCCTCACTGAACCTCCACACGAACCTCTCCCTCCCTCTCTCTCTGTCTGTCTCTCCGTCCTCTCTTCTCCTCTCCCTCCTTCTCTCTCTCCAGCCCCCTCTCTTCTCTCTCTCTCTGTCTGTCTCTCCGTCCTCTCCTTTCCCTCTCTCTCTCTCTCTCTCTCCAACCCCCTCTCTTCTCTCTCTGTCTGTCTGTTTCTCCGTCCTCTCCTCTCCTTCCCTCTCTCTCTCCAACCCTCTCTCTTCTCTCTCTGTCTGTCTGTCTCTCCGTCCTCTCCTCTCTTTCACTTTCCTTCAGCTCTGTCTTCCTGTCTCCACCTTTCTTTCTCCCCATCACTTTCTTTCTTTCTTTGTTTTTCTTTCTTTCTCTCCAGCGCTCTCTCCCACATCTTCTTTCCACTTCGTTCCACTGTTTCTCTTCCACTTCCTCTCTCTATTTTTCCATGATCTTTCTTTCTCTCTCCATATACCTTACCTATGTTTTTCTTTCTTGCTTTCATGCTTTCAGTCTTTCTTTTTCTTTCTGTCTGTCTTTCTTTCTTTGTTTGTTTCTTTCTTTCTTTCTTTCTTTTTCTTTCTTTCTTACTTTTCTTTTCTTGCCTTATTTCTTTCTTTGTCCCCTTTCTTTGTCTTTCTTTCTTCCTTCTCTCCCTCTCTCACCTCTCCCATCTTTCTTTCTTTCTTTCTTTCTTTCTTTCTTTTTCTTTTTCCTTCTTTCTGTCTTTCTTTCTTTCTTTCTTTCACTCCAAACCCTCCCGCATCTTCTCTTTCCTTCCTCTCTCTTCCACTCTGTCATTACCTTTCTATTCCTCTGTCCTCTTTTCATCTTTCCATCCTCTTTTTTCTTTCTCTCTCTACCTCCCTATCTTGTTTCTTTCTTCTTTCTTTCTTTCCTTCTTTCTTTCGTTCTTTCTTTGTCCTTCCTCCCTGTTTCTCCTTCTCTTTACTGCCACTCTTCCTCTTTTGCTCTCTCTCTCTCACTAACTCTCTATCCACCACCCTCTCCCATCTTTCTTTTCTTTCACAATTTATCTCTCTTGCTCTCCCATTTCCTCATTTTATCCATTTTTTTACTGCTCATTCCCCTCCCTCTCTTCTCAGTTCCCCTCGGAGAAAGAAACACAAGAGAAAGAATAGTGGAGGGAGAGAATGATCAACATAAACCAGCCTAGAGAGAGAGAGAGAGTTAACAAGATAGAGATGGAGGCCGAGCTAATAGGAGAAGGACAGAGAGAGAGTGATGAAGGAACAAGGGGAAAGAAAGAAGAGACAGGGACTTTAATCCTTCACGGCCGGGGGAGGGAGCGGTGACACGGAGGGAAGACGAAGTGCTGAGAGAGGCTCTCTCGCGGCCGAGGCGACTCCGGCGATATATTTTGGCGCCTGTCAGGCTGTCTAATAAAGTAGGGCTGGAATATGAACTATCTCTCTCTGATGTAATACCCATCATAAATCAGCTGTAATTACGCAGCGAGGGGACGGGCCGTGGAAGCCCACTGCGGATTTATGGCCCCGGACTTGGCGCCTTAACAACTTTGTGCTTTTAATATCATTAGGCTGTCATATATTTCGCTGCTGCCACGAAGCCCAGATTCACCACACAACCACTCCTTCCTTAAAGCACTCTCGTCTTTTTTCCATCTCTTTTTGTTTAATCTCTTCTTTCATCCTCTTCATTCGCCAGGAGCGCTCTGTACATCCGATACAGCGGAGGTGTTGAGGCCTGTCATGGACTGGCACTGTGTCTGTCTGTCTGTCTGACTGTTTATCTATCTGTCTGTCTGCCTATCTTTCTATCGGTACATCTGTCTGTCTGTCTGTCTATGTCTGTCTGTCTGTCTATCCATCTGTCTGCCTGTCTGTCTGTCTGTCTATGTATTTATCTATCTCTCTATCTGTCTGTCTACCTACCTACCTATCTATCTATCTATCTATCTATCTATCTATCTGTCTATCTATCTATCTATCTATCTATCTATCTATATGTACATGTATCTATCTAATGTCCATCAGATTCATCCAGGCCCACTTAGTTTCTCTCTAACTAAAATATCTGCTTCTCCTTCACTTTTTTCTTCCTCACGTTCTCCAACCTCATCATCCTCCTTTTCAGCACCTCCTCCCTCATCCTGCTTTTTTCTTCTCTTCCTCCCTCACTGACCCCTTTGTTCCCACCTTTTTCTCCTAATCTGCCATCCTTCCTTCCTTCCCCAGTCATTTGTCTCTGCGATTTCGTCCGTATCGACTCTGACAGGACAATGACTGGGGAATGGACGTGATGTTGAGCATTCAGTCTAGAACCATTAGAGAGAGAGAGAGAGAGAGAGAGAGAGAGAGAGTGAGAGATGGTCACTTTCCACACTTGTTTCTTATCCCAGCATCATACCTTCTCTCTCTCTCTCTCTCTCTCTCTCTCTCTCTCTCTAATGGTTCTAGACAGAATGCTCCACATCGCGTCCATCTGCATCTTCTTACTGCTAACTGCTAAACGGCCTCATGACAGAGATGTATTAGCTTAGCGCGCTAGCGCAGTCTAATAGTTCAGACTCTACAGCTGCACTACAGCTCTGATTAATGCTGTTCCATTCATACACTGTAACTGACTGAGAGAGAGAGAGAGAGAGAGGGAGAGAGAGAGACTGGAAGAGAGAGGGGTGGTATAATCAGAATGAGAGAGCAAAGAAAAAGGAAAGGGGAGAGAAAGAGGGAGAGAGTGAGAGAGAGAAAAGAAGAAAAAGATAGTATAGGAAAGGGAGAAAGAAACAGAAAAAAGAAAAACACATGGAGAAGGAAAGAGGAGAAAGAGTGAGGGAAGAAAAAATAGACTATGTATGAGAGAAAGAGGGTGGGGATGAGAGAAAGGGTGAGAAAAAATAAAAGAAAGAAAGATAGATGGAGAGGGAAGATAAAGAGAGGGATAGAAAGAGTGAGAGAAGAAAATGTAGAAAGTATGTATAAGAAGAAAAAGGAGAGACGGTTTGAGAAAAAGGGTGAGAAAAAATAAGAGAAAGAGAGATAGATAGAGAGACAGAGCAGGGAGAAAAGGAGGGAAAAAGAGAGAGAGGGAGGGAAAGAAAGAAGGGGTTAATTAAGCTTCTGGCAGTGCAGCGACAGTTACAGATGACTTATTTTGACAAACTGCCACAGCTCTCTCTCTCTCTCTCTCTCTCTCTCTCCCTCTCTCTCTCCCTCTCTCCCTCTCTCTTTCTCTTCCCACCCCCTCTGTGCTGTGACTCATTACTTTAGCCTTCCTGTAACCCTGACATGTTGTTACTCATTTACAACCATGTGAATTATTTAGTAATTACACCATAATTAAACATTAATTACATTTTTCCAAGGCATTACCACTAATAAACTGTGCTGATGCTTACAAACCAGGCAGAATAATAGAGGATCATTTAAAGTAAAAAGGTGAAAGTAAAGTTTAAAAGGCAATTCATACAATAATATCTGTAGTGTTTGTGCAATAATATCACTATTAAATAACTTTTGCATGAGTTATTACTGTACATAATTATGCAATGTATTACATTTATTTTCAGCTTAGGTTCCGTATCCATGTATCTGTGTCGATGATCTTGTTTGCAATTTCAACTTTTTCTGTTTCTTTCAGTGTCAAAAAATGACAAAAACAGCAAAAATATAAAGGAAGTTTTTGTCTTTTCACAAAACAAGACTGAACACAACAATAACTCATCAAATCCAAATGATAATAAAAGATCTCTTCACTTTTGAAGATGTTCTTTATAGATAACCATTTTTGCATGCTTAAATGGTTCTTTGTATGGTGAAATCGTTCTTCAGATTGATGGAGAATTAACCTTAACCTCAACCCAAAACCTAATCCTAACACTCACCCTGGGCCTAATCCTAACCCTAACCTTAACCTCAACCCAAAACCTAATCCTAACCCTCATATGTTTTTGACATGTTACTAAGAGTCCATTCATTGTTTGTTTCATCTAAAAGAACCACTCAAAATAAAGTGTCACCATTTTTTCTCGATAACTGGTCAGGGTGAGAGGGCAGGAGGGCATTATTGATTAGTGTAATTTGTCCCAGTCGGTCCACGCTGATGCAACCAAACGAACAGAAATCACATCAACCAAAATTACGGAGAAACAGCATTGCTCAATGTGACCCATGACAAGAACTAACAAGGTAAAAAAGGTCTGTTTTGATTTCAGGTTGACTTTGATGGTTGAGCTTTTATGTTAGTTTGTTTATCTGGACCTTTGTAAGCAAGAACTTTGATGTATCTGGTTTTGGTTCTTCTAAAGGTTACAATACTCTTAATAGAGAACGTGTTAAAGGAAGTCTGATGGTGCATCGTAAAAGCAAGCCTATCAGAGTCAGTTTATGTGGAGTCTGGCCACTTCCTATTTCCCTTGTTATATCAAAAACAGGACTGCGAAACAGCAGAGGGCGCCCACGACCGAGTCCTCAATGAATGGGAGTGAATGGCGCTCAACGGCTAAAAAATAAAAGTTAAAATAGTTTTTTAGAAAACTCACCTGCATGTTTCCTTTTTTCTACTGAGTGCTGACTGGTTGGCGAGCGGAGCAGCTCATTGGCTGTTCGCGCTTACTGACATCATGAACGTACATGAGGCGCCGTTCTAAACCTCTATAACTCGAGTTTAAAAGCTCTTAAAATATAACAGCAGTGTTAAAATGTTTTATGCTGTTCTGTGTTCAGGAAATGATTGAATTCTTTTACATTAAAAATGTTTAAGCATTTCTAAACTATGATTTTGCTCAAATGCTCCATATCAACCCATTCATTTTAGACTCACTCAGGAGCGCCCTCTAGCGTTTGAGAAACCCGGAAGATGTTACAGAGTGGGAATTCTCCTCACTACAAGTTCTCTGGGCCTGCTACCAAGAAATGAGTCACTGTTTGAAATTTGGGACGGGGATTTGTGGGATATGGCTGAAAATATCAGGATGGGTTGCGGCTCATTAACCCTGTACGCAGCCCTGTAAACCCAATCAGCGATTCAGGAGGTTCCTGAACTGCTTATTTCCAGAGTTGCACTGTTTTATGAGGGGGGAGGGGGGGGTATTTGGACCAGACCAAACCACTTCCACAATCAGTAATAACCACAGAGTAAACATGCAGTCAGCGCTGAGGCTGGTGTTTGTGTAAGGGAAAAGATTATTTAGACGCTCAGCGAAGCGAGGATGAAAAGAGACGTGCATGAAGTCTCGCAGAAGAAACAGGAACGTTTAGCTCGTGGACGCAAAACATACGTCATAACTCCAAAACTACTAACACTGCATGTCCAGAGGTTTGTAGATGCTTCTTCTGAAATGAAGGGGATTAGTAGTGAGTTTGTGCTGCAGTAACAGCCTCTACTCTTCTGGGAAGGCTTTACTCTAGATGTTGGAACATTGCTGTGAGGATTTGAGCATTAGTGAGGTCAGGTACTATGTTGGATGGTCAGTTCTGGATCTCTAGCTCGTCCCAAAGGTACTGGATGGAGCTCCATCACTCCAGAGAACACAGTTCCACTGCTCCACAGCCCAGTGCTGGGGGGCTTTATACCTCTCTATACTCTTAAAAAAGACAGTTTTTCAATGGTTCTTTACTAAAAGTAATGGTTGTATATAGAACCATGAACATTCAACGAACCAGTTCATGTTGAAATGGTTCCTTGTATAGCTATATAGCACCAAAAAGTTCTTCTATAGTTATGATGTCAAGCTTTGGAATTATTGGAATAATCTTTGACTCTCATGCTGCTCGCATGGAGCACCGAGTGTACTGATGAAGTAAGAACCCGTTTTTGTTTAAACTGAGGGGCTGAACTTATGTTCTTAACTAGAACTAGGCTGGTCAGCTAGCTAACAGGCTAAAAGAGCCAACAGCCTAAACAGCTCCATCATTAATATCACAGGCTTGAATTAAAGCACTTACAGTATGATTTACTGTAAAACTGCAGTATAAAAGTCTAAAAATGTCACTTGAATGTTTTACACACTTCAAATGTTCGTGTTTCAGTCAGAAGTCGCGTCAAACCCAGACTGAATCCCAAACGGCTCCGTACTCCCTAAACAGTGTTCTAGATATGAAAGTTTAGAAATTCTAGCCTCTTCAGCCAAACAGTGCATCATGTATAGAGTGTGGATGTGTCTGAATCCCAAATGACTGTTTCTTAGCTGTATTTTGCTCTGTTGGGCTGCAGGATCCAGTATTTAAACTCCTACGTAGTGCACTATGTAGGGAGCAGGGAGCTGTTTGAGATTCAGCCCCTTTATGAGAAGAGGGCGCCACTGGATTGGTCCTCAATAAGACTCTGTGGTAATTTGGTGACCAAAAAGTACTTATAAAGCGAATGTGTTTGCATTAAACAGTGCTGTGTTATCATATGTTCACTGTTATAAGACAAAAAGTTTAAAAGTTCATGGAATGACCGCAGTGGACAGCGGCAGGCGAATGAACATTCTCCGCAGTCAGCGGTCCATGGTTGCTTGGCAACGATACTCTAAAGGAACTGCTTTTCTTGGCGGAATACTCGTTTATGACAATTATTATTAATAGTAACTTAAATTATTTTCTGAAAAAATTGTGTATTTTGTTATATTTTATGTTGGCCATCGTTTTATAAAAGCAATAAGCCACTTGAGGTCATGAGTTATTACAATTTTGTCACGGGGAAGGGAGAACATCCTTCCCATGATAAAACTGCAGTAACCGACGACCTCAAGTGGCTTATTGCTTTATTAAACTATTTCTTTTCTTCTTAATAAACGGTTCCAGTTCCATCTGCACTTTGAGGCTTTTTAGGTTTGAACAACTGATGTTTATTACATCTTTGTCATTGAAGTAAGACTAAATGGCCATCCTCCCACTCAGACAGCCTGTTTGGTGTGTGTGTGTGTGTGTGTGTGTGTGTGTGTGTGTGTGGTTATTTATGGCCACATTCTCCTGTCACAAAGTGTGTATGCAAGCGTTGTTTATTGTTTAGCTCTATTGTGAAAGGAGGTCGAGAGAGAGCCATAATTCATTCTCTCTCTCCAACAACTGTCCTCTCCTCATCCCCCAGTGCCAGAGAGGATGTGGACAACTCCAGAGTGTGTGTATGTGTGTGTATGTGTTTGTTTTTATGCACTTTCAGGACAAAACACTCCCGACTTTGTAGTAGAAATGTTAAAACTGAGAAATTGTATTGTTTTTTGAAAAATATGTGCCCACTTTGAATTTAATGCCAACAACATGTTCCAAAAAAGTTGGGACGGGGGCCTGTTTACCACTGTGTTTCATCACCTCTTCTTTTAACAGCACTCAGTACGCGTTTGGGACCTGAGGAGACACTGCTGTAGTTTTGAAAGTGAAATGTTTTCCTGTTCTTGCTTGATACAGGATTTCAACTGCTCATCAGTTCAGGGTCTCTTTGGACTTTTTTTTTGCCTCATTATGCACCAAATATCTTTAACGAGTGACAGGTCTGGACTGCAGGCAGGTCAGTTTAGCACCCAGACTCTTTTAATATGGAGCAATGCTGCTGTAATACATGCAGAGTGTGGTTTGATACTGTCTTGCTGAAATAATCAAGGCCTTCCCTGAAAAAGACGTCATCTGGATGGCAGCATATGTTGCTCCAAAACCTGTATACACATTCAGAATTAATGGTGCCTTCACAGATGTGCACGTCACCCATGCTGTGTGCACTAATGCCCCCCTATACCATCATGAATACTGGCTTTTGAACTGTGTGCTAATAACAAGCCAGATGGTCTTTAGTCCAGAGGATAGTCCATCTTAGGCCCAGAGAAGGTGGGCCTGTTCATCTTCTTTGTTTGATGTGTCCGTCTCCTTTTCTCAGTGAGGTTCTTCTTGATCAGCTACACATCCTTTCAGACCCACAGCGCTGAGTCGTCTTCTCACAGTGGAAGGATGGACAGGTCTTCCAGGTGGTTGTTAGGAGCCCCATTCTAGCTTAACTCCTTCCATATGCATGGGAATTATTATACATCTAAAGGATGGCTCTTCAAGGGTTCTTTAATAAAGAAAATGGTTCCATGTAGAACCTTGGACACTCTAATAACCCGTTGCAAGATTAAACAGTGGTGTATGGTGAAATGGTCCTTCAGATTGAAGGAGAATGTGCTGTAGATGGTTCTAGGTAGAACCTTTTTTTGAAAGGGGTTCTATAGAGCACCAAAAAGGGTTCTTCCATTGTTACAAGCTTGACATTGTAACTATAGGAGAACACTTTTTGGTGCTATATAGAGCCATTTTTGAAACCATCTACAACACATTCTCCATCAATCTGTAGAACCATTTCACCATGCAAAGAACCATTTAATCATGCAGAGCGTTGTTTGAGTGTTCAAGGTCCTATATAGAACTATTTTCTTTACGAAAGAACCCTTGAACAACCATCTTTTTTAAGAGTGTACTTATGTATGACCATTCATCCTGCCAAGGTATAAAAACAAGCTTGTGTGTGTGTGTGTGTGTGTGTGTGTGTGTGTGTGTGTGTGTGTGTGTGTGTGTGTGTGTCAGAGGGGTGTGAAGACAAACGACAGTGAGCAGAGGGAAAACAGCATCTGCATGTCTTTAGAGCGGTCCAGGAGGAGAGGGGGAGAGCAGAGTGATGGATGTGTAGCGGAGGAGAGGAGGGAGGAGTGGAGCAGTTGTTGCTGTGCTGAGTTGTGGCTGACCTCTCCGTGACACCTCCAGCCTCTTTCTGACCCAAACTCACACTCTTAAAAGTGAGTTGCTTCACTCTTGAGACCTGATTGGTTAGCATTACTGCTACTGAATGCTGATTGGTTAGCATTACTGCTACTGAGTGCTGACTGGTTAGCATTACAGCTACTGAGTGCTGAGTGGTTAGCATTACAGCTACTGAGTGCTGATTGGTTAGCATTACTGCTACTGAGTGCTAATTGGTCAGCATTATTGCTACTGAGTGCAGATTGGTTGACATTATTGCTACTGAGTGCTGATTGGTTAGCATTACTGCTACTGAGTGCTGATTGGTTAGCATTACTGCTACTGAGTGCTGATTGGTTGACATTACTGCTACTGAGTGCTGATTGGTTGGCATTACTGCTACTGAGTGCTGATTGGTTGGCATTACTGCTACTGAGCACTGATTAGTTAGCATTACAGCTACTCAGTGCTGATTGGTTGGCATTACTGCTACTGAGTGCTGATTGGTAAACATTACTGCTACTGAGAGACTGACTGGTTAACATTACTGCTACTGAGTGCTGATTGGTTAGCGTCACAGCTACTGAGTGCTGATTGGTTAGCGTTACAGCTACTGAGTCCTGGTTGGTTAGCATAACAGCTACTGAGTGCTGATTGGTTGGCATTTCTGCTACTGAGTGCTGATTGGTCGACATTACAACGTTCCACATTAACCCTTTCATTTTGGACCCGCTCGGGACCGCCCTCTAGTGTTTGCCAAACCCAGACAACATTACCGAGTGGCGGTTTCTCCTCACTAAACAATCTCTTTCAGATGTTTTTTGTGTGTCCCTGTTTGTTCCACACTGCTTTGTTTTCCCTTAGAAACGACCTTTCATTTTTTCACTGTCATTGTGATGTCATAATCAGTGTTTTGTATTGCTGCTTTTTGATGTTGGGAACATTCCGGAACACATTAACAAAAGGTTCCGTGAGTCTGTAACAGCTGTGTTTGTGACTCTCGGCTCATATCTCTGTTGATTTATTTATTTGCGGCGTTTCCATAAGGCGACAGGCTGTGTGTGTGTGTGTGTGTGTGTGTGTGTGTGCGTGTTTGTGTGTAGAGGCAGTGTGTGGGCGAGGCTGTGGATGGATGAGTGTGTCCTGATGAGATGCCTGACTGCAGTATCTGCTGTGTGTGTGTATAAGCCTGTGTGTGAGTGTGTATCCTCTGTAATTATGTTTTATGATCGTGTGCTCAGTAAATGACACATAAATCATCTGGTCAGCCCTCCCCGTACACACACACACACACACACACACACACACACACAGAGAAACATGCTCAATTCCCCCATGCTGTCCCACTCCTGCTTTATGGACACACACTCACTACTGAATGATCTGGCCTTTGATGAGCCTCACTAAAACCATACATGGGGCGTTAACTCGCATGGCAGAGAGAGAGACAGAGAGAGAGAGAGAGAGAAGAAATAGGGATAAAGACAGACAGGGAGAGAGAGAGAGAGGAGATAGGGATAAAGACAGACAAAAATAGAGGGAGAAAGAGAGGGAAAAGATTGAGATAGGGAGAACAAGAGAAGAAAGAACAGAAGAAGAAGAGATAGCTTAAGAAAAGAAATCGACAGAGACACCGAAAACAAAGATAAAGAGAGAAAAGAGAGAATGAGAGGGGGGGGTGACAAAAAAGACAGACGTAGAATAAAATGGAAAAGAGAGAAGAGAGAGAGGGAAAAAGTGAGACAGAAAAGAGAGAGGAATAGAGTGAGACAGAAAAGAGAGAGAGGGATAAAGTGAAACAGAAAAGAGAGAGAGGGAAAAAGTGAGACAGAAAAGAGAGAGGAATAAAGTGAGACAGAAAAGAGAGAGGGATAAAGTGAAACAGAAGAGAGAGAGAGAGGAATAAAGTGAGACAAAAAAGACAGAGAGGGAGAAAGTGAGACAGAAAAGAGAGGAATAAATTGAGACAAAAGAAAGAGGGATAAAGTGAGACAGAAAGAGAAAGAAAAGAGAAAGAAAGAGAGACAGAGAGAGAGAAAGAAAGAGAGAGACAGAAAGAGAGAGACAGAGAGAGAGAGAGGGAGAGAGAGAGAGAGTGCTGATATAACCCAGGCCGCTCCGTCTCGGTCAGCATTCATCAAAGCGCAGTTTGTGCCGAGCTGGCTTTTGTTATTGTTCGCTGTAAATACTGAACTTTGTTGCTAAGGTGGGCCATAAAATAGCCGCTCGCTCTGAGACACACAGATCACCTCCGTATGAACCCTGTCTGTGAACGTCCACCACTGAGCTCTGCTGGTCATGAGCAGAGCTACTGTGATTATTCGAATCTTGTGTACATGAAACTACAGATTCCTTAGTTATGTGATCACAGTCCCAGCATAATGTCATACATGTGAGGGAATAAATAAACCGTGATCAATAAGTCACTATTGGAACAAAACCTTTTATCACCAAACTGTAACTTTACAGGAGAGAGAAAAACCATTATGAATTTTAATGTACACTAATATAAGGAGATTTTATTCCAAGTCATTTTGGGCCGTTTCTTTTGGTCCTTTAATCCTGAAATGTTCACTCAAACTAAAGGGAGTAAAAACTGAGAACATGAGGTTTTGAAAAGAAAGGGAAGATCAGGTTTATGTGAAAATTATATTTAGGTGATTACAATCACAAACACAGCCTCTGATTGGATGAAAAGTCAGGAACACAGCTTCTGATCAGTCAACAAGTCAGGAACACAGCCTCTGATTGGTCAAAAGGTCTGGAACACAACCTCTGATTGGACAAAAAGTCTGGAATACAGCTTCTGATCAGTCAACAAGTCAGGAACACAGCCTCTAAATGGTCAACAAGTCAGGAACACAACCTCTGATTGGTCAACAAGTCAGGAACACAACCTCTGATTGGTCAACAAGTCAGGAACACAGCTTCTGATTGGTCAACAAGTCAGGAACACAGCCTCTAAATGGTCAACAAGTCAGGAACACAACCTCTGATTGGTCAACAAGTCAGGAACACAGCCTCTGATTGGTCAACAAGTCAGGAACACAGCCTGTGAATGGTCAACAAGTCAGGAACACAGCCTGTGATTGGTCAACAAGTCAGGAACACAGCCTCTAATTTGTCAACAAGTCAGGAACACAGCCTCTGATTGGTCAACAAGTCAGGAACACAACCTCTGATTAGTCAACGAGTCAGCAACACAGCCTCTGATTAGTCAACGAGTCAGGAACACAACCTCTGATTGGTCAACAAGTCAGGAACACAGCCTGTGATTGGTCAACAAGTCAGGAACACAACCTCTGATTGGTCGAAAAGTCAGGAACAAGGAACACAGCCTCTGATTGGTCAACAAGTCAGGAACACAACCTCTGATTAGTCAACAAGTCAGGAACCCAGCCTCTGATTAGTCAACGAGTCAGGAACCCAGCCTCTGATTGGTCAACAAGTCAGGAACCCAGCCTCTGATTGGTCAACAAATCAGAAACACAGCCTTAGACTCAAACCAAGGCGTCAGTGGCATCACACCAGAGCTGTCATTGAAACGCCATAACGCTGTTCTTCTGGAAAACAGTAAGTCTAGCATGTAGTATTCCTGAAGTTTATTATTTTACGTACAGCATCCTTGGATGTCGTATATGACATCGTGAGCCTGAGAGGGTTCAGGTTTTACTGGGTTATTTGCTGTGTAATTAATACTAAGGGTGGAAAAAAATACTGAAACTACTGGCCATTAAAAAAAAAAACACCTATTTTTTGGTTAGGCATTAAGCAAACAAGTGAGATATGGAGTGTGTAGTGTGCAGTGTGTGTCCTGCAGAGCTGTGCAGCATGTCCACAGTGTGTTAGATGTGTTTTACAATGAGCCGGATATTTATTTCCGTGCTGCAATGTGTTTGCCATAAACTCAGGCGTGCAGACATATTTCACTCCTGCAGATCACATTCAACACCATTAACACACCATCTGCCTCCACACACACACACACACACACACACACACACATACATACAGAGGTAATGAGCCCCACTCAGCAGGGGGATAAGAATCCACGCTGTGAAACAAAACCAGTGCACCAGTTCTGACCACACAAGACAAAAAAGATGTACGAAATATATTTTCACTACTGTGCAAAGGGCTTTCATTTCCACTCAAAATGGCCATTACATTCAAGTTATTAATTTTTCAGAAGATGTTTTTGAGGAGATTAGATGTGCGATAATTCCCCCGCATGAGGAAGAGGACAATCAAAGGAAAATAGGTGAAACTAGAAAGGGAAAGTTCGTGAACGAACCTTAAATTGGCTTGAAAAAGCCAGCTAATTACTTTTAACTACCTTAAATCTACTGCCATCTTAAATTCAATGCCACATTAAATGTAATCATAACTCAGAAATTCACTGCCACCCTAAAATTCATTTCCAGCTCAAATTTGGTGATATCTTAAATACACTGCCACCTTAAATGTTATCATGAATTAAATTCACTGCCACCTTAAATTTACTGATGCCTTAAATAGACTGTCACATTAAAATCACTGCCACCTTAAATTTATTTATACCTTAAAGCTGCTTCAGATCTGAAAACATCCACAGGTGTTTCTGTCCATCCTTCCACTGTGAGAAGACGACTCAGCGCTGTGGGTCTGAAAGGATGTGTAGCTGTCAAGAAGCCTCACTGAGAAAAGGAGACAAACCCGGCAAACAAAGAAGCTGAACAATGGACTGACCACCCCAGAGTCCAGACCTCAACAAAAACCCTAAAATGGGTTCTTCTACTGTTACAAGCTTGACATCATAACTATAGCAGAACCCTTTTTGTTTCTATATGGAACCATGTACAACACATTTTCCATCAGTCTGAAGAACGATTTCACCATGCAGAGAACCATTTAATCATGCAAATGGTTCTTTGAGTCTTGATGGTTCTATACAGAACCATTGTCTTTACTAAAGAACCCTTGAAGAACCATCTCTTTTAAAGAGTGTACAGAATAGACACAATATTTCTGACAGTATTTTTATTTTTGTTATAAAACCAGAGAAAAACATGCTTACAGATGTAATAGATACGGCAAATGTTATTATTATTACTTATAGGTATTATTAGAATGAAAGCCTTCAAATATTCTAGCCAAAATTTAGTTTACAAAAAGGAAACCTGTTGGCTTTGTATGTATGTATTTATTTATTTATATATTTATTTTGGCAGAAATGAGAATGAATTATTCCATTGGGATCAACGAAATGTACCAGCCCTAAAGTTTTCATGTTTTCCTATCATTGTGGGCACATTTGGTCCCCATAAGGAGAGTAAAACAGACTGTACACACACACAGTGCAGTCGTGACAGGCACTTCAGTGCGATAAGCAGGCTAATGGCCTGGGTCGGCAGGCCAGTCAGGGGTCATCCCTCCATCCTTCCTTATCTGAGGAGAGGAAAACGAGTCAGAAGACTGAAGGCCAACTGAGGAGGAGACAAAAAGACCCACACGAATACCTGAAACTGAGTAAAAGGAACCAGTTATTAACCTCCTCTGGTCGAAAACTCACAGCACTCACAATAACTCTGTTAGCACATGCAGTTAGCATGACTCACTCCGTTACTCTTCACCCTCAGGTGGCTCAGTTCTGACTCGGGTTAGCGTGCGGTCAGCAGGAGGTCAGCAGATAGCTGCGTCCCTCCAGAGGAAACGCCACTTTAGCCGGCCGTCAGCTGCCAGAGCGCTGCATTCCTGCCATGCTGCAGGAAGGGGCTGCGGGGGGCGATGACAGAGTGGATTACGCTAATAACTGCAGCATTAAAATGGCTATTAGCATGTCAGCAGTGACATTGACTGTTACAGGATACGGAGCCAAACTGCTCTACACTCAACTTTCTCTTTCTATTGTGTGACGTTTGAGTGTTTCTCAAGAAAACACTTCCTGACTTCGTAGCAGAACCAGAGAAAAACAGTTCTGACCTACAGAACCAATAAAATACTCCTGACTTTGTAGTAGAACCAGAGAAAAACAGTTCTGACCTACAGAACCAATAAAATACTCCTGACTTTGTAGTAGAACCAGAGAAAAACAGTTCTAAACTACAGAACCAACAAAATACTCCTGACTTTGTAGTAGAACCAGAGAAAAACAGTTCTAAACTACAGAACCAACAAAATACTCCTGACTTTGTGGTAGAACCAGAGAAAAACAGTTCTGACCTACAGAACCAACGAAATACTCCTGACTTTGTAGTAGAACCAGAGAAAAACAGTGTATATATATATATATATATATATATATATATATATATATATATATATATATATATATCTTGTTGGAAGAAAACTTCGTATCTCCATTTTTGTTTTTCAGTTTTTGACATAATTTGACATAATTTGCCTGTTGCTTTTTACATTGTCTGTAAATTTCATGACGAATAAAAGAAATGACCAAAAATGATTCTGGTTCCATTGATTTACATTAAAAGTATAGGTTTTTTCCTTCTCCTGTAAAGTTACCATTTTGGAGATACGAGGTTTTCTTCCGACAACAGTGATATATATATATATATAGATAGATAGATAGATAGATAGATAGATAGGGCAAGTGTAAAAACAAACTAGAGATGGGTTAGTTAATAAGTAATAAGTAGCGAACATCTAAACAGAGCTGTCTAGAGAAATAACGTAAATATGGCAAATTTCTAAGTGTATGTTTTATTAGTTATTGTTGTATTCTAGTGGAATCAAACACACCTAAAACAAAAATAAATCACTAAATGCACCAAACTATCAGGTTTGTTTTTGTATTCATATAAATATGAAATATATTTTTTCATTTGTACATTCAAATTGTTTAAAACTATGAATAGTTAAACAGCTATCATGGTTAAAATGACCTTCCCTTATCCGCACGCATGCGTAAGGAACGGGGAAGGAAAAGGAAGGGAGGGAGAAAAGGACAAGTGCACACAGAGAGAGGGAGAGAGAGAGGGAGAGAGAGGGTGTTCTGGCTGAGATGACAGCAGCCCATTCATCCTCCATGCTAGAGGAGACAAAGTGCTTGCTTCTAGAGGACAGCGCTCATAAATCACCTTCACTAAGACACACTACCTACAGCTTACTGCCATCAGCATGACAAAGCCTTCTCCTCTCTTCTCTCCTCTCTCCTCCCTCCTCTCTCCCTCGCTCCTTCACTGCCTCCCTTCATTTTCCACTCCCTCTCCTTCCCCCCTTCCTCCTCCCCCCTTTTTCTTAACTATGTCAACAGGTGGAGGAGAAAAAGCAACCAGGAGAGCCAAAGCACTGCACAAAACACCTGATTCATCCCACCAGCTAATTATCAATGCGGGTGAGTTGTGCTAAAAAGTAATCACACCCAGTACTGCAACAAATGGTATCTTGTCAAGTCAAATGATCTTAAATCTGGTCGATATATCTAATATATATATATATAGAATATTACTTGACAAGATACCATTTTACAGTGCAGTGGTGTTTGTTTCCCATGGCTGCCTGCTAGGTTAACTCACTCACCATAGCGGCGCTGATGCGTCAATGGAAATAAATGTTTGGTTAAATGATTCTTCTTCTGTAAAGTCTCTGTTCTAGTTTGGTTCTGCGCTCTTCCTCACATTAACTGAGATCTTCCTCATCTCCTCTTCTGTCTTCAGTGTGAGAAACGAGGAACAGCCACTCTTTACACCAAACACATGCGAAATTCGTGCAGTTTTCAGATTTGTAAATACGCTGCCGCATACTACGTTTTTCAGAGATCATAGTAACATCCTGGCCATAGTTACAGTTGCTAGGCTATGAAGGACCAACTGGAGTACTAGTTTGCAACGGCGCCACCCTGAGGCAGATCTGTGCTGCATCACTAGTCAGTTTAAAATACCAAAGACAGAAGCTCGCCTGAGTCAAGCAGCCTAAACCTTTCTCTGAATTCACATTTCAGTGTCTGTTTGTCCCTAATGGACAATATGATGTCATAATAAGTTTATTTTCAGGGACCCCCTCCCCCAGAATTTTGAGATAGTTAGAGGTCCAAGAGGTTAAGGTTAGGGTTAGGATTAGGGCCAGGGTAAGGGTTAGGATTAGGTTTTGGGTTGCGTCAGAGACGGATCTTAACAGCATTTAACACAAGTGCAAACGTAACGTTTTCATTATCCGTATAAAATTACATGAACGAAAATGCGTCTGCTGAGTGCTGATAAGCTACTAGATATGGAAGATACGCAGCTGGAGGTATTGATTATACCATAAATAATCGCTGCTGTGAAAATGCTAATTTCTGTTAGCACCTGAACACAAGTCCTAATGACCATGTGTATTCCTTTTCCTTCCCTGTGTTTCAGTTTCTCTGTCTTTTTCTCGTTGTTTGTGTTTGTGTACTGGAACTATAAGAAATCACGTTAACAGGCTACATTTTGAAGTTAAGACATTTTAGGACCTGAACACAGTTCTATTAGCTGATAGCATTAGCAATTAGCATCTTCATTTGACAGTGAATGAAAGTGAATGTACTCCCGGAAGTACGCGTTGTGAACGCCGTCACCTGTACTCCATGAGAGCTTTCTTCTGGACCTCAAATTTGAGCCAATGACATAATTTAATGTGACTGTCCACATGATTGACTGATAGCACCATACTTAACTCAGTAGCCATGACAACAGCCAAGCTCAGGTACAAGAATCTGTAGTGTCCATCAACCACTCTGTGATGTGAAAATGGGATTTTCAAATCTCTTGCTGTGCTGTGACTGGCCACTGATTTTCACATGACCCCGCCCACCTCTACAATTGAGGATGAGTTCATTTGATTATCTTTATTAGAACTGAACCCAGTTGAGCTTACTGCCGCAAATGATGTCACAGTGGACACTTCTCACACTGACCCTCATAGACATTACATACAAATTCACATAGCTACTTACTAGTATACGTTTACACATATATACTCACAACCACCTGGGATAACATAGTAACAGCCTGGCAACACCTTAGCAACCACCTGGGAAACGATAGCAGAGGCATAGCGACATCTCTGCAACCACCAGAGGTAACACAGTTGTGTACACTATCCACACAGGATTCTAGCATATTAGACTTTGTCCTTACTGCTGTACAACAGGCCTCTATGTTCTTAGTGCCTTTACAGAGTTGTTTGCAGATGTTTTGTGGCTTATCTTAGCCATCTTTACTGGCACGCACCTCAACTAAGAGCTCAGAGGAAATTGCATGGCTCAAATAGAATGCACACTGTCGTCTCGGCGTTTCTAGGTGGACAGAAAACAATACAAAAATGCAACCTTGGACAGAAAACTTTTTGACATGAAAACAGCGTTTTCGAATGTACCCATATTAGTGTGCACAAGGCCTTAGCCTCCCAGTTAAACCCTCTCTGGCCTAGCAAACAATTGCAACGCTAACTCAGCATTAATTTGCTGCAAGCCTGAAATGTCAGAGAGTGCAGAACCCCTGGTCGACTTCATCTGCCACTTGACGACTTGGCTAGAGGTATAAAAAGGCCATTAGTGGCCATCTCTCTCTTTAAGTACAACAGGGAACGCTATGCTCTTCATCAGTCTGACTACCGCCACACTCTGGAAACACAATACCTTTCTCCTCTACGTCCTGTGTGTGCGTACACCCATTGTTCTAATGGAGGATGCGCTGCTGCAGAATAATGATCTTCCCGAGCGCTCGTGTGCATGTTTGTGTATTGATCATTGTGTGATTTATTTCACCTGTCTCGCGATTATTGGGTCGTTCATCAGGACTGAATTACCTTATCAATACAGCTGCCTGCTGAGGATGGAGAGGACTACAGTGAGACAGAGATAGAAGGATAAAGAGGGAGAGAGAGAGAGAGAGAGGGAGAAGGAGAAGAATTGTGAGACAGCAATAACTGGGATTACATGGCAATGGTCTAGCAACACCTGAGCAACCACCTAGGAGAATATAGCAACTGCCTAGCAATACCTTAGAGACTTCTGGGGATAACATAGCAACCACCTGGAAGAACACATGAACCACTTGGTGACACCTTACCAACCACATTCAATAACATAGCAATGGCCCAGCAACACCTGAGCAACCACCTGAGATAATATATTAATGGCTTAGCGTCCCCTTAGCAACCACATGGGATAACATGGCAACAGCCTTGCAACACTGTAGCAACTACAAGGGATAACATAGCAACCACATAACACCCTAGCAACCACTTTGAATAGCATATGAACCACTTGGTGATGCCTTAGCAACAATATGTGATGACATAGCAATGGCCTAGCAACACCTTAGCAACTACCAGGGATTACACAGCAACCACATAGCAAGACCCTAAAAACCACCAGTAATAACTTATGAACCACTGAGCAACACACTAGAAACCACAGAAACAGCCTAATATACATAAAATACTATAGTAACAGCCTAGCAATGCCTTAGCAACCACATAGGATACCACAGCAACTATACAGCAACACCCTAGTAACCACCTGGAATAATATATGAACCACTTGGCAACACCCTAGAAACCACCTAATATACCATAGAAACAGCTTAGCAATGCCTTAGCAACCACGTAGGATGCCTTAGCAACTACACAGCAGCATCCTAGAAACCATAGAAACAGCCTAGCAATGCCTTAGCAACCACATAGGATACCACAGCAACTATACAGCAACACCCTAGCAACCACCTGGAATAATATATGAAACCACTGAAACAGCCTAATATACCTCAAATACAATAGAAACAGCCTGGCAATGCCTTAGCAACCACATGGGATACCTTAGCAACTATGCAGTAGCATCCTAGAAACCATAGAAACAGCCTAGCAATGCCTTAGCAACCACATAGGATACCACAGCAACTATACAGCAATACACTAGCAACCACCTGGAATAATATATGAATCACTTGGCAACACCTTAAGAATCCTTAAGAATCACTTATCAATATCATAGTGATGACCTCGCACCCACCTAACAACCGCCAAGCAACATCTTAGCGACTAATTAATACATGAACCCAAATAAGTTATCAAAAACAATCAAAAGTTATCTACAGCTGCTTTAACCTCTCCAGTCTCATGAGCTTTTTAATTCAAACTTCATTCATAACTTTCCCTTTCGAGTTTAATCTGTACCTGTAAGCCTATTTTAAAAGTGTTTCACTCTTTTTTTAGATATTTTTACTTGTTTCAGTTGATTTTAGTCAGTCAAACTTCATTTTATAATCAGATATTAAAAAAAAAAACATGCTTGAAACCAGCAGTTATCTACCAATACAGTGAGATCATTTTACTCAACCAAATTACTGAAAGCGAGTAAAAATACACAGAAATAGTCTTAAAATAAGCTTACAACAATCTCAAAATGAGAAATATTAGACATAACTACATTTAAGATTAAATTTAAAACTGCTAAGATACATTTTTTTTTTGCAGTATTTTCACCAAATTCAAATAACAATTAAAAAATCATCACTTACAATCACAAATGTGGTGTGAATAGGCCCTTTTCACAAGAAACTGAAGTGTGTAAAAGCTGGGTAAAGCACGTTCTGCTGCTGCCTTTCGGACAGTTATTAATCTCAGAAATACAGGCGTTCATATCACTTCAGCTTCACCACAGAAAGGTGTCACTTTATCTTTGTCATAGTCGCCAAGATTGAAATTCGAGGATGAGTCCAGAACTGTTGGAGAACCAAACACACAACAATGTGGGAGTCCAGACTAAATAAAGGATATAAATTATTCGTGAAAAAACTCCTTCACAGCTATCAGAGCACAGTAACGTCAGCTGACAACTACAGAGTGATAAATCAATGGAGATGAAAGTAGCTATAACCAAATCACTAGATTAGCCATGTTAGCTGGAGACGCTGAAACAGCTCACCAACAGTAAACTAAAGTGGCAAAAAGCTAAACACACACACATGCCAGCAGGGGACATGCCGGGTCGTCAGGGTCCGTAACACCACTGTGGACATTTTCTCATGTGCATTTATAATCACTCCAGCTGGTTTCATGATACGTTTAATCTGCAACGACAAACTGTCAAACACTAAGAACTCACGAGGCTGAAATCAGCTTCTTGTTCTAATTTTTCCATTCCACCTTAAATGATGCAGCAGTCACATTCTGGCAGCTCAGGCACCATTTAAGGTGGAACCACCAGCTCCAGTGAACGAATATCTACTCTCCGCTGAGCACTCGCTCTCAGTCGCTGATCATTTTTGAGGGAGTAAATGAAAACTGTTCCTCTGAAAGCGGCTGCAGCAGCAACTTTAAAGCATGAACTACATTCAGTGTAACGTTAACAGTGCTGAATCGCTGACACAGAGGTTCTTTAACCCGATATGACAAAGTTTATTCCTTTACTAACAGCACAAACTCGTTTTTCTTCTGCTCATCGTCAGCTGACAAACTGAGATGAGGCTGTTTTTGCTTCAGGCTCTAATACTTGAGTGAGCTGTACACTCTCAACTCATCATTGTTGCTGTTGTTATTGCTTTAGTGGAAGCAGCGTCAGCCTGCAGAGAAAATGTGAAAAGTGTCTATCGAAAGTTCAGAATCTTCACTTTCTACAGATTTTCTCTCTTTTTTTCAATGAGCTGATAGTGAGATAATATTACAGTGTGTATTGTTATTGCTGAGACGTCTACACCACTGTCCAAAAAAGGAGTGATCCTGTTAACAGTAACCTTCACATCTAATCTCGTCTGAAAAGGAAAACGAGCTGCTGTTTTAAATGTACTGTAGAACGAGCTGCCATTTCAAAATGAATAATCTTAAGCTATGACCTATTTTCAAAGGGTCCAGATAGTGTGTTTAGGCCAATCGGGGTGGGGTCTGAATGGACAGGGCCTGGAGCTACGGATCCCTGGAGGCCCTAAAGGGCCGGAGTGAGATGAAAGCGGGGCCACACTCTGCTAGCCTGCCTGTTAGCACCTCGTTTAGCGTTTAGCACTCGGATACAGATCTTACTCAAACCTCTTAAATCTGTCTGTCTGAGAGGAAGAATGTTATTGCTGCTGGTGATGGAGCCAAAGACTTTATAGGAACTTCATAAAGCAGCAGAGAGCAGCGCGGTAATGAACCCAGGCGCAGAATGTGAGAGCTTTTTAATAGCCTGCTTCTCTCTTTCCATCTCCGCTGCTCTCACATGCGCATACTCTTTCTCAGATACACGTTATTTCCACTGAAGTTACTGTTGGAGAGTATGGCGAGGCCTACACTTAAACCTAATCCTACATTTTATCTGCTACTGTGAAAAAGGTTACTATCCAAATGAAAGTTCTCCACTGTCTCCAGTAAAACATCTCCAAAATAGAACATCTCCACTACCAACTTTGCTTTCAGTTAGAGATACTACAAGCTTAAAAATAAAGGTTCCGAGGGTTTCTTATAGAAAAATCACTTTTGGTTCCCTAAAGCACATTACAAATAATGGCTCTTCACTGATAAAGCCGGTACTATTGTAGCAAATATTTTTCATAACATTTTCTTATAGACTGCTACATAACGTTGACATAACTATGGCATAAACATATCATAGAAGATGCCATATGCTGTTATGAGTTGGCAGAACAGATTTTGTTAATATAACTGTTATGTTACCATTACTGGTAATTGTCATACTGTTTGATGTCATAACAGCTAATGTCACATGTTATGTTAATGTTAGTTGGGCCACTCAAACTAACATTAACATGAAAAAAGAAGCGTTCCTGATGTAATATTACTTTCATTTCTGACTGAGAGTGATTAATTATGATTACCGAATATTCAGACAGAATTAAGTAGTTACAGGCAGTGTTTTGGCTAATGCTACTGTATTGGTGTACTCTGAAGGTCTTTTTCTATGCAGCAAAATGATGACCACTGACAACCAGCCAATCACAACAAAGTTCCAGAAATCAGTGGTAACCAATCGTATGTCAGGACCCGTCCACACTTGTCAAAAATGAATTTAGCTATTGCACGAGCAGAAGCTTAATGGCGAACAGAAAGAACAGTTGAGTGTCGGGCTATTCTTGAATGTGAGCACAGACCTCTGCGTACTTGCGGAAACGACGTTCACCTGACTTCGGCAAACATTACAACAACTGCAGAGAACATATCACGCACACAGCAGCTTGTCGTAGTGTTTTTGTCACGTAGTAGTCTTTCCCTCTCTCTTTCTTTTTCTCACTCTCTCATTCATTCTTTTATCACACACTGCAACCAGTACTAGACTTGGAATGCAACTCAACCAGGACTAGCCTTTGACTCGTAACTCCACTGGAACCAGCCTTTGACTCACTACTTGACTGGAAGTATCCTTTGACTTGCAACTTGACTGGGACTGGCCTTTGACTCGTAACTCCACTGGAACCAGCCTTTGACTCACTACTTGACTGGAAGTATCCTTTGACTTGCAACTCGACTGGGACAAGCCTTTGACTGCCTCACAACTCAACTGGGACTTGCCTTTGACTTGCAGCTCGACTGGGACTAGCCTTTCACTGCCTCACAACTCAACTGGGACTTGCCTTTGACTTGCAGCTCGACTGGGACTAGCCTTTGACTGCCTCACAACTCAACTGGGACTTGCCTTTGACTTGCAACTCAACTGGGACTCGACTGAGACTAGCCTTTGACTTGCAACTCAACTGGGACTAGCCTTTGACTGACTCGCAACTCAACTGGGACTAGCCTTTGACTGACTGGCAACTCAACTGGGACTAGCCTTTGACTGCCTCACAACTTGACTGGGACTAGCCTTTGACTGCCTCACAACTCAACTGCGACTAGACTTTGACTGCCTCACAACTCGGCTGGGACTAGCCTAGAGAACATGAACTTCTGCAGTCGAAGAATTCGAACTCCGCGGGTGAAAACAATATGTGACAAATCTTGTGATTGGTTGGTCCAACTGCCTCATAGGTTTTACTAGCATTCTAAACTCACCATCCCCAACCCTTGATATATTTAAAGGTCTCAGGTACCACCTGCGTCTTTCTGTTTTCTCCTTCTGTTCATAAAGACAGAGCAGTTCTTCCTCTTCTTCGTCTTCCAGAACTGCGATAGAATCGTTTTCCAGTAGTCATGGAACTTATCAAAATGTCATAGCACCACCTGCAGTAGCGGAGTGTACACAACAGGTGCTTTCGGCTTCACGCGAACTTCATTTTGCAAGAAGTATGCTCATGCTAGTGGTTCTTTTTTGCGCGAGTGAGGGGTTTTGTTTGTGCAAATTTAAAATTGGATTTCAAGCCATACAATTTGAAGCAGATCAATTCGGTTACCTCACATGAGAACATACTGTCGAGTTATTTAGCTTATAAAGTAAACATATTGCATAGTTCAGAGTGACCAAGCTGCTAAAAAGCTGTCAGATGTTTGCAAATCTCCCCATACAATTCAAAGTAAAGTCTAAATTAATCACTGTTTTGTTTATGTTCAGCAATGGTGTGTTTTTCCACCCGTTTGGTAGCCGTCGTTTGTGATCAGGTTGGGTAGCGTTAAATATGAACAGGTTCTGCATTTGAAGGTGCATTTTTTTCTTTCGTTTTGGGAAATATCTTAATTTTGAATCATGTTTGGTAGTCTATTATTGACTAGCTAGCATTTTATTCAATAAACCAAAGTTTGTTTGCAGTCAGACTAATAAAACCGGTGCACGAAATGTGTGTACACATGGACGAGCGAATAGCCATTCAGACTGTAACCGTGACCAGCCGCAGAACCTCAGTATAGGTGTGTGTATGCGTTCGTGTCTGTGTTTTCTAACTAAACGCTGCGTTCCGAGCCGCAGTAACTGTACCGCTGCTGTTTGTTCTGAATGATTGCTGTTATCTTCCGTCTCCCCGCTGAGATATCTGTCCTTGTTCTCCACTGAAAGGTTACAGGCTGTGATCAATCACACACACGCTCACACACAAACACACACTACCATTAGCAATGACATCCATTTATAGTGCAGTCCTAAGTGAATGCTGCTTAAACAGCAGCCCTCCCTGCATTCTCTCACTGTGTAATTTATCATCCACTGTCTTTTCTCTCTCACATACACGCTCTCAGAGCGGAGGATAAGAGCCAACTCTGCTCTTTGTTGCCGTGCGCAGCATCAAATGGAGGGGAGTGCGTGTATAAGTGTGTGTGTATCGTCTTCCTGTGTGACTTGTCCGCCCCCTTAACAACTATAATGAAGAAGTTAGTATTTAAAGTTAAGGCAGAGTTTTGAAGCCTTAAATGCTGCTCAGACACGCAATGTTGAATTATTACAGTAAGAATTCCTGTCTGGTTACACTGTAGTGCTTACTGTACGCAGGCCGGGTTCCAGTTCAAAAACATATAAATAAACAAGGGTGTAAACGTCTATTTACATA
This sequence comes from Colossoma macropomum, assembly GCF_904425465.1. Classification (NCBI taxonomy): domain Eukaryota; kingdom Metazoa; phylum Chordata; class Actinopteri; order Characiformes; family Serrasalmidae; genus Colossoma; species Colossoma macropomum. Next base: position 3,704,636 of record NW_023494806.1, on the reverse strand, counting down.
TCGGCATGGTGGTAAGGCTCGTCCTCATCTGGCAGGCAGAAGGCTTTTCCTAATTCACAGACTTGCAACTCAACTGAGACTAGCTGTCGATTGACTCATAACTCAACTTAGGTTAGTCTTCAGTTGAATCACAAGTCTACTGGAACTTGCCACTGACTGACGCACAACTTGCGAGGGTTAGTCTTTGACTGACACACAGCTCAACTTAGACTAGCTTTTGACTGACTTGCAACTCAAGTGGGACTAGCCTTTCACTGACTTGCAACTTGCCTGAAACTAGCTTTTGACTGACTCCCAACTCAACTGGGACTACCTATTAACAGACTTGCAATTCAACTAGGAGTAGCCTTTGACTTATAACTCGACTAGGACTAGCCTTTGACTTGCAATTTGGCTGGGACTAGCTTTTGACTTACAAATCGACTGGAAATAGCCTTTGACTGCATCTCAACTTAACGGACTGGGCTTTGACTGACTCACAGCTCAACTGGGATTAGCCATTAACTAATGTACAACTAACAACTTGATTGGGACTAGCCTTATACTGACTTACAACTCGACTGGGACTAGCCTTTGAATACCTTACAACTACACAGGGACTAGGCTTTGACTGAGTGACAGCTTGACTGGGACTAGCCTTTGACTGACTCCCAACTCAACTGGGACTAGCCATTGACTAATGTAAACTAACAACTCGATTGGGACTAGCCTTTTACTGACTTACTACATGACTGGAACTAGCCTTTGAATGCCTCGTCAACTCGGCTGGAACTAGCCTTTGAATGCCTCCTCAACTCGACTGGAACTGGCCTTTGACTTGTAACTCAACTGAGACTAGCCTTTGGCTCACAACTCGACTGGGAATAGCCTTTGACTTGCAACTCAACTGGGACTAGCCTTTGACTGACTCGCAACTCGACTGGGAATAGCCTTTGACTGGCTCGTAACTCAACTGGGACTAACCTTTGACTGACTCAAACCCAACTTCACAGGTACTAGCCTTTGACCCACTGTGCCATACCAACTATCATTTAAGCTGGAAATTCAAGCATATACTAGTACAACAGTAATACATAATCTCTCTCTCTCTCTCTCTCTCTCTCTCTCTCTCTCTCTCTCTCTCTCTCTTTCTCTCTTTCTGTCATTCTCATTCATTCTTTTTTCACACACTGCGTCTGGTGCTCTGTCATTCACACACACTGTCTCTCTCCATCACTCTGTCAGTATGGTTTTGAGTGCAGAGATGGACAGTAAGGTAGACAGTGTGGATACAATGATCAATCACTCACAGACACACACACACACACACACACACACACAGTTATGAGTGCAGCGCTCATCTGCTCCAGAGAATTAGAGCCGTAAATCAAAGAGGCTGTCAGAGAGAGAGAGCGAGAGAGAGAGAGAGAGAGAGAGAGAGTTCCTCCTCTGTCTCAGGGATGTAATTTCTCAAAATGTCAGATGAGAAGACGGGGCAGATAAGGCATTTCGTGTGTGTGTGTGTGTGTGTGTGTGTGTGTTTGAGTGTGTTTGACTGCACACACAGCCCAAATCTCATTACACACACACACACACACACACACGATAGGATGTGCTCGGTGTGTAACCTGATTATTGTCACTCAGAGATAAGACGTGTAATAGACCACCAATACACAACAGGGGGCATCAAGGACTGTGTGTGTACAGAAGCTGCTCAGGGACTCATTACATCATCAGTAAAGATCTGTGTGCTGTGTGCTTTTATGTCTGTGTAGGAGTGAGAAGTCCATAATTTACTATATACTATAATTACAAACTACAGTCATACGCAGAAGTTTGAGCACCCCTGGTCAAACGGCATGTTGTTGATTTTGTAAGTGAAAATGTTTATTTCTGAATTTACTGAATTAATGTAACATATCTTATATATATATATATATATATATATATATATATATATATATTATGTATGTATATACAAGTATGTAAATAGATATATAAACACATGTAAATTGAAATATGGCAATTTATATGTGTATATATATATATATATATATATATATATATATATATATATATATATATATATATGGTTTTAGACATTACGCCTCTAAATCAGGGCTTTTTATAGTTACTTATACTACACTCTTTAAAACAATGGTTCCTCGAGGGTTCTATATAGAACCATGAACACTTAAAGAACCATTTACCTGCTTAAATCGTTCTTTGCATGGTTAAATAATTTTTTAAATCGTTTATGGCTCTAAAAATGGTTCTATATAGCACCAAAAAAGGATTCCGCCACTGTTACGATGTAAGCTTGTAACAATAGAAGAACCCATTTTTGGTGCTATATAGAACCATTTCCAGAAATGTTCTACATAGAACCATATACAGCACGTTCTCCATCCATCTAAAGAACGATTTCACAATGCAAAGAACCATTTATGCGTGAAATGGTTCTATATAGAACGGATGGTTCTAAATAGAACTACTGCCTTTACCAAGGAATTCTGGAATAACCATCTTTTTAAGAGTGTATATTAAAGCCCACAGACGTCCATATTAGACTGCATGTGGATTGAAGTTTACAGCAAAAGGCAAAAGTCGATCTAAAGTCTTTCAGAGAAACAAAGGCTAATTATCTGACCTCTCAGCTAGCATTACTAGCCTAGTTACAGCATAGCTTACCTCACCTGTACCTTCTAGCTGGAAAACAGTGCTTTGGTGAACAGTTTGCTGATACCAAACATGCTAAATCCACTAAAAGATGTTAAAAGCTTTACTCCATTAAATCTGTATGATTAGCATATTAAATAAGCTTGAACTTGATCAGGGACAGAGCCAACCATAGCATGAAGCTTGGCCACCCCTCCTGGCCATTTAAACAAAATAAGTCAAACTGCCCCTTTTTCTCCAAAATGAAATGCCATTTTGATTCTAAATGCAGTTCTAAATGCTTAATATGCTGCTGTATACTTATGTGTCTTAACATTGTGCCTGGAGGGCAGCGCATTGCATCCATAAACTGCATCGAAATAGTTATATGTAAGTTTTCTTTTCTATCAGCTTTCCTTACTTTGTTCTAATCTTCACAGCCATCCAGCTGTGAAACTGGTGAAATGTTATTATTTAGTCTCTTCATCCTGAATCACACTGTAGTGGTGAATCTGGTGAAATGTTATTATTTAGTCTCTTCATCCTGAATCACACTGTAGCGGTGAATCTGGTGAAATGTTATTATTTAGTCTCTATGTGCTGAATCACACTGTAGCGGTGAATCTGGTGAAATGTTATTATTTCGTCTCTACAGGCTGAATCGCACTGTAGTGGTGAATCTGGTGAAATGTTATTATTTAGTCTGTATGTGCTGAATTGCACTGTAGTGGTGAATCTGGTGAAATGTTATTATTTAGTCTGTATGTGCTGAATTGCACTGTAGTGGTGAATCTGGTGAAATGTTATTATTTCGTCTCTACAGGCTGAATCGCACTGTAGTGGTGAATCTGGTGAAATGTTATTATTTAGTCTGTATGTGCTGAATCACACTGTAGTGGTGAATCTGGTGAAATGTTATTATTTAGTCTGTATGTGCTGAATCGCACTGTAGTGGTGAATCTGGTGAAATGTTATTATTTAGTCTCTATGTGCTGAATCACACTGTAGCGGTGAATCTGGTGAAATGTTATTATTTAGTCTGTATGTGCTGAATCACACTAGCTGTGAATCTGGTGAAATGTTATTATTTCGTCTCTACAGGCTGAATCGCACTGTAGCGGTGAATCTGGTGAAATGTTATTATTTCGTCTCTACAGGCTGAATCGCACTGTAGTGGTGAATCTGGTGAAATGTTATTATTTAGTCTGTACGTGCTGAATCGCACTGTAGTGGTGAATCTGGTGAAATGTTATTATTCGGTCTGTATGTGCTGAATCACACTGTAGTGGTAAATCTGGTGAAATGTTATTATTTTAGTCTCTACATGCTGAATCACACTGTAGTGGTAAATCTGGTGAAATGTTATTATTTTAGTCTCTACATGCTGAATCACACTGTAGTGGTAAATCTGGTGAAATGTTATTATTTTAGTCTCTACATGCTGAATCACACTGTAGTGGTGAAACTGGTGAAATGTTATTATTTAGTCTCTACGTGCTGAATCACACTGTAGTGGTGAATCTGGTGAAATGTTATTATTTCGTCTCTACAGGCTGAATCACACTGTAGCGGTGGTCCATTATTATTTAGGAAGCCCTGGCAGAAGCAGCTGGTCTGAAGATTGGCAGCTGTGATTAATCCACACGCCTGCTTCATGTCCAATCAACCACCTGGCCAAGAGCACGACTCAAATATTTACGTTTGTACTGAAATTAGCTCAAACCGCCTTATTACTCTTCGTGAAAAATTACAAATTGGTGCGGCGGCTCGCACCAAAACAAACAGAGGAGCACATGAGCAAACATGCTTAATGTCACGCTCCACAGTTCGCGGTTTGGAGCCGTTCAGGGCTCATGTTTCTTTACCACCTCTTTCATTTCTACCCTTTTTCTCCATTTCCTTCTTCCCTTCTACTTCATCATCTCTTTCATTATTTCATTATTACTCTTTTCTCGCTCCTCCTGTCTTGTCCATTCGTTTGTCTATGTCAGATTACAGTACAAACTCATTAACCTGGGTCTTATATTTTCACTGACAGTAGAAAACCTCGTACCCAAGGACGCAAGAAGGCATTTTAAGTTTTGCACTCCAAAAAATGGTATCTTGTCAAGTAAAAGTAACTTAAATATAGTCAAGAAATCTAGTATTTCTCCAGTTGAGATTGTTGTAAGCTTATTTTAAGACTATTTTTCTTTATTTACAGAAATGTTTACTTGTTTTAAGTAATTTTGTTGAGTAAATTTATCTCACTATATTGGCAGATTATTTTGCTTGTTGTAAGAAATGAGCTTGAAACCAGCAAAATGATTTGCCAGTGTAGTGAGATCATTTTACTTTAATAAAAAATATATTGACTAGATTTAAGATCACTTGACAAGATACCATTTTTTGCAGTGAGTACTGAAGTTTCAAGCAGCATTTATGTGACGTGACCAATGACGTTGTGCAAAAAGGTTTGCCTTTCTTCATTAGATTTTTTTATTTCTAATCTCTAAATTCTAATTTACATCAAACAGTGTGTGCCAAAGTGACAGAAGACAGAAGACAGTATACACACTTAATGCAAAATCGTAATGCAAATGAACTAAGAGGTGACCAGTCAGACTGTTGATGAGTGGTGAGGTAACTGATTGTGTCACGTCCACAGTCGGCGAGATTTAACACTAAAACACACACCGAGCAAGAGATATAACAGTTACTCTAAGCTTCATTGTTACTTAAGATGACTCTTTAAGTTTAAAAACAGTATTATCACTGCAAAAGATGCATCTTGTCTAATGAAATGTCTTTAATCTAGTCGATATATCAAATATTTCCCATTTTGAGATGAACTTATCATAAGGTTGTCTACCTTATTTCTGGACATTATTTACTTATTTTAGGTAATTTTATTAGGTAAAATTATCTCACTGTACTGGCAGATAATTTTACTGGTTTCAAGAACGTTTCTTAAAGGAAGCTCAATTATCCGCCAGTACAGTGAGATAATTTCATTTAGTAAAATTACTTAAAACAAGTAAAAAATGTCTAGAAATAAGGGAAAATAATCTTAAATTAAGCGCACAACAATCTCAACAGGAGAAATATTAAATTTATTGCCTATATTTAAGATCATTTTACTTGATGAGACACCGTTTTTTCCCCAAAGTGACCAACAGTCCTTATAGTTTTTCCCTGTAATAAAAATACTGTGTTTGATTAAACAGTGCAGCTACTGCAGATTTTGACAATATAAACATTCAAACTCCACTCAAAAACAAGCACACATGGGTTTAATATGCTAAAATTGTTATAACATTCAGAAAGTAAAAATTATTATTGTTTTTAACAGTTGCAATCCTGAAATCGGGGGTGTTACAGCTCCCTCAGTACTCCACTTCCTGCGTCCCTGAGAATGTACCTTCCTTTTTTGGCGAGGGCTTCCTCTGAGGCTGCTGAATCTCCACCGCCTCTTCAAACTGCAGCTAAAGCATCATCAGACAGCTCAACACGCTTGGAGGAGAACACTAGCTGCTAATTAATGGGTGTTGGTGGAGAGAAAGAGAACCATTCTACCAGTTGGCAGTTAGCATTCTCCTCCAAGCGTGTTGAGCTGTCCAATGATGCTGCGATGGCAGGAGGTCTGAAAAAAATGACTTGGAGGAAGAATGTGCCATCCTTCACCCTCATACACTGCTAAAATAGTAACTTGTCAAAGGAAATGAACTTAAATCTAGTCGATATATCTATTATTTCTCATTTTGAGATTGTAGTAAGCTTATTTTAAAATTATGTCACTAACTTCTAAGCATTTTTTACTTTTTTTAGGTCCTTTTAGTAAGTGATCTCCATGTATTGGCAGATATTTTTGCTTGTTTTATGAATTGTGTTTGAAACCAATATAGCGAGCTCACCCAATGAAATTACTTTAGTAATTACTTTAGTATTACTAAGTAAAAATGCCCGGAAATAAGTGAAATAATCTTAAAATAAGCTTACAACAATCTCAACATGAGGAATATTAGATGTATCGACTAGAAATGAGATCATTTCTTTGCCAAGACACCATGTTTTGCAGTGTAACTCTGATAGCAATGAGGTAAAACTGAATAAATTTGAGAGAAAATTGAAGAAAAGAATTGGCGATTTTGGTGCAGCTGGGGTGAAATCCAGTCAAAATGAAGTGCTGCTAAATAAAAAGCTTCTTATCACGGTTTATGATATTATCTGTAGACGTCAAACCTGGAAACATTCGCTGATGGAACATTTCTGACATTAAAATCATCAGCGACAACAGCAATTTATCCGTTTTAATTGTCTCCTTCACAGTTTCATTTGGCGTCGCTGTGACAACCAACTACATTGAGGTGGGTTCTATATCTGCAGTGGAAAAGTAAGTAGCTGGTACCAAAAGCGGGGTGAGTCGAGCTGGGTTGAGTTGAGCCGTACCATGCAGTGGAAAAGCCGCTTTTCAGTAGTCAGCTCTGGTGTAGAGCTGCTGCTTCTGTTTTCCGTTTCTAACAACCCATCAATTAGGCTGTTGTTCTTACTTAGTCAAAGACATATCTAGAACTCCCACAAGGCCTACAGTGATGCTAAGTCAATATTTATTTCTTTTTTTCCTCCCTTCTAGGATTCAGAGGAATCATGCATTCTTCTGTAGACGTGGAGCACAGAGGGAATCAGTGAACCAGAGCTGTCACTGTACGCTGAGTGGAAGTTATACAGCCACAGCAGCCGCTGGCCTTCAGAGAGGACAACAGAGAGACAGTCGGACGCAGAGCGGGGGCCGCTACAGCTTTGTGTTTGTTTGTATGTGAGTAGCCCAATAAAGACGGTGCAGAGATAAAAAATATTAGAATTTATTATCACAATTATTACAGATTTGTGAACTTTTATCATGCTTTTAGTAAAAAAAAAAGATCTTTGATCAACATGTTGTACTTTGAAATGGTTTTTGCTATATTTGTTTTCTGTTTGTGCATCTGAAAATATCCACTAATTGTTCTACCGTCAATTTAGGAAGGCCGTAGCAGGACCTGCACAGGTGAAGGTACTTTTTTTGGGTCTTCAAAACAGCTAGAGTTGCTTCTTGAGCACTGATGACAGACACTTTTTACTTGTTCTAGGTAATTTTATTGTGTGAATTTATCTCACTGTAGTGTCAGATAATTTGGCTGGTTTCAAGCTCATTTCTTACACAATTAACACAATTATCTGCCAATATAGTGAGATAAAGTAAAAAATAAAGTAAAAAATTAATAGTAAAAAATGTTTGGAAATAAGTCAGATAATGTTAAATTAAGCTTATAACAATCTCAACAAAAGAAATATTAGATTTATTAACTATATTTAAGACAATATTACTTGACAAAACGCAATTTTTTGTAGTGAAGAAGAAATTTCTTCTTAAAATCCACACAGTTTTTATAAAGATTCTGACGTTCACCAGTGTTCTCTTGTTTGGGGTTTGTTTTTAGGTAAGAACAGAATCTACACACACTCAACAGCACAGAGGTGAGAACAGTTCTGCGCTTCAAGAACACGTCATGAATCTGACGTAGACTTTTTCTCAGGATCTTTCTCAAGAAGGACCTTTCTCCTTTCTCTTCCTCTCCCTTTATTCCTCTCTCTCTTTCCTTTCTCTCTCTTTCGCTCTCCTACTCTCACTGTGTCTCTTTCCTTTCTCTCTCTCTCTTTCTGTCTCTCCTTCATCTCTCTCTCTTTCCTTCCTCTCTCTCTCTCTCTCTCTTTCCTTTCTCTCTCTTTCCTTTTTCTCTTTCTCTCTTTCCTTTCTCTCTCTCTCTCTTTCCTTTCTCTCCCCTTTCTCTCTCTCTCTCTCTCTCTCTCTCTCTCTCTCTCTCTCTCTCTCTCTCTCTCTCTCTCTGCCCTGGCGCCGCAGTAGTAGTAAGAGTCAATGGAACATTTCCCAGCATGCCGCAATGCTGAAAGAATAAAACCACTAATTAAGGGACACAAGTGTGAATATTTTCTCAGACCCAACATCGTCTTGAACGACCCGCTCTGAGTCTGAGAAACACCAGACACCCAAAGAGAGGCATTACACTTTCTTTCCTTTCTCTCTCTCTCTCTCTCTCACTCACTCACTCCCTCACTTTTTTCTTTCCTCTCTCTCTCTCTCTCCCCGTTCTTTGTTCTCTTTTTCTCTCTTTCTCTCACTCACTTTCTTCTCTTTCTCTCTCTCCACCCTCCCCCTCCCCTTTCTCTTTCTTTCTTTTCTTTCTCTCTTACTGTCACTTTATTTTCTCTCTCTTTTTCTCTGTCACTTCTCATTCTTTCTCTCTCTCTCTCTCTCTCTCTCTCTCTCTCTCTCTCTTCTCTCCCCTTTCTCCTTTTCTTATTCTCTCTCTCTCTCTCTCTCTCTCTCTCTCCGAATGATGGATGAAGGGGAATGAAAGGTTTCCTCTGCTGGACAGAGCAGCCGTCAGTGAGCAGACATCTGCTTTCCATCTCCACCACACAGCCAGCACACGGTCTTAACTTTCAGCAGAACCAGATCATTACAGCAGTAAAACTGATCCGAGACCAGCACACAGCTTTGACTACCACCAGAACCAGAACATTAGACCTGTAAAACTGATCCGAGACCAGCACACAGCCTTGACTACCACCAGAACCAGAACATGCGAGCTGTAAAGCTGATCCAAGATCAGCCTACAGCCTTGACCTCTTCTAGAACCAGAACATAAGACCAGTAAAGCTGATCCAAGACCAGCCTACAGTCTTGACTTCCACCAGAACCAGAACATTAGAGCTGTAAAGCTGATCCAAGACCAGCACACAGCCTTGACTCCCAGCAGAACCAGAACATTAGAGCTATGCCATCAGCCTAGAGGAGAACGTTCTGCTGAAGGCCTCCACTGGCTTTACTCTCAGTAGGACCAGCTAAAGCAGGCAGAGATGAGCCAGAGTGGCGCCCCCACCTGGCAAGAACAAGAAATTAAACTGGACCGAGCCTTGTTAGCTTAAGTACAGTGTTGGTGCCCTTTCTCATTAGGATAATAAACCCCCTATTAATCCCCTGATTTCAGAGGAAGTGTTGGATATGCTACAAACATTTGGACATATTTTACAGCGCCGGTTTTAAGACACGTAGTACTGGAGTGAAAATAGCAGCGGAGGTGCCAACAGTTTAGCACTCAAAGCCTTGAGCTGAGCAGGAAACATTATGCAGAAAGCAGAGAGACGCAGTTCCAGCTTTTTCAGTAATCAATCACTCTCACAAAAACATACTAACACAAATACACATACATCAGGGCATCGAGAGAGGCTGCTCACACAGTGAGGCTTAAATTAGGCCAGTGTGTTTTCTTCTGGTTGCTTCAATCAGAATCAGACCCACATTTCTGGCCGGGTGCACTGGCCTGTACAAGTGAATAGACAGACAACACCAAATACACATAGTAAATGAATACTGCAAATAAATAGAGAAATACAGACATTCTCGTTTTCTTGTGCCTTTGGCCCAATCCCATTTCTTATTTTTACCCCCGAGTTAGTTATGTCTTCCGGGTTCCTCAAACACTAGAGGGCGCTCCCAAGCCAGTCCAAAATGAATGGGTTAATAAAGAGCATTTGAGTGAAATCATAGTTAAGAAATGCTTAAACATTTTAATGTAAAAGAATGCAATTATATCCTGAACACAGAACAGCATCAAACATTTTAACACCGCTGTTATATTTTTTAGAGCTTTTAAACTCGAGTTATAGGAGTTTAAAACAGCGCCTCATGCATGTTCATGACGTCTTTGAACATGAACAGCCAATGAGCTGCTCCGCTTGCCAGCCAATCAGCACTCAGTAGCAGTAATGCTTGTGTTGTACTGCCAAAAACGTTTGCTGTAGAAAAAAGGAAACATACAGGTGAGTTTTCTTTGCTTTTTCAGTGAAACACATTCTTCTTTTTTCTAAAATTAAAGGAAAGTTCTGGGCGAGTGATTAGAAACTATTTTAACTTTTTGTTCATAGCGTTGAGCTCCATTCACCTGCATTCACTGAGGACTCCCTCGCAGGCGCCCTCTGCTGATTTGCAGTCCTGTTTTTGATATAACGAGGGAAATAGGAAGTGGCTAGGCTCCTCATAAAATGGCTCTGAGATCACCACTAGCCACACACTTCACCCTGATAATGACCCAACCTACACACAAAACCACCCCTGACACAAATAACACAAACAACATGTACACATGACTTTAAACTAACAACAATGACATAAAACAGCATAAATAATCTCTTTTTGGAGGGTGTGCACAAACCACGAGCCTTAGTGTGTGGCCATTCGCATATCCACGCCTCCAGAGTCTCTCGGAGCCAGCGACAGCCAGTAGCGGGTTGTTAGAAAATATTTTTTAGTCTTTGTAATAACAAAATGGTTAAAACATTTCCTGAATCTTTAGAGTCGCTGTTTCCACTCCAATCTCATCACGAGATTGTACGAGACTCACATCCGGAGTTATGAGACTATGAAGAGGGGCTGAGATACACGTCATCTGCCTCTCACCATGTGGAACTGGTGGATTCGTGTGTCCGTCTACAGTCTGTGTGAAACTGACCAATGGACACTCAGGAAATCACTAAGGACTGACCATCACGCCGGAAAACCTTCATTCTTTATTCAGTCCACATCGGAGACTCATATGAAATGGCGTGCAGAGAGTTTACAGCTGCTGAAGCTGCTGCAGCGGTTTTGGAAAGTAGTGATGAAGCTAACGGAGCATTTTGATATGAAACATATGAGGATCATATTATATGAAGAGCTTTTAAAGGAGAGTTTAAGAAGAGATGAACAAATAGAGAAAACGCCCTCAGACCTCGGAGGGTTAGAGGCGGAGACACAGAAATGGTATAGAGATGGTGTGGAAGGACCTGAAGCAGCAGTTCATGGGAGGAAACCCACCAACATAACAGCGTTGAAGTGTTTTGGACAGAGAAATGGGCTAAAATTCAGATGTGCAGGACCAATCAACGGTTACCAGAAACGTTTAGTTGCAGTTGTGTTTTCCTCAATAAATAAATGCTCAAGTCTAATATTTTGTCTCATATTTTTAATTTGGTTTTCTTTATCTACTATTAGGACTTGTGTGAAAATGTGATGAAGTTTTAGGTCAAGTTTATGCAGAAATATAGAAAATTCTAAAGGCTTCACAAACTTTCAAGCACCACTATATACATGTATCATATATTCAACATGTAGGCTAAATGCATTCAACTGTAAAACCATGAAGGCAGCATTAGGACTGGAGAGCTTTACGTTCGCTATTTTTTCTTTTATCCACCTGGGAAAAAGAATCAGGTCTAAGAAGGAGAAAAGACAGAAAAAAGAAAGACAGAGGAGGGAGAGAGCGCTCTGAGTGGGTCTAAATGTGGAGTAAAAGCAGCGGAGGCCGTGCGCGGTGCCTCGCCTCACTCCTGGAAACTATGAGGATTTAAACAAACGAGTGGAAACGGCAGCCACGCGAGCCACACTGTCAGCGGTGATTTATTACCCTCAGCTGATTAATTTGAGAGAGAGAGGGAGAGAGAGAGAGAGAGAGAGAAAGAAAAAAGAAAGAAAGAAAGAACAAGGAAGAGAGAGAGGGGAAAGAAAGAATGAAATGAAGAAATGAAATATGTCATAGAGACAAAGAAAGAAAGAGCAAGAGAAAGAAAGAAAGAAAGAAAGAAAGAAAGAAAGAAAGAAAGAAACAAGGAAGAGAGAAGGGAAAGAAAGAAAGAAAAGAAAGAAAGAAAGAAAACAAGGATGAGAGAGGGGAAAGAAAGAAAGAAAGAAAGAAAGAAAGACAGAAAGAAAGGAAGAAAGAAAAAAACAAGGAAGAGAGAAGGGAAAGAAAGAAAGAAAAGAAAGAAAGAAAGAAAACGAGGATGAGAGAGGGGAAAGAAAGAAAGACAGAAAGAAAGAAAGAAAGGAAGAAAGAAAGGAAAAGGAATATGGTCAGAGAGACAAAGAAAGAAATACAGTCAGAAAGAAAAAAGGAAAAAAAGAAAGAAAGAAAAGAAAGAAATATGGTCAGAAAGAGAAAGAAAGAAAGAAAAAAAAAGAAATATGGTCAGAGACAGAAAGAAAGAAAGAGGCAGAGAGAGGAAAGAAAGAAAGAAAGAAAGAAATATGGCCAGAGAGAGAAAGAAAGAAAGAGGGAGAGAGGGAAGGGAAAGAAAGAAAGAAAGAAAGAAAGAAAGAAAGAAAGAAAGAAAGAAAGAAAGAAAGAAATATGGTCAGAGAGAGAAAGAAAGAAAGAAAGAAAGAAAGAAAGAAAGAAATATGGTCAGAGAGAGAAAGAAAGAAAGAAAGAAAAATGGCCAGAGAGATGAAAAAGAAAGAAAGAAAGAAAGAAAGAAAGAAAGAACGAAAGAAAGATGGCCAGAGAGAGAGACAGAAAGAAGCAGAGAAAGAAAGAAAGAAAGAAAGAAAGAAAGAAAGAAAGAATGAGGAAGAGAGAGAGAGGAAAGAAAGAATGAAATGAAGAAAAGAAATACAGTCAGAGAGAGAAACAGAAAGAAAAAAAGAAAGACAGAAAGAAAGAAAGGAAGAAAGAAATAAAAAACGAGGATGAGAGAGAAAAAGAAAGAAAGAAAGAAAGAAAGAAAGAAATGCATTTAGAGAGAGAAAAAGAGAAAAAAAGAAAGAAAGAAAGAAAGAAAGAAAGAAATACGGTCAGAAACAGAAAGAAAGAAAGAGGCAGAGAGAGAGAGAAAAAAGAAAAAAAGAAAGAAAGAAAGAAAAGAAAGAAATATGGTCAGAGAGAGA
>NW_023494806.1:3671253-3681253 GCF_904425465.1 Colossoma macropomum | reverse complement strand
AGAAAGAAAGAAAGAAATATGGTCAGAGAGAGAGAAAGAAAGATGCAGAAAGAGGGGAAAGAAAGAAAGAAAGAAAAAGAAAGAAAGAAAGAAAGAAAGAGAAAGAAAGAACAAGGCAGAGAGAGAGGAGGAAGAAAGAAAGAAAGAAAGAAAGAAAGAAAGAAAGAAAGAATGAAATATGGTCAGAGAGAGAGAAAGAAAGATGCAGAAAGAGGGGAAAGAAAGAAAGAATAAGGTAGAGAGAGAGGGGAAAGAAAGAAAGAAAAAAAGAAAGAAAGAACAATTATGGCAAGAGAGAGAAAGAAAAGAAAGAGGCAGTGAGAGAAAGAAAGAAAGAAAGAAAGAAAGAAAGAAAGAACAATTATGGCAAGAGAGAGACAGAAAGAAAGAGGCAGTGAGAGAAAGAAAGAAAGAAAGAAAGAAAGAAAGAAAGAAAGAATGAAAGAAAGAAAAGAAAGAAATACGGTCAGAGACAGAAAGAAAGAAAGAGACAGAGAGTGGAAAGAAAGAAAGAAAGAAAGAAAGAAAGAAAAACGAAAAGGAATACGGTCAGAGAGACAAAGATAGAAAGAAAGAAAGAAAGAAAGAAAGAAAGGAAGAAAGAAAGAAAGAAAGAAATATGGTCAGAGAGAGAAAAAAAGAAAGAAAGAAAGAAAGTTTGCCAGAGAGATGAAAAAGAAAGAAAGAGAGAGTGGAAAGAAAGAAAGAAAGAAAGAAAGAAAGAAAGAAAGAAAGAAAGAAAGAAAGAAAGATAGATATATGGTCAGAGAAAGAAAGAAAGAAAGAGGCAGAGACAGAGGGGAAAGAAAGAAAGAAAGAAAGAAAGAAAGAAAGAAGAAAGGAAGAAATATGGTCAGATAGAGAAAGAAAAGAAAGAGGCAGAGAGAGAGGGAAAGAAAGAAAGAAAGAAAGAAAGAAAGAAAGAAAGAAAGAAAGAAGGAAGTAACAAAGAAAGAAGTAAGAAAGAAAGAAAGAAAGAAAGAAATATGGTCAGAGAGAGAGAGAAAGAAAGATGCAGAAAGAGGGGAAAGAAAGAAAGATAGAAAAAGAAAGAAAGAAAGAAAGAAAGAAAGAAAGAACAATTATGGCAAGAGAGAGAAAGAAAAGAAAGAGGCAATGAGAGAAAGAAAGAAAGAAAGAAAGAAAGAAAGAAACGAAAGATATATGGTCAGAGAGAGAAAGAAGAAAGAAAGAAGAAAGAAAGAAAGAAAGAAAGAAAGAAAAAAGAAAGAAATATGGTCACAGACAGGGGAAAGAAAGAATAAAATGAAGAAATATGGTCAGAGAGACAAAGAAAGAAAGAAAGAAAGTAAGAAAGAAAGAACAAGGCAGAGAGAGAGGGGAAAGAAAGAATAAAATGAAGAAATATGGTCAGAGATAAAGAAAGAAAGAATGAAAGAAATACAGTCAGAGAGAAAAAAGAAAGAAAGAAAGAAAGAAAGAAAGAAAGAAAAAACGAGGATGAGAGAGGGGAAAGAAAGAAAAGAAAGAAAGAAAAGAAAACAAATACAGTCAGAGAGACAAAGAAAGAAAGAAAGAAATACAGTCAGAGAGAGAAAAAAGAAAGAAAGAAAGAAAGAAAGAAAGAAAGAAAGAAAGAACGAGAGAAAGAAAGAAAGAAAGAAAGAAAGAAAGAAATATGGTCAGAGACAGAAAGAAAAGGAAAGATAGCTCTCTCGATTTCTTGACCTCTCTCTCTCTTTCTCTCTCTCTCTCTCTCTCTCTGGCCAGAGAGATGAAAAAGAAAGAAAGAAAGAAAGAAAGAAAGAAAGAAAGATGGCCAGAAAGAGACAGAAAGAAGCAGAGAGAGAGAGAGAAAGAAAGAAAGAAAGAAAGAAAGAAAGAAAGAAAGAACAATTATGGCAAGAGAGAGAAAGAAAGAAAGAGGCAGTGAGAGAAAGAAAGAAAGAAAGAAAGAAAGAAAGAAAGAAAGAAAGAAAGAAAGAAAGAAAGGAAGAAAGAAAGAAAGAAAGAAACAAAAGATATATGGTCAGAGAGAGAAAGAAGAAAGAAAGAAGAAAGAAAGAAAGAAAGAAAGAAAGAGAAAGAAAGAACAAGGCAGAGAGAGAGGAGAAAGAAAGAAAGAAAGAAAGATAGAAAGAAAGAAAGAAAGAAATATGGTCAGAGAGAGAGAAAGAAAGATGCAGAAAGAGGGGAAAGAAAGAAAGAATAAGGTAGAGAGAGAGGGGAAAGAAAGAAAGAAAGAAAAAAAGAAAGAAAGAACAATTATGGCAAGAGAGAGAAAGAAAAGAAAGAGGCAGTGAGAGAAAGAAAGAAAGAAAGAAAGAAAGAAAAAATGAGGATGAGAGAGGGGAAAGAAAGAAAGAAAGAAAGAAAGAAAGAAAGAAAGAAAGAAAGAAAAAATGAGGATGAGAGAGAAAAAAGAAAGAAAGAAAGAAAGAAAGAAAGAAAGAAGAAAGAAAGAAAGAAAGAAAAAACGAGGATGAGAGAGGGGAAAGAAAGAAAAGAAAGAAAGAAAGAAAGAAATACAGTCAGAGAGAGAAAAAAGAAAGAAAGAAAGAAAGAAAGAAAGAAAGAAAGAAAGAACGAGAGAAAGAAAGAAAGAAAGAAAGAAAGAAAGAAATATGGTCAGAGACAGAAAGAAAAGGAAAGATAGCTCTCTCGATTTCTTTACCCCTCTCTCTCTCTCTCTCTCTCTCTCTCTCTCTCTCTCTCTCTCTCTCTCTCTCTCTCTCTCTCTGGATAGGTTTTATTGTTTTAAGCACCATCTTAACACTTTTAAAGAATGTGTGATTATACCAGCCGGGTTTTCTGATCACAGTTTGGTTTTGTGCACTGTTTTTATTGCAAATTTAAAACCCAAAAGTGCTTATTGGCATTTTAACACCTCCCTACTGTGTGATGTGAATTTTAAACAAGTGTTTTCAGTTTTTTGGGCTAACTTTCAAGAAAGAAAACAGCATTTTAGATCTTTGCGACAGTGGTGGGACTATGGGAAGGTAGAAATCAGGCAGCTTTGTCAACAGTACACTTTCAATGTCTCACGGCACATTACTGACTCCATGAAGCAGCTGGAAGTTGAAATACTTGAACTACAGAGACTGATAGACTCTACAGGAGACCAGAGTCACACTGCAGATCTCAAGTCCAAAAAAAGTGTTCTTGCAAACCTGCTGGGTTTTAGGGCACAGGGGGCTCTGGTCCGATCGCGTTATCAAAGTTTAACGCAGATGGATGCCCCATCTAAGTTTTTCTTTAATTTAGAGAGAAAGAATGGCCAGAGCCGTTTTATTCACTCTCTGCGCTCTGAAGACGGTCAGGAGCTGACAGAGCCCGTTGACATTAGAAAACGGGCTGTACGATTCTACTCAGAATTGTACAGAAGTGAGCATAAGGAGAACGGGGAACTGGCTTCGAGCTTTTATGCAGGTCTCCCAAAGGTCTCTGAGCAGTTGAATGCAGAGCTGGAAAGGCCCCTGGGTGAGCAGGAGCTTCATGCTGCGCTACAGAGCATGGAAGGTGGGACTGCCCCAGGCATTGATGGCCTTCCGGTGGAGTTTTATAAGGCCTTTTGGGCAGAGCTCGGTCCAGACTTATTGGCTGTACTGAATGAGACCTTAGCAGAGGGTTCTCTGCCACTGAGTTGCAGGAGGGCTGTGATCACCCTACTGCCAAAGAAGGGAGACCTGCAGGACATTAAGAACTGGAGACCGGTGAGTCTCCTGTGCACTGATCTCAAGGTGTTCTCCAAAGCTCTGGCTATTAGGCTAAGAGAAGTGATGGGGCATGTCATTCACTTAGACCAGACCTACTGGGTACCTGGCAGGTCTATTACTGATAATATCTGTCTAGTCAGGGATATATTGGAAGTTTCCAATATTCTGGGTGTTGACTCTGGCCTCATTTCATTAGATCAGGAGAAAGCTTTTGACCGAGTCGAGCATCAGTATCTGTGGTACACTCTTAAGGCTTTTGGTTTTAGTCCCTCTTTTATTGCAATGGTAAAGGTAATGTACCAGGACATCGAGAGTGTACTGAAGATTAATGGTGGTTTGAGCGCTCCCTTTAAGGCTGAGCGTGGCATACGGCAGGGCTGCGCTTTGTCTGGAATGCTGTATTCCCTCGCCATTGAACAACTGCTGAATAGACTTCGCTCCAAAATTGAAGGGTTCGTCTTACCTCAGTATGATGTTCAAGATTGCATTTCAGCCTACGCAGATGATGTAATGATTATGGTAAAGGGGCAAATGGATATTGATAACTTGGTGTCTGCTATTTGTGATTTTGGGAACATCTCAGCTGCTAGGGTGAACTGGCGGAAGAGCGAGGCCTTTGCAGTGGGGACATGGGCGAGTGGTTTGCCCAGTTTACCGGCTGGTATGATTTGGAAGAGGGGCGGGATCAAATACTTGGGTGTCTATCTTGGAGATGAGGCTACACGACAAAAGAACTGGGACGGTGTGGTGGAAAAAATGGAGGGAAGACTGGCACGATGGAAATGGATTCATGCACAAATGTCATTCAGAGGAAGAGTACTGATAATAAATAATTTGACAGCCTCAGTTCTTTGGCATCGGCTGTCTTGTGTGGATCCTCCTGTTGGGTTGCTTGCACGTTTGCAAGCCATCATGGTGGACTTCTTTTGGGACCGCCTTCACTGGGTCCCTCAAGGTGTGCTTTTTCTGGCCAAAGAGGAAGGTGGACAGGGCCTGGTCCACCTGGCGAGCAGACTGGCTACTTTTCGTGTACAATTTATTAAAAAGTTTTTGACTGGCTCAGTGGACTTGGCATGGAGGAAGGTGGCCAGCATTATTGTGCGAAAAGCAGATGGCCTTGGACTGGACACTGCTTTGTTCCTCATGGACTGTAAGCAGCTACGCTTGAGTGGATTACCGCCTTTTCATCGAGGATTGTTTAAGTTTTGGGCACTGTTTAAGACTGACAGACTGGAACCAAGCAACTCGCTTTTCTGGCTGCTGGAGGAGCCACTGATGAAAGGGTCACGCTTGGACGTTGCGAGTGAAGTACCTGGCCTCACTCAGACTCTGTGCACGTCCAATATGGTAAAACTACGGCACTTGGTGGATACAGCTGGACCTGGACTGGGGGATGCCCGGGCTGTTGCTTCGGTTTTAGGCCAGAGGTCCATTCGCCAAATTAGGACTGTTCTTGACCTGTGGGTGAAACGGTTAGACCAAGAAGACTGGTCTTTATTACAGAGTTACTGGAGTGGGAGTGCAGTACCCAATGGAGGGGATTCCTTCCCAAGCACTGGCCTCACTCCTGATTTTAAAGACATGTCTGGTCCCCTATTGGATCTTAATGGACTGCGAGACATAAATCTGGACACAGCTCCGGGTAAAATTCTCTACAAGTGTTGTGTGAAGGTGTTTAATAAATCAGTGTTGAATGGGAGGGCAGACACAGTGTGGAGAGGAAAACTTGAGCTGGGGATAGACAAGCGACCGGTCTGGAGAGTGTTGTACAAACCCCCTCTAACAAAGAGATCTGGTGATCTCCAGTGGAGAATTTTACACGGGGCTGTAGCTGTGAACTCTTTCGTCTCAGTAATTAACCCACATGTCGATGATAAATGTGTGTTTTGTGGTTTTAGAGAGACTGTTTTTCACTGTTTTTTAGAATGTGTGAGACTTAAACCGCTCTTTGATACACTGGGCTTCCTGTTCATGAAGTGTGGGGAATTTTTTACGTCACATGGTTTTATTTTGGGGGCTGGCTACAACAGAAAAGACAGAACGAAATGGCAACTACTTAATTTTGCTGTTGGTCAGGCTAAGCTCGCTGTATACAATTCAAGAAGGAACAAAGTAGAGAATAGATCTGGTTATGATGTTTTGCCTTTGTTTCTTGCTCTGGTGAAATCCAGGATTGTTTTTGAGTTTAAATTCTATAAAACAATGAATAACCTGGAAGTGTTTGACTCTGAATGGTGTTATAATAATGTTTTTTGCACTGTGGTGGAGGGAGAGTTGGTCCTTGCCAGTCCTTGGGGCTGATATTGTTTGGGGGCCGTCACATTATGTGTGGAGTGTTTATAATTATGATTTGAAGTGACTGAATAAAAGTCTCTGTTAAAAATAAAAAAAAAAAATCTCTCTCTCTCTCTCTTTCTCTCCATCTCTCTCACTCCTAAAGGGTAACATAAACATAAGTACGTGCAAATTAAATGAACTGTTTGTGCATTAAAACAGTTTAATTTGACAAAATGACACTGAATAGGTAGGAGTTCCCGAAATGAGTGTGACTGTCAGACAATTAAAATAATTAGCTGCCATTGTTCTCGTTAGTTTGTGTGTGGTGACCTGTATTTGTCTTATTTGCTCTGGTTTGACCCCGAAGCCGTTGAAAGCGGTGTTTTGCTATATGAGTGGACACGATGAGCTTCACCTGAATGAATGTGTTGCTTTAATGATCAGTGTTAAAGACTGAAGGTGTTATTAATGCATTCACTCCTCAGACAGACAGGCTGTACAGTGTTGGTGGTGTCTGATCAGGCTGAGTCTGACTGACAGGCTTTTGTCTCACAGAGACGGAAACTCCATTCAGCAGCTCTGAAATTCCTCACGGCGGATTACGGAGCGCTCAGTCCGGCTCATCCCGACGAATCACTTCCAGAGGAGTCGCCACCTCCGAACAGAGCGCCGTCAGAGCGGCTGAGGCCCAGAGGAGAAGATGATCCACTGACGCTGTCTTTATCAGCTCATTCTCAGAGAGAGATGGAGCACTGAGTCAACCCAGTTCAGTTTTCCTCCCCCCATTCTCTCCATCTCTCACTCTATCTCTTCCCTCCCTGTCTTTCTCTCCATCTTTTTTCTTTCTTTCTCTCTTCCTCTCCTCTTTCTCCCTCTATTTCTTTCATTTACATTCTTTGTTCCCTTTCTCTCTGTTTCTCAGTTCTTGTCTCTCTCTATCTGTCTCTCTTGTTTGCTCTCTTTCTTTCTCTCTTTAATCTCCCTCTCTCTTCCCCTTTCTCTCTGTCTTACTCAATCTCTTTTCCTCCTTTTATCCTCTTTTTTCTTTTTTATAAAATAAAGCCTAATGAGCTTTTTCAAATTAAAGTCTCTCTACCTTACTCTCTCGCTCTCTCCCCTTCTTTCTCTCGCTCGCTCTCCCCCTTTCTTTCTCTCGCTCTCTCTCCCCCTTTCTTTCTTTCGCTCTCTTCCCCCCTTTCTTTCTCTCACTTTTTAAAAATTATTTTCTAAATTAAGAGCTCCTTCTATATTTTTGATTCTTTTTCTTAGGCTCTCCTATCCCTACCTGTCTTTCTCTTCATTTGCTTGTTTTCTTTTTCTCTTTGTTTCTTTCTGTATATCTCTCTCTCTTCTCTCTCTCTCATTTCTTTCTCTTAGATTCTCTATTCATTCCCCCTCTCTCTCTCTCCTCGTCCTCATTTGCTTGCTCTCTCTTTCTCTGTCTGCGAGTATCTCTCTCCCCTTCTGCATCTGTCTCTCTCTCTTCCTCTTTCTGTCTCTCAGTCCTTCTCTCGTCTCTTTCTGTCTGTCTCTCTCTCATTCTCTCTGTGTCTCTTTCTCTCTCTATCTCCTTCATTTCCTTGTTTTCTTTTTCTCTGCCTGTCTCTCTCTTTCTCTCTCCGTCTGCATCTGTCTCTCTCTCTTTCTGTCTCTCAGTCAGTCCTTCCGTGTCTATCTGTCTCTCTCACTTGTTCTCTTTCTCTCCCTGTCTTTTTATCTCTCTCCTCCTCCCCCCTCCCCCAGTCCCGCTCTGTATTGCTCTTTTTCTTTTGTCTTTCTCTCTTTCTCTTTCTCTTTCTCTCTCTCTCTCTCTCTCTCTCTCTCTCTGATCTCAGCTGTTTAAATATTGCAGTGTTATTTATGGTGGAGTAGAGGGGAAATATTTACTCTGGGCTGCTGGAGCAGAAGGATATGAATGGGCATCATTTCGGCTTGTCAAATTAGCCTGTGTGTGTGTGTGCGTGTGTGTGTGTGTGTGTGTGCGTGTGTGTGTGTGTGTGCGCGCGTGTGTGTGTGTGTTGTGAAGCAGGCTCGTCTGAAGGCTGCTGAGTCTGTCATGTTTGTCCTTTATCTCTGCAGAGGCGTCTCTGGAGCCGACGCCTAACACAGTGACATTCAACTTAAAGGAAGAGTTCAGTGAAAAATCAAATTCGCACGGCTCTCCACTCTCCCCAGACGTACTCGATTGGCCGAGAAAGGTTTGGAGTCCAAATGTTGCCTCTTTAGTTTAGAACTGGAGCTATGAGGCTAACATTGCTAACAAACACTAGAACTCAATAGTCACCCAAATAGCCCAAAATGTTTCTGTATAAATACATCAAGAAACCTCTCGAACTGCATCCAGGTCTACATTAGGGTCGAGGATACTTGCCAATGTGCCTAAATAAATCTTATAATATTCTTACAACAATTGCCACATGAGAAATATTAGATATATCCAATGTGCAAAATACAGGGGGTCCTCGGGGGTGGGGGGGGTGGGGGGTGGGGTGGGTTCTGGGACCCCCAAATTAACCTCTTGGACCCCCTAAATGTTTCAAAATCAAAATTCTGGGTGGTCACAGAAAATTATGACGTTATGCTGACTGTTAAAGAGAAACAGACACTCAAATATAAATTCAAGCTCATTGTTGAAAAGGTTCTATAAAGCACCAGAAAGAGTTCTCCTACTCGACATCATAACTACAGAAGAACCCTTATTTGATGCTGTATGGAACCATATACAACATACTCTCCATCAATCTGTAGAACCGTTTCACCATGCAAAGAACCCTTAAAGCATGAAAGGGTTCTTTGAGTGTTTATAGTTCTAGTACTAAAAAAAAGGGGGACACTTCTGAAATACACTCTTAAAGACATTGGTTCTATATAGAACCATTAACACACAAAGAACGTTTTGCATGATTAAATGGTTCTTCAGATTGATGGAGAACATGTTGTATATTGTTCTATATAGAGCTCTTTTGAAAATGGTTCTATATAGCACCAAAAAGAGTTATGCTATTTGTATGATTTCAAGCTTGTAACAATAGCAGAACCATTTGGTACTATATAGAACTCTTTTCAAAAAAGGTAGAACCATATGCAGCACATTATCCATCAAGCTGAAGAACCAGGTCCCCATGCAAATGGTTTTTTGAGTGTTTATTGTTCTAGTTGGAACTATTTTCTTTACTAAAGAACCCTAGAAGAACCATCTTTTTTAAAGTGTATTGAATGTGTTAACATATCTAGAACATTAAATAAATGTAGCTACCAGGTTCTCTGTATGTAAACAGACACTATAGACACTATTTCTTGCCAGCCTTTATCTGTTTGGACTCAGTCATAGTTCTCCCAGAAAGGCAGGAGTTCTGTTGCCACAGCTTAGAGAACCTTTCCACTGTTCCGTTGTTCCACCTGACATCTGCAACAGCAGCATCTCTCTTTCTCTTTGCCGTGTTTACATATGTGTGCCAGACAGCACTGTGTCAGCCTATTGGGGAACGTGAAGGAACGTGTCGAAGGAGATATCAAACAAGGCAGGAGAACACAAGAAGTCCTGATGTGCTAGACTTTTGGTTGGTGTGTCGAGGGGCGTCACAACACAGGACCCATTCATCGTTCAAGACGCTCATCTTTGGGCCCGACGCTTTAAATTTGTCGGCAGCAATAAAATCGTGTCAAAATCAGGCTGAACTGTGTCGTCTGATCCCGGCATCAGATCCTGTATGTGAGGACTGAGTGGATCTGCAGACGCACATTAGCTGTGTCCCAATTCAGGGGCTGCATCCTTCGGAGGGCGTGATGTCTTACAAAGGCTGCGTAGACCTGCAATGGCTGAACTGAAATAAGACGGTTCTGCTCTACGGCGTTTTTTTCCTGTTTGCGTCACAGCACCGCTGTTCCCGCCCTCACTGCTGCGTCACGAAATGCCACTCCTGTCAAGTTCTTTTAAACTTATTTAAAGATGGAGCCAGAAACTTTGATTTTAGCTTTTTTTATCTTTTCATTTATTAGAGCTGGAGATGCGTCTCTCTGTCGGCTCCTCGCTCCCTAAAACAAAA
>NW_023494806.1:3611253-3666253 GCF_904425465.1 Colossoma macropomum | reverse complement strand
ACACAAAAATTAGTGCAAAATCTAGCAAAAGAGTCAATGTAAAACAATGTAAAACACAAAAATGTAAACATAAAATCTAACACAAAAATGTACTTAAAATCTGAGACCAAAATTAACATAAAACCTTCATATTTAATCTGACACAAATGTTAACATAAAACCTGACACAAAAATGTACATAAAATCTAACAAAACATACGTGAAATCTAACATCTAAACAAAATAAAACCTGACCTGAAATCTAATATCTAAAGTTAACATAAAAGCTGACAAAAATTCACGTAAAATTCAACAAAAATTTACCTGAAATCAAACATCTAAAAAAAAATAAAACCTAAAATTTACAACATTTACAATCTTTCTGGCACAAAATTCAAAATCTTTGAAATCATGCAGAAGAAAAATGAACAGAACTTTTCTGCAAAAAACAACCTGAACTTGAATTGTTTTTGTGATGTCACAAAACAGACACATTTACCAGTATTCGCCTATTAAGCCTGCTCCAGTTCAACCACGCCCACTGAAGTCAAAGTCATAATGACTGTTTCAGTCTGGAATGCCTTTTGAATGAGGCCAATCAGAACAGAGCTCATTTACATATATCAGTCTTAAAGGCACAGTAACAGTGACTTTAATTAAGGCATGAAGAAAGCCTGGAAAAATGATCATGTAAAAATTAATTATTAATGTTTTTGGTATATAAAACTGCATAAATCTCAGAAGTGGACCTGAGAGAAAAAGAAAACACATGAAAATGAAGCATATGGGCCCTTTAAGTCAACCTGGCAACCCTGACGGGCGAGCAGGGCTGTGTTATGGATGTGGGAGCGGCTGGGCAGGATATTTTCTGACTGTATTATTGATCGTTTCACAAGACTTTTATTGCTTCGTGCCAAATAGCTCGCAGCCGCAGTTCCTGCTACATCCTGCATTATTAAACAGAGCGGTTTGTTACGTCTGAACTCCAGATTTAGCGCTGTGGGAATCAGCTGATCTACAGGGAACGTCAAGGGGAGCCCAGTGAAGCTGAATGGACAGTGATGAACATGGAAAGGACAGTCTGTTTTCTCTGGGTTAGACTGGAACATGTTAAAGAGAACATATTACACACTTTAACACATACATTCATAACGTCTGTGTGCCAAAGCCTGCCATAATATACACTCTTAAAACAGATGGTTCTTCAAGGGTTCTTTAGTAAAGACATTGGTTCTGTATGGAACCATGAACATTCAGAGAACCATTTGCATGATTAAAGGTTTCTTTGCATGGTGAAATCGTTCTTCAGATTGATGGAGAATGTGCTGTGCATGGTTCTATATAGCACCAAAAAGGGTTCTGCTATAGTTACGATGTCAAGCTTGTGTACAATAGAAGAACACTTTTTGGTGCTATATAGAACCCTTTTCAAAAAGGTTCTAAATAGAACCATCAACAACACATTCTCCATCAGTCTGAAGAATGATTTTACCATGAAAAGAACCATTTAATCATGCAAATGGTTCTTTGAGTGTTCGTGTTCTATAGAGAACCACTGCCTTTATGAGTAACCTTTTCAAAAAGGTTCTAGACACATCCATATACGACACATTCTCTATCAATCTCAAGAGCGATTGCACCATGCAAGTCATTCGGTTCATTGTTCTGCTAAAGAACCCTTGAAGAACGAGCATTTTTGAAAGACTGTGTGTTTATATACATATATATATGTATTTGTTGGTAGTTTACATTTGTGTGGATTTCTGTACTAAAAAACAGCCACTATGTATTTTTCTATTACTAAGAATATTTATTATATTCTTATATTTATATTTTTTTCCAGAACAAATGTTTACATATTACATTAAACTGTATTATTAAAAAAGAAAGTGCCGTTTTCTATGATATGAGTCCTTTAAATCATATCAGACAGGAGACATCGGTCAAATTAACCTTAAAAACACAAACACAACACAAAGACTAACACAATGAATCAATCTAACTGAACACTGCAGTGAGTCTGACTTAAAATGTGTTAGTTCAGGAAAATGTGTTCAGTGAACAACAGTGCAGAAATATTTCATAAATAAACTGTGTTTGTTGATGGAAAAGCCTCCAGACTGCTGTAATATACAGACAGGATATTAAACATCTACAGACCAGATCAGAGAGAGAGAGAGAGAGAGAGAGAGAGAGAGAGAGACAGAGAGGGGGGGGCAGGCATGTTATAACCTGCAGAGCAAGGGAGAGAGACAGAAAAAGGAAAAATAAATGAAGAGCAAGAACAAAAAAGAAAAAGGCAGACAGAAAAAAAAAAACAAGCAAAAATGAAAAAAACACGAGAGAAAGATTGAAAAAGTGACATGACAAAGAAGAGAGAGAGAGGGGAGAGACGGGGGGGGGGAGGCCAAAACATCAAGAAAGTAGAGAAAAAGAGAATGAACACAGAGAAAGAGAGCGGTCAAGTTGTCGAGGGAAGACATCGAAAGAGAGAGAAAAGAGAGGAGAAGAAATAGAGAAAAAGAATAAAAGAAAGAGGAAAAGAGAAAGTAAGGGATAACCAGGGATGTCATAGGAGAAGAAAGAAAAAGGAGAAATGGGAGAACAAGAGCAAGAGGGAAAAGAGAGAGACAAAAAGAGATAAAAGAGAGAGAGAAGGAGACAAAGAAAGAAAGAGAAAGAAAAAAAAGGGGGAGATAAAGAAAGAAAGAGAACAAGAGGAGAAATAAAGATGAGTATACGAAAATAAATAAAGAATGAATGAAAGAAAAAAGAAAGAAAGAAAGAAAGAAAGGAGAAAGAAGAGAGAGAAAGGAAGGAAGGAAGAAAGAAATGAAGGAATGAATGAAGGAGTGAATGAAAAAAGAAAGAAAAAGAGGGAAAAGGAGAGAGGAAAGAGAAGGAGAGGGGGGGAGACAGAGTGAACTGAGAGAAAGGGGGGGGGAGAGAGAGAGACAGAATAGAGAGGAAGGGAGAGAGAGAGCGAGAGAGGGAAAGAGAGAGAGAGAAGGAAAGAGAGAGAGAGAGAGAGAATAGAGAGGGAGAGAGAGAGGGAGAGAGAGAGAGAGGAGACCAGAGAGAGAGAGAGAAAGAGAGAGAGGGGGGGAGAGAGAGAAAGGAGACCAGAGAGAGAGAGAGAGAGAGAGAGAGAGACCAGAGAGGGAGAAAGAGAGAGAGAGAGAGGGAGAGAAAGAGAGAGGAGACCAGAGAGAGAGAACAAGAGAGAGAGAGAGAGAGAGAGAGAGAGAGAGGGGGAGGTTAGTTAAGATTCAGTGCTGTGGCAGTTCTATCATTATCATACATCACCACAATAAATGAGTCTTTCAGCGCAGCGTAATAAGAGTTTGATAAATCATCAGGGAAGAATTAACTAGACGTCAAAACAATGTGCAGGACCTGATGGATGGGCAGGGCGGGGGCTCGGACACGCATTCATCACACCGGCCCTCACACACGCGCACGCGCACACGCGCACACACACACACAGCAGTCAGGGTGGGGGCTCGGACACACATTACTCACCCTGACCACTGACACACACACACAGGGTGGGTGCACATTACTTATCTCTCTCTCTCTCTCTCTCTCTCTCAGGATGGGGGCGAGGACAGGCATTAGTCAGTCTGGTCACTGACACACAAGGCAAGGGCTTACAAGGTTAAAACACAGTGTGTGAGAGTGTTTGTTTTCATACATTCTTAGGACAAAAATGTCTTAAAAGTGAAAAACAGTTCTAAATAACAGAACCGACGAAATACTCCTGACTTTGTAGTAGAACCAGAGAAAAACAGTTCTAAATAACAGAACCGACAAAATACTCCTGACTTTGTAGTAGAACCAGAGAAAAACACTTCTAACGTACAGAACCAGCAAAATTCTCCAGAATTTGTAGTAGAACCAGAGAAAAAGTTCTAACGTACAGAACCAACAAAATACTCCTGACTTTGTAGTAGAACCAGAGAAAAACAGTTCTAACATACAGAACCAGCAAAATTCTCCAGACTTTGTAGTAGAACCAGAGAAAAAGTTCTAACGTACAGAACCAACAAAATACTCCTGACTTTGTAGTAGAACCAGAGAAAAACACTTCTAACATACAGAACCAGCAAAATTCTCCAGACTTTGTAGTAGAACCAGAGAAAAAGTTCTAACGTACAGAACCAGCAAAATTCTCCTGACTTTGTAGTAGAACCAGAGTACAGCAGCACTCGTACCAGTGCAACACACACTAACACACCACCACCACGTCAGTGTTACTGCAGTGCTGAGAATGATCCACCACCCAAATAGTACCTGCTCTATGAGGGTCCATGGGGGTCCTGACCACCGAAGAACAGGGTAAAAGGGGGCTAACAAAGTATGCAGACAAAAACAGATGGACTACAGTCTGTAACTGTAGAACTACAAAGTGCACCTATATAGTAAGTGGAGCTGATAAAATGGACAATGAGCGTAGAAACAAGGAGGTGGTCATAATGTTATGCCTGATCAGTGTGTATATATATATATATATATATGTATATATATGTATATATATATATATATATAAAACATATGGAGATTATGTATAACTCCATGTCCTGCCAAGGTATGAAAACAGACTGATGTGTGTGTATGATTCACCACCTTAGGCCAGGATTACTGAGTGATAACGATGTGAGTCAGAAGAAGACAAAACAAAGAAAGAGAAAGATTATTTTAGGTCTGGACAGGAAGAGCTGGCAGACAAACCTAATCTCCATACGCAGAACCGTCTGCACATAAACTACAGAACAAACTACAGAACACAAAGAGACGAGCTCAGGTTTAGTCTACATGGATGACTGTATCACTTTATTTACATTGGGGCTCTATGGGAGGTACATTTATGCCATCATACACTCAAAGATGGTTCTTCAAGGGTTTCTTTTGTAAAGTCAGTGGTTCTGTATATGCATTTGCATGCTTAAATGGTTCTTTGCATGGTGAAATGGTTCTTCAGAGTGCTGGAGAATGTGCTGTATATGGTTCTATATAGCATCAAAAAAGGGCTCTTCTGTAGTTATGATGTCAAGCTTGTAAGAGTCGTAGAACCCTTTATGGTGCCATATAGAACCCTTTTCCAAAACATTCTGTATAAAACCATACACAACACAACTTTCCATTTCACCATGCAAAGAACCATTTAAGCATGCAAATGGTTCTTTGAGTGTTCATGGTTCTATTTAGAACCATTGTCTTTAAGAGTACTTTAGAAGTGTTACCCTTTCATTAGTAAATACAATGATTCTATATCTGTTGTATATATGCTGGTAATGGAATAATCTTTGACTCTCATGCTGCTCACATGGACCACCAAGTGTGCTGACGAAGTAAGAACCCGTTTTTTGTTTAAACTGAGCAGCTGACAACTTATGTTCTTAACTAGAACCAGGCTGGTCAGCTAGCTAACAGGCTAAAAGAGCCAACAGCCTAAACACCTCCATCATTAATATCACAGGCTTGAATTAAAGCACTTACAGTATGATTTACTGTAAAACTGCAGTATAAAAGTCTAAAAATGTCTCTTGAATGTTTTACACACTTCAAATGTTCATGTTTCAGTCAGAAGTTGCGTCAAACCCAGACTGAATCCCAAACGGCTCTGTACTCCCTAAACAGTGTTCTAGATATGAAAGTTTAGAAATTCTAGCCTCTTCAGCCAAACAGTGCATCATTTATCGAGTGTGGATGTGTCTGAGTCCCAAATGACTGTTTCTTAGCTGTATTTTGCTCTTTGGGCTGCAGGATCCAGTATTTAAAGTCCTACGTAGTGCACTATGTAGGGAGCAGGGAGCCATTTGAGATTCGGCCCTAGCGTGAGAAGAGTGGCGCAGCTGAATTGGTGCTAAATAAGACTCATGGTGGTAATTTGGTGACCAAAAAGTACTTATATAGCGAAAGTTTTTGCATTAAACAGTGCTGTGTGATCATATGTTCACTGTTATATGACAAAAGATTTAAAAAGTTCATGAAAGACTGCAATATACGGTCCATGGTTGCTTGGTAACGATATTATATCCTTAAGGAACTACATTTCTTGGCGGAAAACTTGTTTATGTTGATTATTATTAATAATAATAAATTCTTTTCTGAACTATTGTGTATTTTATCATATTTTATGTTGGCCGCTGTTTCATAAAAGCAATAAGTCACTTGAGGCTCTGTGTTACAGTGATTTTATTACGGGGAAGGGAGTTTATACACCCTTCCCATGATAAAACGCACAGCCTCTCAGGGCCTATTGCTTTTATAATACATACGAGACTTAATAATACTATTTGTACATATTCACAAGCAGACAAGTCAATATTTATACAACACCTACCAGCTTACAATGAGTCTTTATATAGACACTGTTTCTGCAACAGACACTCTTTATCAAACAGACTGAATGGCGAAGAAAAGCTGCATTCAGTGGCCTCAAAACACACTCAGCTCTGCATTAGAAAGATGGCAGAAAATCGATTTCTGAAGGAGCTCCAGCCGAGCGGAGACGAGACACGAAATAATTACACCTTCTGCTCATCTGTTACACTGAGAGACGGGGTAAAAACTGACAGAATGAGAAAGAGAGAGACACGGAGAGACAGATGAAGAGAAAAGCTGAGATGGCAGACAGAAGAAAGTTTAGTAAAAAGGAAATGTGAAGATAAAAGGAGAAAAAAAGAGAACGAGAGAGATGGAGAGGCTTTCAAAGACCTGCACTCAACCAGGCCTTCAGAAAAAAGGCATTTTAAAAATGGCCTTTAAATGGTTAAAGCAGATTTACATACATTTGCTTTTGAAATGGCTGATTTTCAGACATAAAAATGTTAGGCAGGCAAATTCAACTACTTTGATTCAGTTCAAAGTTCAGTATTTTAACCCTTGTGTGGTGTTGATGTGTTTGCTCTGCTGGACCCACCGCATTATTATTTTTTTAAATCAATGCAGCCACAACAATTTATGTAAAAAATACCAGATGTTTAAAATATCACAAGTGTCCAGTGTAGGGTTCTCCTTTAGCAGCTGTAGCCAGTCAGCAGCCTGTCCATGTTGTCCACCCTCACACACACACACACACACACACACTAACAGCAGGCCATGTAGGAGGAGAACAGAGTGAAGGACACAGCACCTCCACACTTTTATTCCCCTCAGGTTCAGCCCAACACCACATGTGTAATATAAATGTGTGGGGGGTGAACAGAGTGAAGACACTGAAAATGGGTTATTTTATATGTTCTTCACAGAAAATGAGCAAAGAACAAGAATCTGAGGTTGAAATAATAATAAATCACATCATTTTTTCTTTTGATAAACACTGAAAATGGGTCCCACAAACCCCAACACCACACAAAGGTTAGATTAAGTGCATTTTATTTGTAGAGCACTTTTAACACTTGCAGTGGCCAAAGTGCTGTAGAAGATGAGAAGATAAACTAAGTATAATTACACTGTTAGCTCAGACTTTTAAGTTCACTTAACTTCAAAAACTCTAACTATGAAAATTAAGCGTTGATAAACAAGTTCAAGTTGAAAGTACACTCTTAAAAAAGATGGTTCTTCAAGGGTTCTTTAGTAAAAACAATGGTTCTATATAGAATATGAAAACTCAAAGAAACCTTTTCATGATTAAAGAGCTCTTTGTAGGGCTGAATAGGCTAATATGTGACTATGGTGGGTTTTGTGACGCCACAAAAATTCAATTCAAAATGGGCTGTTTTTGCACCTCCCAAACAGACTGTATGGACTAGGGCAGAGGCCACCT
Organism: Colossoma macropomum; assembly: GCF_904425465.1. Lineage (NCBI taxonomy): Eukaryota > Metazoa > Chordata > Actinopteri > Characiformes > Serrasalmidae > Colossoma > Colossoma macropomum. The sequence goes on along the minus strand of NW_023494806.1, from coordinate 3,658,503 downwards.
TGGGAGCCACAACATTTAACGTCCATTTTATTGAAATAACGTTTTACCATCTTGGCTGTAAATATATAAAAATATAATATAAACGAAAATGCAGACATACCTTTTTTCTGCTTTAAGCTTTAGCTCAGCTATACCCGCTTTTCTTGCATCTCCGGCAGGAAACTTTTACGCAAACATAGATCAGTTTCTTGTAAAATGTCTCGACTTTTTATGAAGCTCAAGTCGCTTCTCGTTCACCAGCTTCTTGTTTGAATTTTCACGTTGCACCTTAAATGATGCCTGAGGCCCAGGAATATAGCTAACTATGTAGCTAACTGTTGCACCATTTAAGGTGGAACGTGAAAATTCAAACGAGAAGTTGGCGAATGAGAAACTGACTTCAACTTCGTGACTTTTCAGTGTTTGACACTTTCTCGTTGCAGATTAAACGTATCAGGAAACCAGCTGGAGTGATTATAAATGCAAATCAGTCCATTCATCTCCAAATGATCTATGTTCGTCTTAAATCTCTCTCTTTGCCTTTTCTTTAGCTACTAGCTAGGCAAGATTGTGGTCTGTGTTGCTATGGTAACAGTCTGTGCGCCAGCCTTCAGGGTTAAAGGTTCTACATTAACTCCAGAGTTTAAGCCCATTTATTGTTAAACTGTGTTGAACGATCAGCAGAGCTTTATTTTACTGTAAAGGAGGATTATTTTATTTTTACCTACAAATCTAATTCAGCTGTGAAGCCGCAACAGGACAGTGAAAGAGCCGCATGTTGCCGACCCCTGAACTAGGGAGTGAATGCTATATTTGAAACAATGTTTCTACCATATATCGAACACTTTTATTGTTAGAAAATGGAAAATAAAATGGGATAAAATCAGTTTTCTCTGATACAGGCCCTGCATTCTGGAGAAAGACCCAAATATCCTCTGCAGAGCACATCCTACTTTCGGTAAAGTGTCTTCACATTGCCATGGACAAGGACAAGCACAGACTTAACGATGACAGGCTGCCTGCCTTATAAAATCATACCGAAAAATGCCACAAAAAATGTAGCTTTCAGAGTTTCCAGACTTCCAGAAACAGGATTACATTTCTCCAGCATAAAAAAAGTTAAGATGTCAAACACGGTTGTCTCAGTTTACCCAAAGCTCAAATTTGACTGAAATGTCAAATAAAATTGAATCAAGCCTCTAGTCACCCACAGAAGGATCCCTCAGGGTCCTGTATGAGGGACCAGCGCTCCTCCATCCGCTGATCAGGACATGATGGGCTAAAACTGCTCCAAGGTCGGCGGTTCGACCAGGTTAGCTCTGTGTGAGCCCTGGTCTCGTTCTCCGTCTCACTCCCAGTCACTGCGTGGAGGTTTAATTGCGCGGCGCTGACCTTTCCCTGGTCGCCGTGACAGCCCTGCGGGCGGCGGGCGGAGGTGACAGCTGCCCGATTAGTCCTGACAGGGCTAGAGGCCGCTAACGACGGTGAAGGAGAGAGGAGGAGGAGGACGAAGGGCGCGTAATTAGAGCGAGCGCTCAGCGCTGGCTGGTCACTAACGTCAGGCTCCAGGGACGCCCGTGTCAGCTCCACTCAACCCTCCGCTGGCCGCGTGCGCGTGTGCGTGAACCTGTCAGGCCAGGGAGCGAAGGGCTAAGCAGAAACGACAGTTCGATTGAACAGCACGAGGCACAATTACGACGCAGGCCTAACACTCGGAGGATAATGATGTTCCACACATACACGCGCACACACATACAGCCCTGCCGTTAACCTAATGTAATGTCTTTTTTCTCTCTCTGGGACCATAAATGGCTCCAGTGCTTCTGAGTCACTGCCAGTGCCTTAGCTTTGCCAGCTCATGCGCCTCTGCTGCCTCTGCCCTTAGCCGTTAGCCTAGCGGTCTCCTTTCAGTTCATTTATGCACAATTAGCAGTGATATGTACAGCCAGACTCGGCCCAGCCAACAAGAGTGACCCTTCTCTGCTCACTTGGGCAGCAGCAAGGCCTGTGTTCTGAGGTGAAGGCACAGATTTACATTTTAGCCAATCCGAAATCACATACGCCTACTCTAAACTGACCACCATGCTCTGCCCACAAACATGTTCTCCCCCTGCTGTTCCTAGACTGGACTAACTTTACAGAATGTTAGCAGAAATCCCATTCAATCTAATGAGAAATAGTTTTTAATACCCACATTTATTAAAGCAGTAAGCCACAAGAGGCCATGCGTTACTGTGATTTTATCACGGGAAGAGTGTTCTTAGGCACATGAAGCGGTCTCAAGTAGCTTACTGCTTTTATAAAACGGCAGCCAACATAAAATATGATAAACACGCAATTTTTCAGTAAATAATTTATTATTAATAATAATTACGGCAAGAAATGTAGTTCCTTTAGAGTACGGTATCGTTGCCAAGCAACCATGGACCACTGAATGAGGAGAACGTTTGGTCGCCCATCGCTGTATATTGCATTTCATTAATTTTTAACTTTGTCTTATAACAATAAACATATAATAATACAACACTGTTTAATGCAAAAACTTGCTTTATAAGTACTTTTTGGTCTCCAAATTACCACCGCGAGTCTTATTTAGCACCAATCCAGTGGCGCCACTCTTCTCACGCTGGGCCTGAATCTCAAACGGCTCCCTGCTCCCTACATAGTGCACTACGTAGGAGTTTAAATACTGGATCCTGCAGCCCAACAGAGCAAAATACAGCTAAGAAACAGTCATTTGGGACTCAGACACATCCACACTCGATAAATGATGCACTGTTTGGCTGTAGAGGCTAGAATTTCTAAACTTTCATAGCTAGAAAACTATTTAGGGAGTACAGAGCCGTTTGGGATTCAGCCTGGGTTTGACGTGACTTCTGAGTGAAACACGGACATCTGAAGGGTGTCAGTCATTCAAGTGACATTTTTAGACTTTTATACTGCAGTTTTACAGTTAATCATACCATAAATACTTTAATTGAAGCCTGTGATATTAATGATGGAGTTGTTTAGCATGTTTGCTATCGTTTAGCCTGTTAGCTAGCTGACCAGTCTGGTTCTAGTTAAGAACATAAGTCAGCCCTCAGTTGAAACAGAAAACGGGTTCTTACTTCATCAGTACACTCAGTGCTCCATGCGGGCAGCATGAGAGTCAAAGATCATTCCATTAACAGAAGAGGGGTTTTTCGAGATGTGGCGCAGTGATACAGAGTTCAGTTGCTGTGAGGCGTCATGGGTGTGTGTATATCGTGGATTTTTACAACAGCTTAAAACGCAGCTCAACCAATCAGATTTTAGGACCGGAGCTATCTTTTTGTAAAATATTATTAATTGCAAATGCTGTTTATTTTGTATGCCTGTAAAAGGTCACACGGTTAGGACAGACTGGGTGTAGTCACTGTGTAATCAAACTTCCACTTAGGTGGAAACAGCCGAGCTCCAAGCTCTCCCATTGGTTCTGACTTCAGGAGCTGGACTGAAGGATTTGCACCTTAGATCAACTACCAACTTAATTAGGAAGTGACAGAGGAATCAACCAATCACATGCAGAGTGGCGAAAACATTCTGAGATGTTTGTTTCCGGTGGATTTAAATTCAACTTAAAAATACCCTTAATAATCTACCAATAAATGCTTAAATATAGTATACATAATAATAGCATACCATAATAAACATAACAACATTTCTTTGAAGCTTAAAGAGAAATTCCACAGATTTTTCAAAATAAATTCAGTGGTTGAAATACAAACAGAGTCACTCAGAGTGGTTTGGTGTGAAATGATTCAGATGTCTTTGCAGTGGTGCTGATAGGAACCAGGGGTCGCCATGACTACAACACAAATATAGACATTTTATTTACCATCCAAAACCACCAGTGAACCAACACGAGTTTATATATGTTAATAAAGGTGAAACAGTGATAAATCTGAAAAATTAAGTTTTCTTTGGGCACTATTTTGCCTTCATGTATCCTTCCACCATGATTATATTAAAAATAAATTGAATAAATTGGGTTTTGGTGCAAAACTTTATCACAAAACTAACATAAAAGCATGTCTCAGACCTCAGAAAGAATATTTGTAACCTTTTCATGTAGTAACTTTCTGTGAGGGAGCTTGTAGAGGTGGACGTCTGGTTCCTATCACCACCACTGTGAACAGTTCTGACTCGGTAAGTCTCTCCAGATCGGACCATTTCACACCAAACTGCTCTGAATGTTTACGTCTTAACCATTTACTGATGCAGAAATTTTGAGTTCCCATTTAACTTTACCTTACATCAGGGTCTCCAGCCTTGACTGAAAGAACAATAAAACTCAAATTCTGCATGTTGCCAAAAGGACTTTTGACTGATTGACTGTAGCAAATAAATCTGTCCGTATTTAGTCTAAGTGTCTTCATTACAGACCTTTGTGAATAGGTAACAATAGACAAACACCCCCTAAAAGTTTCTGCTAATTTGGTCGACAATGCTGTTAACTAGCGACATAACACACTGCAAACAAGCTTTTCAACAAGGCAGAGACTACAAAGCAAACGCTTTGTCAAAAGAACCATTGCACCCAAAATACTAAACTACTTCTATCGTTTTGTTAGACAGTCAAAAATGTCCAGTTACTATAACATTTGATATGCGTATATTTAGATACCTGGTTCACAATAAATGGCTGACATTAGCAGGCTAGCTAGCGGCGTATCAGTCATTACACTACCTTATATATTTGAGTCGCATTAGCTAAAATTGAGCTGAAGTTTTCAGCAATTAAAACACAAATCCAAGTCAATGCTATCAAGAAGAAAACTAAAAAGTGAAATTTTTATTACTGATTGTGGAGTTTTTAGGCTACTATCACGATCCAAACACCCAGCATACTGACAGTCGTTACCATGGAGACTGAGTGGACAGAGCCCACTGCAGCACCGTGATTTTCCATTGGCTGAATGGACTGTAGACTGAACTTCAGGTACGTTCAACAGTCAAATCACTTCATCCACACCTTTTAGTAAGAAACATTTTAGGGAGTAAATGAGTACATCGTTTACTTATTTAAAAAATAATTACCTAGCTTTCTGAGACTTGACGTTCCAGATTCACTTTTTCTCCCAGAACAGGATTGCAGGGCATTCTGGTCTATTTCCACCCCTGGACAAAGGTAAGTGGGCTCTCCAACTGGTTAGGACTTCAGGAGCTGAAGAGAAGGCCTAACATATTCAAATAACTATCAGCACATTCACAAAGTGACAGAGGAATCAACTAATCATGTTTTGATTTCCAGTAGGCAGGACTAACAAGCTACTAGAATCCCATCCAGATGCTAGCAGGAGTTAGCGTTATCATAGAAGTGTTTTTTCCTCATGTATTGACCAAGTTTTGACATTTGTGGCCCGGAAAGAAGGTCTAGCACTAAAAGTCATGGTTCACCATGGATCACATGTATCAGCACTGTGAATAAATGAATAGCACTCAATGCAGCATTGAATTTACCACCACATCTGGTGTTTCCTTTGTTTATAACTACTGAACTACTTCTTTCAATCTGTGATCTAGACAGTCGAAAATGTCTAGTTACTTTAACATTTGATACGTTTATATTTAGAGACCTGGCTTACAATAAATGGCTAACATTTGCAGGCTAGCTAGCGGCATATCAGTCATTACACTACCTTATATTTGAGTCGCAATAGCTAACGTGCTAAATTATAGTGCAGATTTTAAACTGAGCTCACTGACTGAAGTTTTCAGCAATAAAAACACAAATTCAAGTGAATGCTATCAAGAAGACAAGTAGTAAGTGAAATTTTTATTACTAATTGTGGAGTTCCATTGGCTGAATAGACTGTAGACTGAACAACTAATCATGTTTTCCAGTAGGCAGGACCAATTATGTGAGAAAAAACATCTCTCTAGGCATTCTGGAAGTTCTAGATACGTCACTGACTCTGAATACAAATGAAAGCCCAATCAGTGGGTTGTTAGAAATGGAAAACAGCAGCAGAAGCTCTACACCAGGGCTCACTGCTGAAAAATGTTCAAACGAATCACCGTTAGCTTAGTGCTAACAAGCTATTAAAATCCCATAGGGATGCTAGCAGGAGTTAGCATTATCATGGAGGTGTTTTTTCCTTATATTTTGCTTGTGTTTTGACATTTCTGGCACAGAAAGAAGGTCTAGCTCTAAAAGTCATGGTTCGCCATGGATCACGTGTATCAGCACTGTGAATAAGTGAGTAGCAGTCTATGCAGTATTGAATTTTCCACCATATCAGGTTTTTCCTGTTTTTATAACAAGTTTTGAGGAAAATTATTTCAATACTGCAACATCTTGTCCGGTTTTATCTTCCCTGTTTAAGCCATGTGCTTTTTGTTTACGTTTTTCCATGTGCTTTTGTTGTTATTTTGGTTTCGTCTCCTCCCTGGTCCTGCCTGTATTCTGTAGCTCCGCCCTCTCGTTCTTCCCAGGTGGTCCTTGTTTCCCCTCTGTGTATTTATACCACTGTGTTTGGTTTAGTCTTTGTCTTGCATTTTCTCTCTGTTGCTTAGTTTCTGTTCTTGTTACTTTATGGATTTGTTTCTCTTGTGGACCTTCATTGTTTTTTGGACTTCGTTAATTTTGATTTTGTAATAAAAGCAACTCGCACATTGGTCCAGCCTCTACGCCTCCATCGTAAATAAATAAAAACCTCATCAAAAACAGCATGAACAAAAAAAATACAAATGCATCAACATTTCCACAATTTACACAATTACACAGTTAATTAATTAAGTTTGAAACAAATGTCATATTGATTAGAAGTTCAGAGTCCAGGGGAATCTTTTTCCCCACGTGTCCATTGTTCTCAGTCTTTTAAGTTCACGCAGTATTTGTCTAAAAAACAGTTTCCATGGGTATTTTACGTTGTTCAATTACCATTTTGCAGCACGTCTTTGCAGCAGATCATAGTGTTAACAATGCAAACAATGAACCAATAAAATGTTCGTTTTGGAAAAAGTCTCATTAAAAATTCCATACGTTACACTTTTAACATTGATATTAAAATTCAAACCAATGTCCATCAGTTTGTATCAATGTCTGTCGTTCTTGGGCAATGAATGAAGAGATGTTCAATTGTCTCATTGTCATTGTAAATAATCATGGGACATTTTTTAGCTGTGACATAACAACTGCATTTAACAATACATCTCACATTTTCATTTTCACCTGATGTTTCTCACGCCTGCCTTTCTTTAAAGAAAAGAAAATTAATCTGAAAAACATGACATGAAAAAATAATCTGTCAGGAAGGAGAGCAGCATTGGTGTATGCTAAATGCTAAACTCAGCTAAATGCTGAGGGCTGCTAAGTTTTAAAACTCGTCACAAGGCTGAAACGTTACCAGTAAAGCACGCTGTGCACACCACACACCAAACAAGCACAGCAGAAAGACCCCAAAGTCGAGACCCCTCATTACCGAGCAGCGTATCTCAAAATGGCCGGCGAGTGAGGTGATGAGAGAATGAGCGATGACGGCGAGGCTAATAGCAGCCATCTGTCCCAGTAATGAGCGCAGTCGTCCCCAAACGAGCTGGTTTTAATTAAGGCCCACTGAATTAGCCCTGCTATGTTGCTTATCAGCGGCACCGCCATTATGCAAATATAATAAAGATAATCAAGCAGCAGAGAAATTAATAACCGAAGTGAGTAGCACGTTAATGCTAATGGATCGGGGTGGCTCTCTCGCGTTAGCTCACACTGTTAACTCTGAGAGAAGCGCTCTGTGATTATTCTAAAGAGATGAAGTGGGTTTAAACCAGACTCTGGGTAATACGGGTGCTGAGAGATGAGGTTAGGATTAGATTGAGTTCAGAGATTAACAGGCTTGAGTCCGTCTGATTCGGGTGCTTTTACACAGGAAAACTGTCAGCCCAGTCAAAATGCACTGCACCTTCTCTAAAGCAGTTCACTCAGCTCATGAATGGATGGACACTTAGTTATTAAGAGTAAATTAATAATTAATAAATGAAGTAAAGTAATAATTATTAAATGTAAAGAATGGACACATTAAAAATATATTATATTGAGTTGCTGAGGCCTCTGTGTAATTTTCTGTTGATAATCTTCTGTTGAAAAATGAATAAATTGTACACTTTTAGAAGAGATGGTTCTTTAAGATGGTTCTTCAGAAAAAAGAACCGTCTTAAATGGTTCTTTTGAAAAAGTTTCTATATAGGACCAAAAGGGTTCTTCTGTTGTTACAAGCTTGATGTTGTAACTATACACTCTTAAAAAAGATGGTTCTTCAAGGGTTCTTTAGCACCGTTTAGTTCTGTAGAACCATGAACACTCAAAGAACGCTTTGCATGATTAAAGGGACCCTTTGCATGATTAAAGTGTTCTTCAGATCAAAGGAGAACGTGCTGTATATAGTTCTATGTAGAACCTTTTTGAAAAGAGTTCTATATAGCACCAAAAAGGGTGGTTCCGTCATTACAAGCTTGACAACGTAACTATACATTCTTAAAAAAGATGGTTCTTCAAGGGTTCTTTAGCAAAGAAAACGCTTCTGTATAGAACAATGAACACTCAAAGAACCCTTTGCATGATTATAAGGTTCTTTGCTTCAGATTGATGGAGAGTGTGCTGTATATGGTTCTATATAGAACCTTTTTGAAAAGGGCTTTATATAGCACCCAAAAGGGTTCTTCTATTGTTACAATGTCAAAATCCTTTTTGGTGCTATACAGAACCATATACAACACATTCTCCATCAATCTGAAGAACATTTCACCCTGCAAATGGTTATTTGACTGTTCTTGGTTCTATATGGAATCGTTGTCTTTACAAGCTTGACGTTGTAACTATACACCATTAAAAAATATGGTTCTTCAAGGGTTCTTTAGCATATAAAATGCTTCTGTATAGAACAATGAACACTCAAAAAACCAACATTTTGCATGATGAAAAGATTCTTTCCATAGTGAAATGTTTCTTCAGATTGATGGAGCATTTGCTGTATATGGTTCTATAGAGAACCTTTTTGAAAAGTGTTCTCTTTGGCACCCAAAAAAAGGGTTCTTCTGTTGTTGCAAGCTTGATGTCTTAACAATACACTCTCAAATAAGATGTTTTTCAAGGGTTCTTTAGCAAAAAACTCTCTCTTTATAGAATGATGAACACTCAAAGAACCCTTTGCATGATTAAAGGGTTCTGTGCATCATGAAACCGTTCCTCAGATTGATGGAGAATGTGTTGTATATGGCTCTATACAGAACCTTTTTGAAAGGGTTCTAAATAGCACCCAAAAGCGTTCTTCTATTGTTACGATGTTAAGCTTGTAATAGTAGAAGGACCGCTTTTGGTGCTATATAGAACCATATCGGCCACATTCTTCATCAATCTGAGGAACCATCACCGTGGAATGGTTCTTTGGCTGTTCATGGTTCTGTATAGAATCACTGTCCTTAATAAAGAACCGTCTTTTTTAAGAGTGTAGACTGTTACAAACCTTTGCTTTACTTTAGGTGAACATATTTCACAGTGTGTGGATTGGAGTGCACCAGGAAGCTCCACGGCTGGAATTAAGCATTCCGATGGAAGGCTGTGCCAAGTAACTCAACACGGCTAAATGGAAAAGTATAAGGAAAAGCATGAAACTAGCCGCCGCCGTGCTAACCGGGGGAACGCGGTTCAATCAGTTCCACTCACGTCTCCGAGCGCTGCGTTGACGTACTGCGCGTAGTCAGGCTGGTGTTTGTTTTAGGATAAGGGGTGTAGTGTACTGAGCACTTAGCTTGGCTGCACCAGCTGAGTGCCCGTTGCCAGGGGTGCCAGTAGTAATTTTGGGCCCCCCGAAAACATGCAAGGGCCCCCTGCCTCACCTCATTTCCCTCAGCAGAACCCGTCACAACACGACTGTGTATCAGTAAGCTGTGAAATTTTGCTTCTCAAAAGTGTTTCGCCCAGTAAAATCTCCAAAACATACTCCTTTATCCAGCGATACGGTTCTTCAAGGGTTTTTAGGACAGAAAATGGTTCTATATAGAACTATGAACACTCAAAGAACACTTTGTATGTGAAATGGTTCTTCAGATTGATGAAGAATTCTATATTGAGTGTTCTATATAGCACCGTTTTGAAAAGGGTTCTAAATAGCACCAAAAATGGTTCTCCTGTTGTTATGAGCTTGAAACTATACACTCTGAAAAAAGATGGTTCTTTAAGGGTTCTTTAGCAAAGAAAATGGCTCTGACTGATGGAGTGCGTGCTGTATATGAAAAAGGGTTCTTCTGTTGTTACGATGTCAAACTTGTAATAAGAGAGGAACGCTTTTTGGTGCTATATACAACCATGTAGAACACATTCTCCATCAATCTGAAGAACCATTTCACCATGGACTGGTTATTTGACTGTTCATGGTTCTATAAGAAATCACTTCTTTAATAAAGAACCCTTGAAGAACCATCTTTTTTTAAGAGTGTAGACTCTTAGAAAATTTAGTTTGGTTCTTCAAGGGTTCTTTAGTAAAGAAAATTGTTCTGTGTAGAAGCATGAACACTCAAAGAACCCTTTGCATGATTAAAGCCTTGTGAAAGCGTTCTTCACATTGATAGAGAGTGTGTTGTATGTGGTTCTATATAGGACCTTTTTGAAAAGGGTTCTACATAGCACCAAAAAGGATTCCTCTATTGTTATGATATCAAGCTTGCTATAATAAAGGAGCCTTTTTTGGTGCTATCGGCAAGATATAGAACCTTTTTGAAAAGGGTTCTCGGTAGCACCAAAAAGCGTTCTTCTATTGTTAAGATATCAAGCTTGCTACAACAGAATAACCTTTTTCGGTGAAAAAGATATAGAACCTTTTTGAAAAGGGTTCTATATAGTATCACAGAGTTCTTTTATTGTTATGATATCAACCTTGCTACAAAAGAAGAACCTATTTGGTACACAATCTGAAGAACCATTTAGTCATGCAAAGAGTTCTCTGACTGTTCATAGTTCTATATAGAACTTTTTTCTTCTCTAAAGAACCCTTGAAGAACCATCTTTTTAAAAAATATGAAATTCAGTCGAGGAATAATGGAGATGTTCTGGTTTTAATTTGGGTTCTACCCACGGCGTGGGGGGGGCAGAACTCTACTTCACCTTCACTTTCAATCTAAACTTTTATATTTCAGTAGTCGAGAGAACATGACAACACAAAAACAGAGGGTACGTTACACTTACCGCAGTAGAACATGGGTTTGTTTAGACAGCTCCATCCATGCGCATGCACAGAGAGATGCCGGGGGGCTTGAGACCCTGCCCTATTGCCTTAAGACTGTACGAGTGCCCCCTTGACCGATGTGTATACTAATTGTGATTTATTGCTCTTGGGCGCCCCCTATTGTGCAGTACCGAGAGCCTGTTTCGATAACCCATATCCAACCTGGTACAGACGTAGGCATTACTACAGCCCTGTAGATCCCTCCAGTAAAGCCCTGATAGCCTCCATAGTTATTTTGATCAACATCCAAAATAACAACAATAAAGAGTGGCAATAATTAGCTAAACCAAATTTGTGCCACTGTAATTATGGATTTAGGCCAGGCTCTGTGGAACTCTATGGAGTTTTGTACTGATTAGGTAGCATAATGGGTAACGTTACAGTATTTCTATACTGGAGAATGGAGTTTAAAGGGGAATTCCACCAATTTTTTAAAATCTCTCCATAATTAAATGCTTAAAATGTAAACAGAGTCATTCAGAGTGGTTTGGTGGGAAATGCTCCGTTCTAGAGAAACTTACAGTCAGAATTGTTCACAGTGGTGGTGATAGGAACCAGACATCCACCTCTAAAAGCTCCCTTACAGACAGTTATTATATGAAATGTTGTCAATGTGCTACTTGATGCCTAAAAGATTGTTTTATAATAGCTTTGAGAGAAACTTTTAGCTTAAAACTCAACATTTAATATCAAACTCAGACGACTCGTGTAGGTTCACTGGTGGTTTTGGATAGTAAATAAAATGTCTATATTTGTGTTGTAATCATGGCGACCCCTGGTTCCTATCACCACCACTGTAAAGACATCTGAACCATTTCACACCAAACCACTCTGAATCACTGCTTACATGTCAAACACTGAATTATGCAGAAATCAGTGGAATTCCCCTTTAAATCCCTGTTAACCTGTAAAGGTAGCATTTTGGGGCAGTGTTGCTGCTGGACTGAGAACCAAAAACATCCAGCCAACAGTGTCCTGTGGGCAGCGTCCTGTGACCACTGATGAAGGACTAGAGGATGACCAACACAAACTGTGCAGCAGCAGATGAGCTATCGTCTCTGACTTTACATCTACAAGGTGGACTGACAAGGTAGGAGTGTCTAATAGAGTGGACAGTGAGTGGACACTGTTTACACACCACCACCACATCAGTGTTACTGCAGTGCTGAGAATGATCCACCACCCAAATAGTACCTGCTCTGTGAGGGTCCTGTGGAGGTCCTGACCACTGAAGAACAGGGTAAAAAGTATGCAGAGAAACAAATGGACTACAGTCTGTAACTGAAGTGAAACTATATGGTCAGTGGAGCTGATAAAATGGACAGTGAGTGTTTTTACCTCTGAAAAACTGGGTGAAACTGTCTTCCTTGTGTTTGAAAGTCTGATTTGCACTTTCTTTTAGTCTTTGTAGGCTCCTGTCATTTCGAGGCCCATGGAATCATCCTAATCTTCCACTCCCTCACAGCGCCCCTGCCCTTCGCTGACCCTGCGGTCATTAATCTCTCTAGTTGTCAAGGTAATAGATGATGATGGACAAGCTAGTGTTTGCAACATATCATAGCTCACTCACTCACCCACTCATTCTCTCACTCACTCACTCACAATGCACAATCATTCAGCAGCTGACTCGGCCTAAAACACTCACTCACTAAGTGGGTCTTAAATCTGTTCAGTGTGGATGATGTCAGTGTGTGTGTGTGTGTGTGTGTGTGTGTGTGTGTGTGTGTGTGTGTGTGAGAGGTGTTGAGAGAAGATGTTAGCACTGAAACTCTGTCTGCTGGTACAGCCTGAGCCTTATCCTGCTTTTAGAGGTGTAACTCTGATTTCACGACGATTGTGATTCTTTAGGAAAGAATTCAGCATGAAAATGTATGTTTCACTACAATTTGACTCAATTCTGATTCTTTGGGAAACGATTCAGTGCATAATAATATCTAAAATTCCACCATTATTTGATTTGACTCAGTGAAGATTCTTTACTAAATGATTCAGGGCAAGATGAAATTCGATTCAATTGCATTCAATTATGTTTATGCAAAAAATGACTCAGTGCATCATTAAATCTCAAATTCCATCACAAAATCGATTCAGTTGTGATTCTTTAAAAAACAATTCAGTGATTTATTGAATGCCAAATTTCACCACAATTCAACTGGATTATGATTCTTTAAGAAATGATTCAAATCATAATGAAATCAAAAATTCCAGCATGAAATGGATTCGATTATGATTCTTTAGAAAACGATTCAGTGCTTAATGAATCCCAAATTTCACCACAATTCAATTTGTGAAACTCTTCTTAAGAAACGATGGTGAAATATAAAATTCCACCACGATTCAGTTTGATTATGATTCTTTGTTAAACAATTCAGTGCCTGCAGAATTCTCAAATGAATCATGTTTCAGTTTGACTTTTTTGTAAATGATTCATTGCATAATGAAATCTAAAATTTCACCACAATTTGATTTAATTCTGATTCTTTAGGAAATAATTCAATGCATATAGTAATCACAAAACTCACCATGTTTCAATTTGATGATGATTGAATCAATCAATCAATCAATCAAAATCAATTTTGGTTGCATAATGAAACCTTATATTTGATCATGACTCGATTTCTCTTTTTTACACTCGTTTAAGTTTTTTTTTTAACAGGCATTGTTTTGCTCTACAATAAATCTGTAGCTCCTCCCCCCTGCTGGCCAGCAGGAGAACTGCAGATGAGTGTATTGAGTGAATACAGACAGACTGAGGACTAAAGCATGAGTCACATCAAAGCCACAGCACACACACACGCACACACGCGCACACACACACACACACACACACACACACACACACAGTTCAAACAGTTAAACTGCATGTAAAAATAAGTGTTTAAATGAGAGTCACTGAAAGGTTAAAATCACAACGAACTTAACTACTACTGCCTGCAGGCTCTCTCTCTCTCCCTCTTTCTCTTCTTTTTTTCACTCTTCCTATTTTTCATTCTGTCTCTACACTCTTTCTCTCACTCTCTCGCCCTTTCCCTGTCTCTCTCTCCCTTTCTCACTTTCCCTGTTTCCTTCTTTTTCTTTCTCTACTCTCTCTGTTTCTCTCTCTCCTTTCCCGCTTCTCTCTTTCTTTCTGCCTCTCTTTCTCGACTGTCACTCTCTCTCTAACTCTCTTTTCTCTCTGTGTCCCATTTTCTTTCTTTCTTTCTTTCTCCCATTTTTATTTCTCTACTTTCTTTCTCTCCTTCTCCCTTTCTCTGTCTTTCTCTCCCTATTTCTCCCTGTTTCCTTCTGCCTGTCTGTCTCTCTCTCTCTCCCTCTCTTTCCCTGTTTCCTTCGGTCTCTCTCTCTCTTTCTAACTCTCTTTTCTCTCTCTCTCTCTCTCTCTCTTTCTAACTCTCTTTTCTCTCTCTGTCCCATTTTCTTTCTTTCTTTCTTTTTTCTCTCTTTCTCTACTTTCTTTCTCTCCTTCTCCCTTTCCCTGTCTCTCTCCCTCTCTCTCACTTTCCCTGTTTCCTTCTTTCTCTACTCTCTCTCTCTCTCTCCCTCAGTCCAGCCCCTGTTCCAGCACATCTCAAGGCAATTACTCAGTGTTGATTTAGCTGTCATTGGGGGCATGTGTTTCAACATGATTTATAGACTAGCTTCTCGTGCCAGTCGGCTCGCCATAAATTGCACAATACTCAGAAAGGGCTCATTTGCTGAGCGCTACATTAGAGCGGCCGATGATTGCTGCAGAAAGTAATGTAAATGAGATCGGAGAGGCCCCATCACTCATGATGTCATGTAGCCAATCCTATTATTATTTATTACCATAATTGCCCCATGTTTCCCCGGGCCATGCCGCTCAGATGATGTATGCCATGACAGATCAACTCAGTGTGACAAGAGGAGAGAGAGAGAGAGAGAGAGAGAGAGAGAGAGAGAGAGAGACAGAGAGAGAGAGAGAGAGAGAGAGAGAGAGAGGGAGAGGGAGAGGGAGAGGGAGAGAGAGGAATTTCTCTTGCATGCTTGAATAACATGTGCTGGTCTGTGTATTGTTATAGCAATTGTGAACAGCCTACAACAGAGTAGAGGGCTGTTTAGGGGGAAAGAAACGAGCCAGAGAGAAACAGTTCAAACCCACAGAACCGACAAAATACTCCTAACTTTAGAACAGAACCAGAGAAAAACAGTTCTAACTTACAGAACCGGCACAATACTCCTGACTTTAGAATAGAACCAGAGAAAAACAGTTCTAACCTACAGAACCAACAAAATGCTCCATACTTTGTAGTAGAACCAGAGAAAAACAGTTCTAAATAACAGAACTGACGAAATACTCCTGACTTTGTAGTAGAACCAGAGAAAAACAGTTCTAACCTACAGAACCGACACAATACTCCTGACTTTGTAGTAGAACCAGAGAAAAACAGTTCTAACCTACAGAACCGACACAATACTCCTGACTTTGTAGAAGAACCAGAGAAAAACAGTTCTAACCTACAGAACCAACAAAATGCTCCATACTTTGTAGTAGAACCAGAGAAAAACACTTCTAACCTACAGAACCAACACAGTTCTAACTTACAGAACCAACAAAATACTCCGGACTTTGTAGTAGAACCAGAGAAAAACAGTTCTAACCTACAGAACCAACAAAATGCTCCATACTTTGTAGTAGAACCAGAGAAAAACACTTCTAACCTACAGAACCAACACAGTTCTAACTTACAGAACCAACAAAATACTCCGGACTTTGTAGTAGAACCAGAGAAAAACAGTTCTAACCTACAGAACCAACAAAATGCTCCATACTTTGTAGTAGAACCAGAGAAAAACACTTCTAACCTACAGAACCAACACAGTTCTAACCTACAGAACCGACAAAATACTCCAGACTTTATAGTAGAACCATAGAAAAACAGTTCTAACCTACAGAACCAACAAAAAACTCTTGACTTTGTAGTAGAGCCAGAAAAAAATAGTTGTAACCTATAGAACCGATAAACAGTTCTAACCTACAGAACCAACAAGATACTCCTGACTTCGTATCAGAACCAGACAAAAAATGTCCTAAACTACAGAACCAACAAAATACTCCTGACTTTATAGTAGAACCAGAGAAAATAGTTCTAACCTACAGAACCAACAAGATACTCCTGACTTTGTATCAGAACCAGACAAAAAATGTTTTAACCTACAGAACCGAGAAAATGCTCCCAACTTTGTAGCAGAACCAGAGAAAAACAGTTCTAACCTACAGAACCAACAAAATACATATATAGTACACATGTGGGACATGATCATTATTACATGTATATATGACCTCATGTTCTTACACTGTTTAAAAACAAACCTGTGTGTGCGTGTGTGTTTGTATGTGTGTGTGTGTGTGTGTGTGTGTGTGTGCTTGTGTGTGTATGTGTGCGTGTGTGTGTGTGTGTTTGTTTTTATTACATGGTGGGGGCCGCAACACGTTAGCACACTCACAGTGTGGGGACCGAAAACATTGTGGGGACCAGTTTGCCGGTCCCCGCAATGTTTTCAGCCAAAATGCGCCAGTTGACTCAGGAGACCATGCTGATATGGGTGGTGCGGTTTTTTTTTTTGGACCCCACCATACGCAAAAACATGAGAAGTGTGTAAAAGCGTGCTTACACACATGCTCACCGATGCCCCCGGAGGTATCTTGGTGGTACTGCACCCTACCCTAAAAGTGTGCTTAGGATGCGGACCGTAAGCACACTTTCACTACTGCGCCTGCGCAACCCTGATACACGTCATTGAGTGCTGTGAACGCTGAATTAATCACTGCTAGTACAAGGTAAACACAAATAAGACATATTAATGAAGTAAATAGTTAGTTATGTTAAACATATAAATATTACAATCAAGAAATCAAAAACGTGAACAGTTTACAGTCAGAAAAAAAAAATATTGTCTCCTATTATATTGTATTGTAATATGCACTGCATTGTAACAGTGAGTCAGTTAAAAGATAAGCTACCAAAAGTTCCAAAGAAAATATAAAATATATAAGCATCAGCGTTATAAAGTCTTCAACGTCGATACGTTCAGTATAATACATATATAAGTGTATATATAGTCAATTTTTAATGGTTTAAAGTACTCCGGTCGAACTTCTGGTCTAAGCTAATGTTATAACCTAATAGCTTTGTTTGTGTGCATACCGAAGTGAAGCTAAAATGGCGCCTGTAGTTTTTTCCGTTCTATATTGAATGGAACGAATGGGACTTGGAAGAACAAAGAAACTACATTTCCCGTAATTCCCTCTGTCACGCCACGAAAGAGCTGAAGGATGGCTGCACACAAGAAGCACCGATGTAAGGTAAGTTAAGCCGGATTTTAAAACTCTTCATAGCTTAAATATATGCGTTTGCTCGCAAAGATACGGTTTTATGTTTGCTCTCGACTCAGTTTGTGTTATCTCGAGCAACTACAACATTTCAGGAGCTCATAACTCGTTAGCTAGCTAGCGTTAGTTAGCTCGACGCTAACGCGCTGTAAGACCCGCTGTTCGGTACCGTGAGGCGTTTTCAGTGGTGTTTAGCTGTGCAGGGGGAGAGAGTGGAGGACATTAGGCTGGTTTAGTGTAATTAACCTAGTGTTTTAAAGGGCTGTGTGTTCCGTGCGTGCGTAGTGGAGAGAGGGGGGAGAGAAGGGGGTGCTGGAGAAGGCGGGGGGGCTGGTTAGCTGGATGGTAATGAGTAAGGTAGATAAGCAGATTTTTAAACCCTTCATAGCTTAAATATTTGCCTTTGCTCGCAAAGATACGGTTTTATGTTTGCTCTCGACTCAGACTCTGTGTTATCTCGAGCAATCACAACATTTCAGGAGCTCATTACTCGTTAGCTAGTTAGCTTGACGCTAACGCGCAGTAAGGCCCACTGTTTGGTACCGTGAGGCTTTTTCAGTGATGTTTAGCTTTAGAGAGAGAGAGAGAGAGAAGGAGAGAGAGAGAGATTTGGTTGGTTTTGTGTAGTCAGAGGTTTAAAGGGCTATGTGTTCCCTGCGTAGTGGAGAGAGAGAGAGAGAGAGAGAGAGAGAGAGGAGAGAAGGGGGAGAGAAGAGGGAGAGAAGGATGGCTGGTTAGCTGGATGGTAATGAGCTATAAGGCCCACTTTGGTAACCTCAAGCTTAGTTTGTATGTTTTTAGTTTAGGGAGAAAAAGTGTGTTGGATATTTTATTGGTTTCATGTGATCAAAGTTTTTAAAAAAGCTGTATGTACATTTTAGAGAGAGAAAGCTGTGTGGAGATTATCTTATTAATCTAACTTAGTTGAAAAATACAGCAGGGTAAGACTCACTGTTCTTACCAGGTATTTTATTAATTCAAATAATCAGAGTATTAAAAGGGCTGTGGGTTTTGTGTGTGTGTGTGCACAGAGAGAGAGAGAGAAAGAGAAAACAGCCATGGAGCTTAACTGGATGACAATTGACTGCAAGGTGGGGCTGAAATATTTGGTAAAATATCTGATTGCAGGTTGTTCTGAAAAAGATTGTATTTGCTATTTGATCTGTTACTGATTTCAGTAAATGAAAGGCATGTGTTGTGGCCAAAAGACCAGCACATCCATTATTTTTGGCCGAGGCTTGGACTCTGAAAGTAGTGTGCCAACCTGCCAGTTAATGGTGATTGTGTTGTCCTGTACACAGTATACACAACAGAGGGGTCCTTCTGATTAGTCCGACTCATGTAGAGGTGGTTCAGAAGCTCTGTGTTAGGTTAAATTTCTGCACTTATAAATTCTTAAGACAGTGTTGTTCATCATGTAGGCTATGATTATTATTGTAACTCTTTGTGATTTGAAAATCATTTAATCTTTCAGGTGTACTATAAGGCTCACTGCCTCGCTATATGTATATGTTTATATATGTTTAGTTTTAGAGAGAGAAAGACAGTTTTGGAGAGGGAGACAGCGAGAGCCATTCTTGTGCGGACTCAGCAGGAGACAGCAAGACGTGTGGAGAGAAAGAGAGAGAGTGAGGCACTGATCTAGATTTGAGCTCTAAATATAAGAAGGGCTAATTCACACAGTTGCATTTAGGTCTACACTTACAGTAAATGAATTAATATTTAATAATATAATACATTACAAGCATAGTTTTTGTTATGGTTAGAACTCTTTTCTTTGCACTGGCCTATTATCAAGACCTGTTATTGATTTAATCTTGTCTTAAGAGTCATTCCATTTAGCTTCTTTTCAAAATAATTTTTATAATATCATATGAAAAATGCTGTTCCTACTTGCAAATATATGTTGATCACATCTCACTAGTAGAAAATAGTATTGGAAATCTTAAAATTCTCTTTATTACAAGGCTTTTTCTAGGCCATACAAATGTTTTTGCTGTTCCATGTGGCCTTGCTTTGAGTATGATTTGTCAACCTTCTGCTTCAGATACTCTCAGTTGCAGGAGGAGAAGATAAAATGAGACGGAGGAGGGTGAAACCACTTGATGAAGCAGTACAACATGTCACCAGTGCAACTGACAAGACTGATGTATTGGAGAGTAAATTAATAAACCCTTATAAAGGTAGGCCTGGTTTTCTGTATTGTTGTGGTTTTGCCTGCATACTTACATTAGAGTAAAGAAAATAATTTCTCTTGACAAATGTTAGCCATTTTGGGGGCATGCAACTAAAATACAAACCATTTATCTAGAACACAAGTGTATATAGTAGTAGACTAGTTGTTTGTACCAATGAAATGCATGTGAAATCCAGCTTAATAATGTTTGTAAAATACGGCTATCTGCTGCTAAATGTTGTGTTTTTGATATGTTAATTAGAATATTTTTGTTTTATTATTATTATCCACATTTGAATTGGCCACTGCCTGGTGCAGTTCACTTTTCATTTGCGTGAAGTTCAAAAATCCTTTGCATCTATTTTGCCCGACTGCCACGCCCACAGTCCTCTGTGCTGAAGCTGGTTTATGTAATATTGTGTACACTAAATCTAATGGTGGTGTATTAATTCAATTAGAAACAGATTAATTGCCACACTATGATACATTTTAAAACAGTTAATCCACTGTCTTACAGTGCAGGATGTTTTTCTGTATCACAGCTGCTACAACATGCATATGATTTGTTTGGCTTTATTTTACTTCTTTGACAGGTCATGGTGTATTTGCCCTGGCTTCTTTGAATAAAGGAGATTTTGTGGTTGAATGCAGAGGGGAACTGATGGACTTTCTTGAATCAGGGAGAAGGAGGAAGGTCTCCCGAATTACTGTATTACTTTTGGCAGAATAAACGGTGGTAAGTTTCAGAGATGATTACATGTTAGTGATTATCATAGAAGGTATTTTGTAGAAATTTTTTTTTGTCTAAAATTTAGCTTGTGGTTTTAAACTATCATTAACCATATGAAATGAAATTATTTTATAGTATTAACTATACTTTCAGTAGGGGTGGGCAATAAGACCTTGAAATAATATCACAAAATTTTGGGATATTTTTTGCAGTAACAATATTAACTAATTAACTAAAGAAAGCTCTAAAATTATTTCCGTTCATTTAAAATACATTATCATATTTTGCTGTAGATAGTGAATTCTTAAATACTAATTCCAATAAATGTACACTAATTTAACCTTCAAAAAGCTGACAGTGAGAACGATGCACTTGCCACATGGTGGAGGCTGCATAACTTCTTATTGTCAGCAAGTTAGCCAGTAAATATCTGTGCATATCTCTGCCACCATGCATCTGCTGAGAGAGGATTCAGCCCTGTTTGCAATATTGTAGCTTTTGAAGCCAGCGTCAGGGAACATGCTTGTTTTCTTGGTAAATAAAGGTAGCAGACCACCTGTCAGAGGAGCTCAAACAAACATCTCAAATGTTTTAATAGGTTATTTTGTGGTCACCGTATTTTTTGACATTTTGCAAATTACTGTTGTTTGTTTGGGGTCTAGCCTTCTGTAGCCAATAAACTTCCACACTACTGACGTGTCTCCCCTTTTAAGAACTAAGTTGTCCTCAGTGCTAGTGATACTGTTCTCTGTATGGCAAAATCCTATTGCATTTAAAAAAGTACCGGTGTTAGTATTATGTTGCCCACCCCTATATTTCAACAGTATTTTCTTTTGTTTTTGTTAATGCTTATTGATTGTTGTGGCACTGCTACCTATATGCAGTAATCTAGTTCTAACATAGAATACAATAAATGTATTTTGTTCGTTTGTTTGTTTTTTTGTTTTTTTTTCCATTTTTTAAGCATTGTTGCAACAAGAGAGGATGACACCCTTGGCCGACTAGTGAACGATGAGCACAAGGACCTCAACTGTAAAATGAAAAAGATCATTGTCCAGGGAAAACCGCATCTCTGCGTATTTGTGATGAGAGATATAATGCCTGGAGAGAAAATAACCTACGACTGTGGAGGAAGTGACTGGCATCGGAGGAGAAAGGTTTGTAAGATGTGTTTGGAAAATATTTGAAATAGATTTTACTAGCTTAGCAGTGTGATTGAGTGCTTATCAGCATTTGATCAAAAAGTAACCCTTTGAAAGCCCGTGCAATGTGTATTGCTGTCCTTGACATTGAGTAGAAGTTACATTTTCTTGAGATTAATTTCGATAATGGCTTAGCCTGAATTACATTTCTTAGTAAGGATTTTCTTAGTAAGGATTTTAGTAAGGATTTTAATGGAATCTTAGTGGAAACATTTCAGTTGAGGTCATAAACTTTAATCATCCACACTATTAATGCTATTAAAAATTATTAGCTGTTTTGTATGATTGTTTAGTATGATAATGTCAGTTGTTCTAAAGATTGTTTTTGTTAACAACTATAAGACAAGTGACCGGCATTATTAGCTTAGTAGTATGGCATTTTTTGATTTAGGTATTTGTTATTAACAAAAGCTCTTCAGTTCTAAATGTTTAACTCTGATTATTTGAAATCCCTGTAGCCTGCACATAAGGACACTGCTAACATCAAGGACAATGTTGAACCAAGCCGCTCGGCTTCAGGTCCTGTGACCAATGCTGGAGCTTCCACTTCTGACTTAAAGGTATAAAAAAAAAGTGGTTTTATATCCATAAAGTGACATATTTGCATTACAGTATGTAATAAATGCACTGGTGTACATCAGTTACGATCAGTTGTTCAGAAGATTGTTTCTTTAAAACAATTAGACAAGTGAATGACATTACTAGCCTAGTAATATGGCATTTTTGGTGTAGGTTATTGTCCTATTAAGTAGTTGTGATGTGTAGACTGAAGTTTACATTACATGTACACTATGTGGTGTAGCCAAGGACAGCCTCGTTTCTTTTGTATGAAATGCTGTTCAATTCTACATGTTAAACTGTGATATCTGAAATCCCCATAGCCTCTATGTGAGGACACTGCTAACATGATGGATGTGGTTGAATCAATCCGCTCAGCGTCAAGTCCTGTGACCAACACAGGATCTTTTTCTTCTGGCTTAAAGGTATTTAAAAAGTGGTTTTATGTGCATGTAGTCATTGGACTACTTGGTAGCTCTGCAGCTAATTATGGTCAAGTTACTTCAGTACTGATTTCATTTGTTGTCAGATATAAATTTGTGAGAGTTGTTTTTGTGTGTTAGGGATGTGAATGAGGCCTTAGGGATGGTATTAGTTATACATGCTCTCAGCTCTTGCATTGTGGGGACCCTTTTAGGATAGAAATGTTTGAGTGGTTTGGGTTACACCCACTGTCAGGTTTAGCACGTCTAAGTAGAACCTTCCACTATAGCAGTAGACTCGCAGGTCAACATATAGACAACATTTCTGAACTATCGTGTAGGTTACCTTATGACTAATGTCATTCAGTGTCTCATATGAACTGGTAATAGTTTCCTGTTTTTAAACAAGTGTTTAAGGTTGATATTGGTTACACACACTGTCAGGTCTAAGTAGAAACTTCCACTATAGCAGTAGACTCACAGGACAATATGTAGACTTTATTTCTGAATTACGGTTTAAATGACCTCACGAGAAATGTCATTCAACTTCTGAAATTAATTTGTAATAATTTTCTCTTTGTACATGAGTCTGTAAGGTTGGTATTGGTTACACACGCTGTCAGGTTTAGTATAGTGGTGACCACGTCTAGTCAACCTGAGCCACCAGAGCAGTGAACACACAGAAGAATATATGGTCTATTGTTCTCAAGTGCAGTTTGTCCTCTTAAGTTTATAATATGAATATTTGATTGATGTAATTAACACTTTACACTATGTGAGGTTCATTGAAATGTTTAACTGTGATATTTGAAATCCCTTTAGCCTGCATGTGAGGACACTGCTAACATGATGGATGACGTTGAACCAAGCCACTCAACTTTGGTCCTCTGACCAACACTGGAGCTTCCTCTTCTGACCTAAAGGTATTTTAAACAAGTGTAGACGTACTTGCATTACAGCATGTAATTACTGCATTGGTTTACACATGTATTAGTTGTTCAGAAGATTGTTTCTTTAAAACTATTAGACAAGTGAATCACTTTACTAGCCAAGTAATATGACATTTTTTGGTGTAAGTTATTGTCCTATTAGGTAGTTGTGATGTGTAGACTGACATTTGCAATACATGTACACTATGTGGTGTAGCCTGGGACAGCATTATGGACATGGTTGAACCAAGCTGCTCAGCTTCAAGTCCTGTGACCAACTCTGGAACTTCTTCTGGCTTAAAGGTATTTATTATATGCGTATAGTGATTGAACTACTTGGTAGTTATGCAGCTAATTATGGTTAATTGAAGTTACTTCAGAACTGATTTCATTTGTTGTGTGATAAATTTGTGAGAGTTAATTGTTTTTAAGTGAGGCCTTAGGGATGGTATTAGTTACACATGCTCTCAGGTTTTGCATTTTGGGGACCCTCTCAGGATAGAAATGTTTGAATGGTTTTAGCTACATTCACTGTCAGATTTAACGTAGTGGGGACCACATTTAGGTAGAAATGTCTACTAAAGCAGTAGACATACAGGACAACTTATAGACAACATTTCTGAACAACAGTGTAGGTTACCTTATGACTAACGTCATTCAGAGTCTCATATGAACTGGTAATAGTTTCCTGTTTTTAAACAAGTGCTTAAGGTTGATATTGGTTACACACACTGTCGGGTCTGCCATAGTGGGGACCACGTCTAAGTAGAACCTTACACTATAGTAGTAGACTTACAGGACCATATGTAGACTTTATTTCTGAATTACAGTTTAAATGACCTCATTAGCAATGTCATTCAGCGTCTGAAATGAATTTGTAATAGTTTCCTCTTTGTACACGAGTCAGTAAGGTTGATTTTGGTTACACACATTGTCAGGTTTAGTATAGTGGGGACCACGTCTAGCCAACCTGAACCAGCAGAGCAGTGAACACACAGAAGAATGTATGGTCTATTGTTTTCAACAGCAGGTTGTCCTCTCATAATTAATCCCATTAAGGGTGTAATATGATTTTTTTTTATTCATGTTAAGATTGATGTCATTTACACACACTGTTCTATAAAATGGTGAATCCATGTCTGGTTAACTTGAAGCAGCAGACACTGATAAAACGTGTGAAATTGTGTACTGCATTTTAAATAATGATCTACTTGTGTTTGAGATTTATTGAAATGTTTAACTGTGATATTTGAAATCCCTTTAGCGTTGATGTGAGGGCACTGCTAACATGATGGATGTGGTTAAACCAAGCCAATTAGGAACAAAGTGTACAAAGAGGAAACCATTACAAATTAATTTCAGATGTTGAATGACATTACTCCTGAGGGCATTTAAACTGTAATTCAGAAATAAAGTCTACATATTGTCCTATGAGTCTACTGCTATAGTGGAAGGTTCTACTTAGACGTGGTCCCCACTACGGCAGACCTGACAGTGTGTGTAACAAATATCAACCTTAAACACTTTAAAAACAGGAAACTACTACCAGTTCATATGAGACTCTGAATGACATTAATCATAAGGTATCCTACACTGTTGTTCAGAAATGTTGTCTATATGTTGTCCTGCGAGTCTACTGCTATAGTGGAAGGTTCTACTTAGACGTGTTCCCCACTATGCTAAACCTGACAATGGGTGTAACCCAAACCATTCAAACATTTCTATCCTGAAAGGGTCCCCACAATGCGAGACCCTGAGAGCATGTGTAACTAATACCATCCCTAAAGCCTCACTTAAAACATTAGGTAGTTGTGACAGTTGTGATGTGTAGACTGACATTTGCAGTACATGTACACTATGTGGTGTAGCCTGGGACAGCCTCGTTTCTTTTACATGAAATGCTCCTCAATTCTAAATGTTTAACTGTGATATTTGAAATCCCTGTAGCCTGCATGTGAGGACTCTGCTAACATGATGGACGTGGTTGAATCAAGCTGCTCAGCGTCAAGTCCTGTGACCAACTCTGGAACAACTTCTTCTGGCTTAAAGGTATTTAAAAAAAAAAAAAATTATATGCATATAGTGATTGAACTACTTGGTAGTTATGCAGCTAATTATGGTTATTTGAAGTTACTTCAGGACTGATTTCATTTGTTGTGTGATATAAATTTGTGAGAGTTCATTGTTTTTAAGTGAGGCTTTTGGGATGGTATTAGTTACACATGCTCTCATGTTTTGCATTTTGGGGACCCTCAGGATAGAAATGTTTGAATGGTTTTAGCTACATTCACTGTCAGATTTAACGTAGTGGGGACCACATTTAGGTAGAAATGTCTACTAAAGCAGTAGACATACAGGACAACTTATAGACAACATTTCTGAACAACAGTGTAGGTTACCTTATGACTAACGTCATTCAGAGTCTCATATGAACTGGTAATAGTTTCCTGTTTTTAAACAAGTGCTTAAGGTTGATATTGGTTACACACACTGTCGGGTCTGCCATAGTGGGGACCACGTCTAAGTAGAACCTTCCCCTATAGCAGTAGACACACAGGACAAGATGTAGCCTTTATTTCTGAATTACAGTTTAAATGACCTCATGAGAAATGTCATTCAACGTCTGAAATGAATTTGCAATAATTTCCTCTTTGTACATGAGTCTGTAAGGTTGATATTGGTTACACACACTGTCGGGTCTGCCATAGTGGGGACCACGTCTAAGTAGAACCTTACACTAGAGCAGTAGACTTACAGGACCATATGTAGACTTTATTTCTGAATTACAGTTTAAATGCCTTCATAAGCAATGTTATTCAGCGACTGAAATGAATTTATAATAGTTTCCTCTTTGTACACAAATCTGTAAGATTGATTTTGGTTACACACACTGTCAGGTCTTCCATAGAGGGGACCACGTCCAAGTAAAACCTTCCACTATAGCAGCAGACTTACTGGACAATATGTAGACTTTATTTCTGAATTACAGTTTAAATGCCTTCATAAGCAATGTTATTCAGCGACTGAAATGAATTTATAATAGTTTCCTCTTTGTACACAAATCTGTAAGATTGATTTTGGTTACACACACTGTCAGGTCTTCCATAGAGGGGACCACGTCCAGGTAAAACCTTCCACTATAGCAGCAGACTTACTGGACAATATGTAGACTTTATTTCTGAATTACAGTTTAAATGACCTCATGAGCAATGTTATTCAACGTCTGAAATGAATTTGCAATAATTTCCTCTTTTTACATGAGTCTGTAAGGTTGATATTTGTTGCGCACACTGTCAGGTCTGCCATGGTGGGGACCACATCTAAGTAGAACCTTCCACTATAGCAGTAGACTCACAGGACAATATGTAGACTTTATTTCTGAATTACAGTTTAAATGACCTCACAAGCAGTGTCATTCAACATCTGAAATTAATTTGTAATAGTTTTCTCTTTGTGCATCAGTCTGTAAGGTTGGTACTGGTTACACACACTGTCAGGTTTAGTATAGTGAGCACTGCGTCTAGTCAACCTGAACCACCAGAGCAGTGAACACACAGAAGAATATGGTCTGTTGTTCTCAAGAGCAGTTTGTCCTCTTAAGTTTATAATATGAATATTTGATTGATGTAATTAACACTTTACACTATGTGAGGTTCATTGAAATGTTTAACTGTGATATTTGAAATCCCTTTAGCCTGCATGTGAGGACACTGCTAACATGATGGATGACGTTGAACCAAGCCACTCAACTTTGGTCCTCTGACCAACACTGGAGCTTCCTCTTCTGACCTAAAGGTATTTTAAACAAGTGTAGACGTACTTGCATTACAGCATGTAATTACTGCATTGGTTTACACATGTATTAGTTGTTCAGAAGATTGTTTCTTTAAAACTATTAGACAAGTGAATCACTTTACTAGCCAAGTAATATGACATTTTTTGGTGTAAGTTATTGTCCTATTAGGTAGTTGTGATGTGTAGACTGACATTTGCAATACATGTACACTATGTGGTGTAGCCTGGGACAGCATTATGGACATGGTTGAACCAAGCTGCTCAGCTTCAAGTCCTGTGACCAACTCTGGAACTTCTTCTGGCTTAAAGGTATTTAAAAAAAAATATATATATTATTTGCATATAGAGATTGAACTACTTGGTAGTTATGCAGCTAATTATGGTTAATTGAAGTTACTTCAGAACTGATTTCATTTGTTGTGTGATAAATTTGTGAGAGTTAATTGTTTTTAAGTGAGGCCTTAGGGATGGTATTAGTTACACATGCTCTCAGGTTTTGCATTTTGGGGACCCTGTCAGGATAGAAATGTTTGAATGGTTACACTCACTGTCAGATTTAACGTAGTGGGGAGTACATCTAGATAGAGACTTCCACTAAAGCAGTACACATGCAGGACAACTTATAGACAACGTTTCTGAGCAACAGTGTAGGTTACCTCGTGACTAATGTCATTCAGGGTCTCATATGAACTGGTAATAGTTTCCTGTTTTTAAACAAGTGTTTAAGGTTGATATTGGTTACACACACTGTCGGGTCTGCCATAGTGGGGACCACGTCTAAGTAGAACCTTACACTATAGTAGTAGACTTACAGGACCATATGTAGACTTTATTTCTGAATTACAGTTTAAATGACCTCATTAGCAATGTCATTCAGTGTCTGAAATGAATTTGTAATAGTTTCTTCTTTGTACACGAGTCAGTAAGGTTGATTTTGGTTACACACATTGTCAGGTTTAGTATAGTGGGGACCACGTCTAGCCAACCTGAACCAGCAGAGCAGTGAACACACAGAAGAATGTATGGTCTATTGTTTTCAACAGCAGTTTGTCCTCTCATAATTAATCCCATTAAGGGTGTAATATGATTTTTTTTTATTCATGTTAAGATTGATGTCATTTACACACACTGTTCTATAAAATGGTGAATCCATGTCTGGTTAACTTGAAGCAGCAGACACTGATAAAACGTGTGAAATTGTGTACTGCATTTTAAATAATGATCTACTTGTGTTTGAGATTTATTGAAATGTTTAACTGTGATATTTGAAATCCCTTTAGCGTTGATGTGAGGGCACTGCTAACATGATGGATGTGGTTAAACCAAGCCAATTAGGAACAAAGTGTACAAAGAGGAAACCATTACAAATTAATTTTCAGATGTTGAATGACATTACTCCTGAGGGCATTTAAACTGTAATTCAGAAATAAAGTCTACATATTGTCCTGTGAGTCTACTGCTATAGTGGAAGGTTCTACTTAGACGTGGTCCCCACTACGGCAGACCTGACAGTGTGTGTAACAAATATCAACCTTAAACACTTTAAAAACAGGAAACTACTACCAGTTCATATGAGACTCTGAATGACATTAATCATAAGGTATCCTACACTGTTGTTCAGAAATGTTGTCTATATGTTGTCCTGCGAGTCTACTGCTATAGTGGAAGGTTCTACTTAGACGTGTTCCCCACTATGCTAAACCTGACAATGGGTGTAACCCAAACCATTCAAACGTTTCTATCCTGAAAGGGTCCCCACAATGCGAGACCTGAGAGCATGTGTAACTAATACCATCCCTAAAGCCTCACTTAAAACATTAGTTAGTTGTGACAGTTGTGATGTGTAGACTGACATTTGCAGTACATGTACACTATGTGGTGTAGCCTGGGACAGCGTCGTTTCTTTTGCATGAAATGCTCCTCAATTCTAAATGTTAACTGTGATATTTGAAATCCCTGTAGCTTGCATGTGAGGACTCTGCTAACATGATGGACGTGGTTGAATCAAGCTGCTCAGCGTCAAGTCCTGTGACCAACTCTGGAACAACTTCTTCTGGCTTAAAGGTATTTTAAAAAGTGTTTTTATATGCATATAGTGATTGAACTACTTGGTAGTTATGCAGCTAATTATGGTTATTTGAAGTTACTTCAGGACTGATTTCATTTGTTGTGTGATATAAATTTGTGAGAGTTCATTGTTTTTAAGTGAGGCTTTTGGGATGGTATTAGTTACACATGCTCTCATGTTTTGCATTTTGGGGACCCTCAGGATAGAAATGTTTGAATGGTTTTAGCTACATTCACTGTCAGATTTAACGTAGTGGGGACCACATTTAGGTAGAAATGTCTACTAAAGCAGTAGACATACAGGACAACTTATAGACAACATTTCTGAACAACAGTGTAGGTTACCTTATGACTAACGTCATTCAGAGTCTCATATGAACTGGTAATAGTTTCCTGTTTTTAAACAAGTGCTTAAGGTTGATATTGGTTACACACACTGTCGGGTCTGCCATAGTGGGGACCACGTCTAAGTAGAACCTTCCCCTATAGCAGTAGACACACAGGACAAGATGTAGCCTTTATTTCTGAATTACAGTTTAAATGACCTCATGAGAAATGTCATTCAACGTCTGAAATGAATTTGCAATAATTTCCTCTTTGTACATGAGTCTGTAAGGTTGATATTGGTTACACACACTGTCGGGTCTGCCATAGTGGGGACCACGTCTAAGTAGAACCTTACACTAGAGCAGTAGACTTACAGGACCATATGTAGACTTTATTTCTGAATTACAGTTTAAATGCCTTCATAAGCAATGTTATTCAGCGACTGAAATGAATTTATAATAGTTTCCTCTTTGTACACAAATCTGTAAGATTGATTTTGGTTACACACACTGTCAGGTCTTCCATAGAGGGGACCACGTCCAGGTAAAACCTTCCACTATAGCAGCAGACTTACTGGACAATATGTAGACTTTATTTCTGAATTACAGTTTAAATGACCTCATGAGCAATGTTATTCAACGTCTGAAATGAATTTGCAATAATTTCCTCTTTTTACATGAGTCTGTAAGGTTGATATTTGTTGCGCACACTGTCAGGTCTGCCATGGTGGGGACCACATCTAAGTAGAACCTTCCACTATAGCAGTAGACTCACAGGACAATATGTAGACTTTATTTCTGAATTACAGTTTAAATGACCTCACAAGCAGTGTCATTCAACATCTGAAATTAATTTGTAATAGTTTTCTCTTTGTGCATCAGTCTGTAAGGTTGGTACTGGTTACACACACTGTCAGGTTTAGTATAGTGAGCACTGCGTCTAGTCAACCTGAACCACCAGAGCAGTGAACACACAGAAGAATATGGTCTGTTGTTCTCAAGAGCAGTTTGTCCTCTTAAGTTTATAATATGAATATTTGATTGATGTAATTAACACTTTACACTATGTGAGGTTCATTGAAATGTTTAACTGTGATATTTGAAATCCCTTTAGCCTGCATGTGAGGACACTACTAACATGATGGACGACGTTGAACCAAGCCACTCAACTTTAGGTCCTCTGACCAACACTGGAGCTTCCTCTTCTGACTTAAAGGTATTTTAAACAAGTGTAGACGTACTTGCATTACAGCATGTAATTACTGCATTGGTTTACACATGTATTAGTTGTTCAGAAGATTGTTTCTTTAAAACTATTAGACAAGTGAATCACTTTACTAGCCAAGTAATATGACATTTTTTGGTGTAAGTTATTGTCCTATTAAGTAGTTGTGATGTGTAGACTGACATTTGCAATACATGTACACTATGTGGTGTAGCCTGGGACAGCCTCGTTCTTTTGCATTAAATGCTCATTAATTCTAAATGTTAAACTGATATTTGAAATCCCTGTAGCCTCCATGTGAGGACTCTGCTAACATGATGGATGTGGTTGAACTCTAAAGCTTCAAGTCCTGTGACCAACTCTGGAACTTCTTCTGGCTTAAAGGTATTTATATATATGCATATAGTGATTGAACTACTTGGTAGTTATGCAGCTAATTATGGTTAATTGAAGTTACTTCAGAACTGATTTCATTTGTTGTGTGATATAAATTTGTGAGAGTTAATTGTTTTTAAGTGAGGCCTTAGGGATGGTATTAGTTACACATGCTCTCAGGTTTTGCATTTTGGGGACCCTCTCAGGATAGAAATGTTTGAATGGTTTTAGTTACATTCACTGTCAGATTTAGCGTAGTGGGGACCACATTTAGGTAGAGACTTCCACTAAAGCAGTAGACATACAGGACAACTTATAGACAACATTTCTGAACAACAGTGTAGGTTACCTTGTGACTAATGTCATTCAGGGTCTCATATAAACTGGTAGTAGTTTCCTGTTTTTAAACAAGTGTTTAAGGTTGATATTGGTTACACACACTGTCGGGTCTGCCATAGTGGGGACCACGTCTAAGTAGAACCTTACACTATAGCAGTAGACTTACAGGACCATATATAGACTTTATTTCTGAATTACAGTTTAAATGCCCTCATGAGCAATGTCATTCAGCGTCTGAAATGAATTTGTAATAGTTTCCTTTTTGTACACAAGTCTGTAAGATTGATTTTGGTTACACACACTGTCGGGTCTGCCATAGTGGGGACCACGTCTAAGTAGAACCTTACACTATAGCAGTAGACTTACTGGACAATATGTAGACTTTATTTCTGAATTACAGTTTAAATGCCCTCATGAGCAATGTCATTCAGCGTCTGAAATGATTTGGAATAGTTTCCTGTTTTTGAACAAGTGTTTAGGGTTGATATTTGTTACACACACTGTCGGGTCTTCCATAGTGGGGACCACGTCTAAATAGAACCTTCCACCATAGCAGTAGACTTACAGGACAATATGTAGACTTTATTTCTGAATTACAGTTTAAATGCCCTCATGAGCAATGTCATTCAACATCTGAAATGAATTTGTTGTAGTTTCCTCTTTGTACACGAGTCTGTAAGATTAATTTTGGTTACACACACTGTCAGGTCTTCCATAGTGGGGACCATGTCTAAATAGAACGTCCACCATAGCAGTAGACTTACAGGACAATATGTAGACTTTATTTCTGAATTACAGTTTAAATGCCCTCATGAGCAATGTTATTCAGCGATTGAAATGAATTTGTAATGGTTTCCTCTTTGTACACAAGTCTGTAAGTTTGATTTTGGTTACACACACTGTCAGGTTTAGTATAGTGGGGACCACGTCTAAATAGAACGTTCCACCATAGCAGTAGACTCATAGGACAATATGTAGACTTTATTTCTGAATTACAGTTTAAATGCTCTCATGAGAAATGTCATTCAACGTCTGAAATGAATTTGTTGTAGTTTCCTCTTTGTACACAAGGCTTCTAAGATTGATATTTGTTACACACACTGTCAGGTTTTCCATAGTGGGGACCATGTCTAAATAGAACGTCCACCATAGCAGTAGACTTACAGGACAGTATGTAGACCTTATTTCTGAATTACAGTTTAAATGCCCTCCTGAGCAATGTCATTCAGCGTCTGAAATGATTTGGAATAGTTTCCTGTTTTTGAACAAGTTTTTAGGGTTGATATTTGTTACACACACTGTCAGGTCTGCCATAGTGGGGACCACATCTAAGTAGAACCTTTCACTATAGCAGTAGACTCACAGGACAATATGTAGACTTTCTGAATTACAGTTTAAATGCCCTCATGAGCAATGTCCTTCAGTGTCTGAAATTAATTTGTAATAGTTTCCTTTTTGTACACAAGTCTGTAAGATTGATTTTGGTTACACACACTGTCAGGTTTAGTATAGTGGGGACCACGTCTAAATAGAACCTTCCACCATAGCAGTAGACTCATAGGACAATATGTAGACTTTATTTCTGAATTACAGTTTAAATGCCCTCATAAGCAATGTCACTCAGCGTCTGAAATGAATTTGTAATAGTTTCCTCTTTGTATACGAGTCTGTAAGATTGATTTTGGTTACGCACACTGTCGGGTCTGCCATAGTGGGGACCACGTCTAAGCAGAACCTTACACTATAGCATAGACTTACAGGACCATATGTAGACTTTATTTCTGAATTACAGTTTAAATGCCCTCATGAGCAATGTCATTCAGCATCTGAAATGAATTTGTAATAGCTTCTTCTTTGTACACGAGTCTGTAAGGTTGGTATTGGTTACACACACTGTCAGGTTTAGTATAGTGGTGACCACGTCTAGTCAACCTGAGCCACCAGAGCAGTGAGCACACAGAAGAATATATGGTCTATTGTTCTCAAGAGCAGTTTGTCCTCTCATAATTAATCCCATTAAGGGTGTAATATGAATTTTTGATTCATATTAAGATTGATGTCATTTACACACACTCTTTTATAACATCGTGGATCTTCGTGTATGGTTAATTTGAAGTAGCAGACACTGATAAAACATTGTCTGAAATTCTGTACTGCATTTTAAATAATGATATACTTGTTTGAGATTTATTGAAATGTTTATCTGTGATATTTGAAACTCCTGTAGCCTGAATGTGAGGACGCTGCTAACGTGATGGCCATATTTGAATCAAGCCACTCAGCTTCAGGTCCTGTGACCAATGCTGGAGCTTCCTCTACTGTCTTAAAGGTATTTAAAAGAGGTAAGGTCATCAACCAAAGATTTCAAACTTTTATATTTGTTTACATATGTGATGAATTTGACCTATCAGGTATATTAGAACAGGGAAGGCAGGAAGGAAAATATAATGCCAAAATTTATTAATTTTCTCTCTTACTTTCTTATTTTCAGAGTGTGATGCACCTTTGTCCTTACAACAAGTCAGTGCAGGGCAAGATGACGGTGAGACAGGCCAATTGCTGAGGTCAATTGAAAGAGAGGTAAGGTAATTATCCAGAGATGATCCTTTAGCGTTTATGTTTGTACACAGAACATGTACAGTCTGTCGGTTAGACTAATACATAATGATGGTTAATAGGGTTCATTTACCAAACCTGTCATTCACTTTTTTAAAAATTTCTTACAAACCACAGCAAGACAGTGATATTCCCACATGTGATCATGACTGAACAATCAGGCAAAACTGGCCATTTCAAACAGCCTCAGGCAAAATTGATTTAGTTTATTGTTATTATTGTTATGCTTGTGAAAACTTTTTTTTTAAAGTAAAAAGATAAAGCAAAGAGAAAATATAAAGTCAAAGTATATAGTGAGTCTGAGACCACATTGGAAATTTGGGATTTAATTCATTTAATATTATGAATGAACAAAAGTTTTGAAAATTTTGAAAAATTAAAAACAAAGCAAAGCTATGATTAAGTAAAATGAAGAAGAAATATGCAAGGTTTGGCACTTTTTCTTGGTCACTATTAATTAATGTAAGTATAGATTGACTCTCGGGTGCATTTAATCTACCCATCAGAGGCTTTTACACAAACTTGTAAACCCTAATCCTAGTCCATGCCAACTTGAGCACATGCTGTCATTAAAGCAAATGGAAACATACTGTACAAAATACTAAGAAATTGTCATTCATGTGAAGATTCTACTTTTCACACAGCCATGCTGTTGAAATGTGTAATTAAGAACTTTGTAATAAATGACAAAACAATGCAAAATAGAGCCATTTTCAGTAGTGGTATCAGACTTTTGGATTCCACTCTATACATATAAAGTACAACCCTGATGCAGTTTAACTGTTTACTGCGGTTATTTTCCACATACAGTCTCCTCCAAAAGCTTTGAATGTAAAGGCCAATTCTTTTGTTTTTGTTTAAAAGATTAATATGAGATGATAGATCAGAATTTAATTTTCATTCATAGATCAGCTCTTATTTTCTGATATTTACATATAGATGGCAGAACATGGCAACTTTTGTTTGAACCCACCCATTGTTCCAGTGAGCAAAAATAAAAGAACATGTGACTAACAGGTCTTTCTTGCATTAACCGGACCTTTACCAAATTGAGCAGCATTTCACCTCCTGAAAAGGAGACCGAAGGGAGAAACCCCCCAAAACAATTAACAACTGTGGTAAAAAGCCTGGAAAAGCATAACAAAAGAATAATGTAACAGTTTGGTGATGTCAGTGGGTCACCAGCTTGATGCAGTTACTGCAAGCAAGGGATACACAAAAAAAAATAAAGTGTTGACTTCTTTAATTTACTTTAAGAATCTGTTCCTATACATTTGCTTACCTAAAGATTGGGTGGTCTGCCATCAAAGGCACCCTGTTTTTAGTTGTTTAACACATCTAGATGTAAATATCAGACAATAATAGTTGAAATTATAAACTGTCATCTCATATTCATTTTTTTAATCATTTTTTTAAAATTGCTGCAAAATGACAGCAAACGCAATTGATTCTGAAATTATGCCATTTGCGCCAAAAGCATGTTTGATTAAAGATCAAAGCTTTAATGACACTTTATGCATAAGAAAATTTCATATGATTTTTTTATCCCCTAGGTCCCTGTAAGAGAACACCCTGGAGCGTTAATGAAATCTGTGCTGTGGACAAGCACATGATGAGGTTCATTCAAAGCTGGAAAGTTCCAGGAAAAGCTGACTGTGTTCGCTGTATAGAAGCTGAACCACTGGCACTTAAAAACAGCGACTGGTTAGCTGTCAAGTTCTATGTAAAAAAATCTAATTACAGCATTGCAGAGACAGGTTTAAGACTTGGTCAACACATACACTATATTGCCAAAAGTATTCGTTCGTCTGCCTTCACACATATGAACGCGTATTAGTGACATCCCATACTAAATCCATAGGGTTTAATATGATGTCGGCCCACCCTTTGCAGCTATAACAGCTTCAACTCTTCTGAGAAGGCTTTCCACAAGGTTTAGGAGTGTTTATGGGAATTTTTGACCATTCTTCCAGAAGCGCGTTGTGAGGTCAGACACTGATGTTGGACGAGAAGGCCTGGCTCGCAGTCTCTGCTCTAATTCATCCCAAAGGTGTTCTGTCGGGTTGAGGTCAGGCCTCTGTTCAGGCCAGTCAAGTTCTTCCACACCACTCGCTCATCCATGTCTTTATGGAGCTGCTTTGTGCACTGGTGCGCAGTCATGTTGGAACAGGAAGGGGCCACCCCCAAACTGTTCCCACAAAGTTGGGAGCATGAAATTGTCCAAAATCTCTTGGTGCTGAAGCTTTGAGTTCCTTTCACTGGAACTAAGGGGCCGAGCCCAACTCCTGAAAAACAACCCCACACCATAATCCCCCCTGCACCAAACTTTACACTCGGCACAATGCAGTCAGATAAGTACCGTTCTCCTGGCAACCGCCAAACCCAGACTCGTCCAATGGCTTGCCAGATGGAGAACCGTGATTCGTCCCTCCAAAAAACATGTCTCCACTGCTCTTGAGTCCAGTGGCGGCGCTTTACACCACTGCATTCGGCGCTTTGCATTGTGCTTGGTGATGTAAGGCTTGGGTGCAGCTCCTCGGCCATGGAAACCCATTCCATGAAGCTCTCTACGCTGTTCTTGAGCTAATCTGAAGGCCACATGAGGTTTGGAGGTCTGTAGCGATTGACTCTGCAGAAAGTTGGCGACCTCTGCGCACTATGCGCCTCAGCATAGTGGCTAAGTTGCTGTCGTTCCCAGTCACTTCCAATTTGTTATAATACTACTGACAGATGACTGTGGAATATTTAGTAGCGAGGAAATTTCATGACTGGACACAGGTGGCATCCTATCATGGTACCATGCTGGAATTCACTGAGCTCCTGAGAGCGACTCATTCCTTCACTGTTTGTAGAAGCAGTCTGCATGTCTAGGTGCTTGGTTTTATACAACCATGGCCATGGAAGTAATTGGAACATCTGAATTCAATGCTTTGGATGGGTGAGTGAAAACTTTTGGCAATATAGTGTATCTTGAATGGAGAAGCTCCAGAGATGTTTTTTTTTATATTATAATTATTATTCTTATTATTTTATAGTTATTATTATTATTATTTAATATTTTATTTTATTTATTTTTATTCTTTATTCTCAAGTTTATTGTCTAGGTTTATTGCAAGATGCGTATTTGTTAGGGTTGCTGAAGTATGTTCATAACTTTTCCACATATCTCTAAGACTTATTCTGTTACTAATAAATAAGTCTTTAAACTAATGCATCTATCTGGATTAGTAATTTTGTCTGCATCAATAAGAAAAAAGCAGTGTTCCTTCTCAGCATGGAACTGGTCCTCACAAAGAATGAAAACGGGTGATGTGTGTAATGATGGTCCTCAGATATACTCAATACCTGAAATGTCCCCACAAGTGACCTCCATGTCAGGTCAAAATCCATTATGGTGAGATATTTGAAATCTGAAGTGATATTATGATTCACAAGTGCATTTTGACAAAGCATGATTTTTTTCAAGTCTGTAGGACCTTTGGAAAGGGTGGTCCCCACAATGTGACAATTCCTCCAGGTGACCCCCACAATTCACAAAAACAAGTATGTGTGTGTGTGTGTGTGTGTGTGTGTGTTCGACCTTCGTTTGTCTTTAAGACCCACATCTAAACCGTCTAAATTCCTACACATGCGCGGCTGTGAAGGCAATACAGGCAGCAGGAAAAATGAAAGGCATTTGTAAGTGTGGGAAAGTAGCCAGTACTGACAAATACATGCTCACTGTGAATCGACTGGCACACTTACAGACTGGCTCTCGCTCACGTACGCTCCCGGATGGTGTCCGAGGGCAGTGTGTTATCTGTGTGAGGAAGGAGCCGCTCTCTTGGCCTTATCAGCCGGACTGTGGCAGGGATGAGGCTGATAGCATCGCTGATTCTACTGACAACACACACAAACACACACTGTGTTTCTCACCCTTTTCTTACATGGATCTTCAAACACACGCGACACAAAAACAAGCAGCGCTGAGTCATATGCGAGTAAATAAAACATGATAAAGCTAGTCTGTTTCTTTCCAAAGCCTGTTGGGTCATTTTATAGGGTTGTTTCCAGTAAAATGGCCCAGTATCAATGGCCTATTGTTTGGGTCACAGGTGCTGCGTCGGAGAAGCTTTATAAAACATTAGCAAAAATCCAATTTAACCTAATCTGGCCACTTTATGACAAAAACAGTAGATGTGGTGTTTTGATGCTGGTATGCTGGTCAACCAGCCTAATGAGAAACTGTAGAACAGACTCAGTTTATATCACAATACCTACATTTAGAGTCAGTTATTCATTCAGCCTAATGAGAAACTGTAGAACAGACTCAGTTTATATCACAATACCTACATTTAGAGTCAGTTATTCATTCAGCCTAATGAGAAACTGTAGAACAGACTCAGTTTATATCACAATACCTACATTTAGAGTCAGTTATTCATTCAGCCTAATGAGAAACTGTAGAACAGACTCAGTTTATATCACAATACCTACATTTAGAGCCAGTTATTCATTCAGCCTAATGAGAAACTGTAGAACAGACTCAGTTTATCTCACAATACCTACATTTAGAGTCAGTTATTCATTCAGCCTAATGAGAAACTGTAGAACAGACTCAGTTTATATCACAATACCTACATTTAGAGCCATTTATTCATTTAAAATGATATTTATTTTGCATGCATGTCAGCTCACACAGTTCACCGTGCTAGAAAAACCAGCATAAACCAGCATAGACCACCATGAAATGCTTGCTGGCTTTTTCAGCAGGAGAGATAGTTTGAGCATAGTTTTTAATTGTGCAGCTGAGCTAATGTTAGCATGGTGGCCAGCTGCCTAGGTTGGATTCGGTACAACAACGTAGTTCACATTATTTGTATAGAATTGTAATCTGGAAACTCAACATTTTGCAGAGACTCTAAAGAAACAGTTACAGCTACAGTTTCTTATAGGGCTGAATGGGATTTCGGCCCGTATGAAGACACAAATTCTCTGGTCAAAGTTCACCGAAGTTTAACTTTCACAAGTAATATTTATTTGCCTCGGATATCTGCAACACAAAATCGCTCACGGCAACAAATTCCATTCAAATGAATGTAATTTTGCTTGTGAATTTAAGACCAGCCTGTTCACACCAGCCAGCAATACTTGGTCACATGAACCCAGCCAGTGTTCTGTTATAGTGACCCAGCTCTGGTTAACAGAAATGACCCAAAGTAGGTTGTTTTTTGAGCCAGCATTTTTTTGTACAGCGCACACTGCCATTGTACAAATGCAATGGAACCCTCGGGCCTTCCAGGCCTTCAGAGAAGGTCTAATGATTTCTGGGAACTAAAAAATCTATGTGTGTAATTTTTAGTTTATTACTATTCAATAGACTTGTGCTTGTATTTAAATTCTGCAACTATTACTACCCTTAGTTCATTGTTAAGTTTTGAATGGAAACAAATGGGTTAAATTGGCCAATCAGGAATTGTTTTTCTCTGTGGTATCTAAGTAGATACAGCAAAGCGACCTCTCCTATTGGTTAGGACTTCAGGAGCTTCAGGAGGAGAGGAATCCCAATGTGTTCGATCATCCATCAGCATAATTAGGAAGTGACAGGATTAAACCAATCACGTTTTGATTCCTAGTAAGTGGGACAAATTGTGTGAGAAAAAACATCACTCTAATCCAGGGGTCGGCAACATGCGGCTACGGAGAGCATGCGGCTCTT
The DNA here is from genome assembly GCF_904425465.1 of Colossoma macropomum. NCBI lineage: Eukaryota > Metazoa > Chordata > Actinopteri > Characiformes > Serrasalmidae > Colossoma > Colossoma macropomum. The sequence goes on along the minus strand of NW_023494806.1, from coordinate 3,618,474 downwards.
TTACTGTCCTGTTGTGGCTCCACAGTAGAATTAGCTCTGCTGAACACAGTTTTAACAATAAATGGTCTGAACTGCTAATTCACCCTTTAACCCTGAAGATAAGCGCAGACTGCTGGTTACCATAGCAACGCAGACAACAATCTCACCTAGGTAGTAGCTAACGAAACGGCAAAGAGAGAGATTTAAGACGAACACGGATCATTTTAGGTGGAACTGGAAAATGGAACACAAAGCTGGCGAATGAGAAGCGCCTTAAGCCTTGTAAAAGATCGAATGCTGAGAGACGTTTTACAAGAAACTGTTCCACTTTAAAAAAAAGTTTCCTGCCGGAGATGTGAGAAAAGCGGCTACAGCTTAGCTGAAGCTTAAAGCAGAGCAAAGTAAGTCTGAGATTTCATTTATATTATATTTTTTAGCCTATACTACTACATCAACACATACTGAGTCCTATTTACAGCCAAGATGGTAAAATGGACATTAAACGTTGTGGCTCCCAAGGTGGTTTGATTTTTGCTGAAAGGACAAAATGGCTCTTCCTTGCATTTGAGTTGCTGACCCCTGCTCTAGGCCGTCTGGAAGTTTTAGATAGATCACTAACTGTGTATGTCGAAGATAGAAAACAGTGCCAGAGCTTTTTACTAAAAGAGTCACTATGAAACTGCCACAAGGTAAAATTCATACTTCTTTGTCTTTGACCAGCTTGAAGTAAAACATGGTCTTTTAGAAGCTTCAAATGTCAGTGTTTAATCTATAACAGCCATAAAATGTTCATGCAAATCTCCACAAACTACTACAATCCCATAGGGATGCTAGAAGAAGTTAGCAATATCATAAAGGTATGGTAGATGGGTTTTTCCTCATGTTTTGACCCAGTGTTGACACTTATTTCTCGAATTGAAGGCCTAACTCTGATAGTCACTGTTCTCCGCTGTCCAAACAGTCCCGCATGTTTTAAACACATTGTGTTGAAAGAGATTCTATCTCATCTGCAATCTGACATGTCAAAACATTGCTACTAGCAAATGCATCTGTCAAACATGCTGATCTTTAAGCCATAACAAAGGCACACATACAAGCACGGGCCTTTTATGTGGGGTTGGCACTGTTCCTCTTCACAAGCTCCACCAACCATCAACTCAACACCTGTATGGCATGAGCCGATCAGCCTGGACATGTCTGATGGCCAAAGTTTCCTTCTTTAGATTAAGGAGACCAGATTTCTGAAATGAAAACCAGGGATATTTCCAGGTCAGCGATCAATATATAATTAAAATATCCAATGTTTTTATGTATGAAATTCTAAAAAACAGGAGGTCAGTTCCAGTTTCATGTTTTTTGGCCATGGTAACTGTTGAACTGTAATAAACTATAGTAAAGGCTGAGAGATACTAAGTAGCACTGTAACCTATGTCAGAAAATCATACAGAAGTGACCATGGTGAGTGAAGCTATGGTAAATATAGCTATTCTCTGTATGAAAACGTCTTGAAATAAACCTAACCTTTTCCTCAAAAGTGCACGACTTTGTCTGGTTTATTGTCAATAACTTCTACATGACTCCGCAAGTCAACATTATGGGCCACTCAAAGAAAATGGTCAGCGAGCATGAGAATAAATTACAATAGTCCTGTAAAATATTTATGTTTCTTGCTTTTCTCTCTTGTTGCTCGTTTCTTTTTAGAAATAAAGTCGCTTAGTGAAAAGGGTCTCAAAAGTCAGTAAGTGTAGCGGCTTAGGCAGGGATGAGGCAGAGGTGCACTTACCACAAAAGATTCAGTGGTGGTATAAGCCCATAATTCATATTTATATTAAATATTTTGGCAGTAAAAAGAGACCTGAGGCTGTAGCCCAATAGCCAGACCCTAAACACACCCCTGGGCAGCTCCAGTCCTATAGAGACAGAAACGCTGATATCAACATATATCATATATCATATATGGACGGCTGAAAAAGTCACACAGATTTAAAAAATGATGCACTGATCGCAATGCAGCCGACATTCAAGTGCACTCTTAAAAAGATGGTTCTTCAAGGGTTCTTTAGTAAAGAAAATGGTTCTATATAGAACCATGAAAAGACAAAGAACCCTTTGCATGATTTAAATATTCTTTTCATGGGGAAATGATTCTTCAGATTGATGGAGAATGTGCTGTAGATGGTTCTATATAGATCCTTTTGGAAAAGAGCTTGTAACAACAGAAGAACCCTTTTCAAAAAGGTTCTATAAGGTGCTGTAAGGCCACGAAAGAGGTCATCACAGCTGACCAATCAATATTGATGATGCTTCTGTGTAGTCACTATGTTTCTATTATTTTAGGTCAGTTTCGAAATGGTTACTAATTGTTTTCTTTTTCTTCGGGGCAGTCGTGGGCTGGAGGTTAGGGAACCAGCCTTGTGACCAGAAGGTTGCCGGTTCGATCCCCTGAGCTGACAGTACGTGACTGAGGTGCCCCTGAGCAAGGCACCTAACCCCCAACTGCTCCCCAGGGCTCTGTGGATAGGGCTGCCCACCACTCCAGGCAAGTGTGCTCACTGCCCCCTAGTGTGTGTGTGTATTCAAGAATCAGCATTAAGGCTTTAGAAAGCACACGCTGACAATTATCAGTGGCACCAGGCCACATAAAATAAAACACAATTTTTGAGCTACTAAACACGTCGTTTCTTTTGAAGAGAGGACGCGAGGACAGGTTTGGAGAGCTCTCATAGATTGTTACCAGTAGTCATTCACAGTCTCGCGCTTGTATCTCAGTCTTTATATTCTACACACAGAGACAGGAGGAAACAGAGATACTAAAGCAAGGACAAACTCCTTTATCCCTCTATTAGCATCTTCATTCACTGGATGTTTCTTTTCATTACGGCCATCCTGCATCACTGCTCTCTTTGCCCCCATCTTTCCATCCCCCAGTCCCTCCGTCCCTCCTTTCCTCTCTCTCCCTCTCACGTCTCTCCTGGCAGAGGTTGGATGAGTTATTGAGGTAAACAGGGGCGATTAATCAGGCTGTAATGGGGCTGTGAGGAGGAGCACATAGATCACTGAACACTGAGAGGGAGAGAGAGATGGAAGGAGATAGAAGAGAAAGAGGAAAGGGAGAAAAAAGAGAGGGAGGACAGAGATTTGGTAAGAAAAGAAGTGATAGAAGAAAGGAAGAGAGAGAGAGGAGGGAATGAGAGAGAGAGAGGGAGAGGAGGGAATGAGAGAGTGAAGCGAAAGGGAAAGAGACAGAGGGAGGAGAGAGAGAGTGAGAATGAGTGAGAGAGAGAAAAGTACAGTGAGAGGGTGAGAAAGAGAGAAAGAGAAGAAGGAAGGAGAGCGAGATGGAAGGAGAGTTAGAGGAAAGAGAGAGCAAGAGGATAAGGGAAAGAGAGGGGAGAGAGAGAGAAAGAGAGAGGGGAGAGAGAAGAGAGAGAGTAGGGAAAGGGTGAAAGATGGAAAGAGAGAGTAAGCGTAAAGGGAAAGAGAGAGGGGGAGAGACAGGGGAGGGAAAGAGAGAGTGAGACGAAAGGGAAAGGGTGAGAGGGAGGGAAAGAGAGAAAGAAGAAGGAAGGAGAGAGTGAGAGGGAAGAGAGAGCGAGGGGAGAAAGAGAAAGAGAAAGAGAGAGAGAGAGAGAGAAGAGAGATAGAGGATGTAAAGTGTGAGCGATGGAAAGAGAGAGTGAGAGGAAAGGGAAATAGAGGGAGAGAGAGACGGAGCGGGAGAAAGAAGAGAGAGGAGGTAAACAGAAAGTGAGAGGAAAAGGAAAGAGGGAGAGGGAGGAGAGAGAAAGAGAGAGAGAGAATGAGTGAAGGAGAAAAGAAGAGGGAGAGGGAGGGAAAGAGAGAAGGTAGGGGAAAGTGAGGGGAGAGAGTGGGTGAGAAAGGAAGTGAGAAACAAAGAGAGAGAGAGAGAGAGAGATGAAGGATATGGGGAGAGGGAGAGGCAGGGGGAGAACGGTGGGAGGGAGAAGAGGACGGAGACAGATTAGTGGCGGGTGCAAGAGAGATTAAGAGAAGGAAGGGGAGAAAGAGAGGAAGGGGGGCGAGGGGGAGAGATAAATAGTAATCCATAAGAGGAGGACGAGAGACGGGAGAAAAGAGGAAAAGAAACAAATAAAGAACTGAGGAAGACTGACAGAACGGGGGAATGATGAGCAGAGTAGTGGGCGGGCGAGAGAGAGAGAGAGAGAGAGAGAGAGAGAGAGAGAGAGAGAGAGAGAGAGAGAGAGAAATGGAAGAGGAGAAATAGGACAGAGAGAGAGAGAGAAACAAGCAAACACTGAAAAAATAAACACACTGAGTTCAGGATGCACTTGATTCAAAAGTGAACAGCCTCTACTCTTCTAGGCTTTACACTAGGTGTTGGAACATTGCTGTGAGGATTTGATTGAGCATTACTGAGGTCAGGTACTGATGTTGGATGGTCAGTTCTGGCTCTCCAACTCATCTAAATCTAGTCAATCTATCTATCATTTCTCATATTGAAATGGTTGTACACTTATTACAAGATCATCTGGCTTATTTCTAGAATTTGTTTTAGGTCATTTTATTAAGTAAAATAGTCTCACTATACTGTCAGATAATTTTGCTGGTTTCAAGCACATTTCTTACAACAAGCAAAATTATCTGCCAATATAGTGAGACAATGTTGCTTAATAAAATTACCTAAAACAAGTAAAAATGTCTAAATAAGTTAAATACTCTTATAATAAGTGTGCAACCTTCTCAACAGGAGAAATATTAGATTTTTTGTGTAGATTTAAGAAAATTTTACTTGACAATATGCCATTTTTTGTAGTGTGGTGACCTTAAAGTAGCTGAATTCACTCACTGTAAAGGCTGATTTGAACATACAATGAAAAGCAAAGTCGTTCAGAGTGGTTTGGTGTGAAACGCTCCGTTCTAGAGAAACTTACTGGGTCAGAACTGTTCACAGTGGTGGTGATAGGAACCAGACGTCCACCTCTAAAAGCTCCCTCACAGAAAGTTCCTACATGAAATGGTTATGAGTCTAAAATGTGTCCATTCATGTTGGAGAGGTACATGCAGGGCATTGTGAGGCAAAGAAAACATTTTTTTTCAGATTTTTCACTATTTTACCTTCATCAACATTCCATATAAACTCAGAAGACTCGTGTAGGTTCACTGGTGGTTTCAGATAGTAAATAAAATGTCTATATTTGTGTTGTAGTCATGGCGACCCCTGGTTCCTATCACCACCACTGTGAAGACATCTGAGTCTCTACAATCAACCATTTCACACTAAACCAATCTCTTATTTTTACATCTCAAACACTGAATTATGAGGACATTTTTGAAAAGTGGGTGCTATTCCCAACCCTAACCTTAATCTCTACCTAAACCTAATCCAGACCCTTACTTTGGCCCTAATCCTAACCTTAACCTGAGCCCAAAACCTAATCCTAACCCTGACTTTGGCCCCAATCTTTACCCCAACCTTAATCTCAAAATAAAGCCTAATCCTAACTCTCACCTTGGCCCTAATCCTAATCTTAACCTCAACCCAAAACCTAATCCAAATCTGAAACCTGACCCTAATCCTAATCTTAACCTCAGCCCAAAACCTAATCCTAACCCTAAACCTGGCCCTAATCTTAACCCTAACTTTAATCTCAACCCAAAACCTACTCCAACCCGCACTCTGGCCCTAATCCTAACCTTAACCTCAACCCAACACCTAATCCTAACCCTCACTCTGGCCCTAATCTTAACGCTAACTTTAACCTCAACCAAAAACCTAATCCTAACCCTCACCCTGGCACTAATCCTAACCTTAACCTCAACCCAAAATGTAATCCTAATCCTCACCTCTCACTCCTTAACCAAACCCTAATCCAGTGAAGCTCCAGGTACAGGATGGTGTCAGTGTGTCTGTAACAGCTTGTGGAGGATGTTGATGGTCAGTATTAATGAACCATTTAACACCAAACCACTCTCTTACTTTTACTTCATAAACACTGAATTATGAGGACATTTTTAAAAAGAGGGTGGAATTCCCCTTTAAATCAAGTAAATGTTTCCCTGCACACACTCACCATGTTTATATCACTGCAGAAGAGATGAAGTCATGCAGTAGAAAAAAACAGCGCATTAGATCAGATATGTTGGATCAAAATACAGCAAAAATGCTCTCGACGTTCAACAAATCACTACAGACAGCATCTCACGAGAGGCCGACCAGCAGAGAGAAGCAGAAATAGAAGCAGAGGGACTTAAAAACCCTTCAGATGTGTTAAAAGACTCCTCATCAGCAAAAACTGACGCGTCCGCCTCAGCTCGACAGCTGCCAATCACCCTAATAACCCGCCTTCACTCATCCTGTCATGGTTTGAAGTCATAAGTCATAATCCCCAATCACACACACACACACACACACACACACACACACACACACACACACACACACACTTAATGGGCTGTCAGCCTGATTCAGTACTGCAAGGACTCACTTACGACCACATGGGCGTCCACACTGACCTTGTTTACACGTAGCATTAGCATGTGTTTCATGTCCGGAACATATCTGGGTAGATTTTAGCTGGATTAAATGAACAGTTTCACTAAAACGTGTCCCCAGTGTGACCTGGTTGTACTTTCTCCACTGTTTTACTTTGTTACGATACGAGTGGACAAGCTTGGCCTGGACGCTTTGACCAGTCTGAAGTGTATGAAGGCTCTTGGTTTGGGAAACCTCAGCATCACATATCCTCCATCTTTCGCTCAATTAGCCACATTTACACGCTGCCTGATAATCCGTTAATAATCCCACTAATAGCTCAATCAGAATACGTCCATATAAACACCTCAATCGGAACAGACTAGTCCGATTGAGGCCATTCGGAATACAATACCTATCCGATTGAACGAGGTGGGTAGTCCTGTAAATAATCCGTTAAGTGGAAGAATAATATCCGTGTAAACGCCTGTATCTGATTACATTCCCAATCGGAAAGTTTAAGTATGTTATGCACATGTGCGTCACGTCATAGTGGAAGTTTATAACGTTTATAACGTTTATGAAGTTTATAAAGCCCTGACCTTAAGCTCAACACAAAAACCTAATCCTAACCTTAACCTCAACCCAAAACCTAATCTCTAACCCTCACCCAGGCCCTAATCCTAACCTAATCAAACCCTAATCCTGTGAAGCTCCAGTTAAAGGATGGTGTCATTGTGTCTATAACAGCTTGTGGAGGTCAGTATTAAACCTGTTAGATGTTCAGT
>NW_023494806.1:3296253-3606253 GCF_904425465.1 Colossoma macropomum | reverse complement strand
CTCCTCCTTCAAACGCAAATCCCAATTTGCAAAAGAGGGCAGAGGCCAATTCCAAAATCCTAAACTGTAATAGTCTTAACTAATTTTTATGCACCCAAAATTTACATATACCAGCCCCCGTTCAGCCAGCAGGTATTGTGAAAAACAAAATAATAACAGAAAAACAGCAATGAAAATGGCAGACTATGTGCAGTAATGTACCGTTCCAGGCCATGATGGGGATGTCAGCAGTTTAATTCCCTTCCTAAGGAACCGAACACTCAACGGGTACGACTGATGTTTGTCTTTAAACGAGGCTGAAGTCGGTGTCCTATTTGTCAGCTTCTTAACTGAATGATCCGTTCCACCTTAAATGCTACAGCTTGTACAGGCACCGTAATGTAATGTGGCACCATTTAAGGTGCGATGGAAAATTCTCAAAACAAGCTGGTGAACTTCAGCAAATGTAGGTATTTGAATGAATAACTGACTCTAAATGTAGGTATTGTGATATAAACTGAGTCTGTTCTACAGTTTCTCATTAGGTTGAATGAATAACTGACTCTAAATGTAGGTATTGTGATATAAACTGAGTCTGTTCTACAGTTTCTCATTAGGTTAAATGAATAACTGACTCTAAATGTAGGTATTGTGATATAAACTTAGTCTGTTCTACAGTTTCTCCTTAGGCTGAATGAATAACTGACTCTAAATGTAGGTATTGTGATATAAACTTAGTCTGTTCTACAGTTTCTCATTAGGCTGAATGAATAACCGACTCTAAATGTAGGTATTGTGATATAAACCGAGTCTGTTCTACAGTTTCTCATTAGGCTGAATGAATAACCGACTCTAAATGTAGGCATTGTGATATAAACCGAGTCTGTTCTACAGTTTCTCATTAGGCTGAATGAGTTACTGGTTCTAAATGTAGGCATTGTGATATAAACCGAGTCTGTTCTACAGTTTCTCATTAGGTTGAATGAATAACTGACTCTAAATGTAGGTATTGTGATATAAACTGAGTCTGTTCTACAGTTTCTCATTAGGTTAAATGAATAACTGACTCTAAATGTAGGTATTGTGATATAAACTGAGTCTGTTCTACAGTTTCTCATTAGGTTGAATGAATAACTGACTCTAAATGTAGGTATTGTGATATAAACTGAGTCTGTTCTACAGTTTCTCATTAGGTTGAATGAATAACTGACTCTAAATGTAGGTATTGTGATATAAACTGAGTCCGTTCTACAGTTTCTCATTAGGCTGAATGAATAACTGCCTCTAAATGTAGGTATTGTGATATAAACTGAGTCCGTTCTACAGTTTCTCATTAGGCTGAATGAATAACCGACTCTAAATGTAGGTATTGTGATATAAACCGAGTCTGTTCTACAGTTTCTCATTAGGCTGAATGAATAACTGACTCTAAATGTAGGTATTGTGATATAAACCGAGTCTGTTCTACAGTTTCTCATTAGGCTGAATGAGTTACTGGTTCTAAATGTAGGCATTGTGATATAAACCGAGTCTGTTCTACAGTTTCTCATTAGGTTGAATGAATAACTGACTCTAAATGTAGGTATTGTGATATAAACTGAGTCTGTTCTACAGTTTCTCATTAGGTTAAATGAATAACTGACTCTAAATGTAGGTATTGTGATATAAACTGAGTCTGTTCTACAGTTTCTCATTAGGTTGAATGAATAACTGACTCTAAATGTAGGTATTGTGATATAAACTGAGTCTGTTCTACAGTTTCTCATTAGGTTGAATGAATAACTGACTCTAAATGTAGGTATTGTGATATAAACTGAGTCCGTTCTACAGTTTCTCATTAGGCTGAATGAATAACTGCCTCTAAATGTAGGTATTGTGATATAAACTGAGTCCGTTCTACAGTTTCTCATTAGGCTGAATGAATAACTGACTCTAAATGTAGGCATTGTGATATAAACTGAGTCTGTTCTACAGTTTCTCATTAGGTTGAATGAATAACTGACTCTAAATGTAGGTATTGTGATATAAACTGAGTCTGTTCTACAGTTTCTCATTAGGTTGAATGAATAACTGACTCTAAATGTAGGTATTGTGATATAAACTGAGTCTGTTCTACAGTTTCTCATTAGGCTGAATGAGTAACCGACTCTAAATGTAGGTATTGTGATATAAACTGAGTCTGTTCTACAGTTTCTCATTAGGTCGAATGAGTAACTGGCTCTAAATGTAGGTATTGTGATATGAACTGAGTCTGTTCTATAGTTTCTCATTAGGCTGAATGAGTAACTGGCTCTAAATGTAGGTATTGTGATATAAACTGAGTCTGTTCTACAGTTTCTCATTAGGCTGAATGAGTAACTGGCTCTAAATGTAGGTATTGTGATATAAACTGAGTCTGTTCTACAGTTTCTCATTAGGCTGAATGAGTAACTGGCTCTAAATGTAGGTATTGTGATATAAACTGAGTCTGTTCTATAGTTTCTCATTAGGCTGAATGAGTAACTGGCTCTAAATGTAGGCATTGTGATCAGTTTTATTAATCTGAAAGTAGGAAAGTACAGGACTTGTAAAAACTCTGAGGCTGGCTGGATGCGATGTGTCTGTAAGGGCTCTTAGTAATTTCTGAGCCCAGCTGTGGTGCGTCAGAGCTTGGGAGAGGAGTAGGCCTCAGCCCTGATCAGCAGGTAGCTCTGGTGGAAGGGGACAGAGCAGAAGACCTTGTCCGTTGGTAGCAGAGGGAGGTCAGCCGGTGGGTTGGTGATCACAAATCTACCCAGGATTAGACAGACAGAACAAATCAACCAACCATTCCAACTACAATATATACTAATTATTCATTTAATTAGAAAACAAAGCTCCACTTTGCTAGTGTACAGTTAGAGACTATAGGTCATCTGTCAATGCACAGTGTTAGCCACCCTCTAGTCTTTGACAATGGTCGGTTTCTGACCACAGAGCTGCTGGATATTCTGGAGTGATGCTCTATTCTCAACACCAATATAGTGGACCTTTGAGGTAGATGAAGCTCATAACATAGCCAGAGAAAGGAAGCATAAAGTAGGCATTTCTAATAAAGTGGCCAGTAGGTGGAAGTACAAGGGAGATGTTTCTAATAAAGTGGCCACTGAGTGGAAGTACATGATAGATGCTTCTAATAAAGTGGCCAGTAAGTGGAAGTACAAGGTAGGTGTTTCTAATAAAGTGGCCAGTAAGTGGAAGTACAAGGTAGGTGTTTCTAATAAAGTGGCCAGTAAGTGGAAGTACAAGGTAGGTGTTTCTAATAAAGTGGCCACTAAGTGGAAGTACGAGGCAGGTGTTTCTAATAAAGTGGCCACTGAGTGAAAGCACAAGATAGGTGTTTCTAATAAAGTGGCCACTGAGTGGAAGTACATGATAGATGCTTCTAATAAAGTGGCCAGTAGGTGGAAGTACAAGGTAGGTGTTTCTAATAAAGTGGCCAGTAAGTGAAAGCACAAGGTAGGTGTTTCTAATAAAGTGGCCACTGAGTGAAAGCACAAGGTAGGTGTTTCTAATAAAGTGGCCACTGAGTGGAAGTACATGATAGATGCTTCTAATAAAGTGGCCAGTAGGTGGAAGTACAAGGTAGGTGTTTCTAATAAAGTGGCCAGTAAGTGAAAGCACAAGGTAGGTGTTTCTAATAAAGTGGCCAGTAGGTGGAAGTACAAGGTAGGTGTTTCTAATAAAGTGGCCAGTAAGTGAAAGCACAAGGTAGGTGTTTCTAATAAATTGGCCAGTGAGTGTAAATACAAGCTAGGAGTTTCTAATAAAGTGTCCAGTTAGTGGAAGCACAAGGTAGGTGTTTCAAATAAATTGGCCAGTAGGTGGAAGTACAAGGTAGGTGTTTCCAACAAACTGGCCAGTGAGTGGAAGTGCGAAGTATCCATAACCACTTCATGTAACAACTTTCTGTAAAGGAGCTTTTAGAGGTGGACATCTGGTTCCTATCACCACCACTGTGAACAGTTCTGACTCGGTAAGTTTCTCTAGAACAGAGCATCACACCAAACCACTCTGAACGACTTTGTTTAGATCTTAACCGTTTCAAATCAGTGCAATTCCTCTTTAACTGGTATTATTCTTCAATTAAAATGATGCAAAGCAAAATAACAGGTTCAGATTAGCAAACTCAGTAAGTTTCATCAAACCAAATGTATGCCTACTAGTTGGCGTGTAGTTGCAGTTTGTGGGAGAGCACTGTGAGAATTTGCATAAGAAACACTGTTGAATGAAGACACTACTGGAGAAGCAGCTTAAGAGTCTGTATTCGGCTCTTAAATTCACATATCCTGGGATTTTTGTTGTGGCCGGGATGTCCGTGCAGCAACGGGGGCCGGTTAATCAGCTCAGAGGCTCAGGAAGTGCTGAGGTGGGGCCATAATCCGCAAAAGAAGAGAGGGGACAGGGGGACTCACCGTTTTAGAGAGGCGTTTGTGGGGTCCAGCAGGCGGTAGAGACCAAAGCACATAATCTCCAGATTGTCCAACGCCTGGCAGAATAAATCCTTGAAGTGATTACACTGGAGAATGAGCAGACACACAGAGGGGTTCAGAGATGTCTTCACATCCTCGCTCTACAAAATCACAATTCTTTAGACTCCGGTGGAACTTTCCTTTCTCTGTTTATCACAGACTTTATCTCCCTCACAAACATGTAGCACTTTCTTTACACTTTCTGCTTTCCTACCTGCTCAGGCAAGCTTAATAAGACAATGTTAACTGGGTGGCAGCAGAGTAGTAGGAGTATTACTGTGGTGTATATATATATATGTACACCGGTCAGGCATGACATTATGACCACTTCATCGTTTCTACACTCATTGTCCATTTTATCAGCTCCACTTACTATATAGGTGCACTTTGTAGTTCTACAGTTACAGACTGTAGTCCATCTGTTTCTCTGCATACTTTATTAGCCCCCTTTCACCCTGTTCTTTAGTGGTCAGGACCCCCATGGACCCTCACAGAGCAGGTACTATTTGGGTGGTGGATCATTCTCAGCACTGCAGTAACATTGACGTGGTGGTCGTGTGTTAGTGTGTGTTGTGCTGGTCTGAGTTTTTAAACACCTCAGTGTCACTGCTGGACTGAGAATAGTCCACCAACCAAAAATATCCAGCCAACAGCGTCCTGTGGGCAGCGTCTTGTGACCACTGATGAAGGACTAGAGGATGACCAACACAAACTGTGCAGCAGCAGATGAGCTATCGTCTCTGACTTTACATCTACAAGGTGGACCGACAAGGTAGGAGTGTCTAATAGAGTGGACAGTGAGTGGACACAGTATTTAAAAACTTTCTCTGCATACTTTGTTAGCCCCCTTTTACCCTGTTTTTCAGTGGTCAGGACCCCCATAGACCCTCACAGAGCAGGTACTATTTGGGTGGTGGATCATTCTCAGCACAGCAGTAACACCGATGTGGTGGTGGTGTGTTTGTGTGTTGCGCTGGTCTGAGTGGATCAGACACAGCAGTGCTGCTGGAGTTTTTAAACACTGTGTCCACTCACTGTCCACTCTATTAGACACTCCTACCTTGTCAGTCCACCTTGTAGATGTAAAGTCAGAGACGATAGCTCATCTGCTGCTGCACAGTTTGTGTTGGTCATCCTCTAGTCCTTCATCAGTGGTCACAGGACGCTGCCCACAGGACGCTGTTGGCTGGATATTTTTGGTTGGTGGACTATTCTCAGTCCAGCATTGACACTGAGGTGTTTAAAGGGTCCACAGGGGGTCCTGTTCAATGAACCTTCATCACTCCAACTCACCCCACAGACGTTCAGTGGAGCTTCATCACTCCAACCCATCCCAAAGTTGTTTGTTGGAGCATCATTACTTTGCCAAAGTTGTTCATTAGTATAACCCTGCTCATTCCAAAAGCTTTCAGTTGAACTTCTTCGCTCCAATCTGAAACTTATCCCAAACAAACTCATTTGGAACATCTGACTCACAGGATGGTTACAACACAAAATAAAAAATATTTTTGGTACAATTGAAATTTTTTGAAAAGTCTCAATACAGGATATTAGTACTGCAAAAGCCAGCACTGTATTCAACACATCTCTTCCTCTCACCTTGAAACTCTTCAGCGGCTGCTTGTTCAGGGCGAGTTGGACGAGTTTGGACCGCTGTCGGAGGGCTCTGAGCTGGGGGCTCATTTCACCCTCATCCAGGTGATTATTCTCAGCCAGCTGGGCCTCCAGAAGTGGGGTGTCTCCCCCAGTCACCAATGTGCAGATCAGTGCTGGGACACGAGCGTTGAAGTACGTCTGCACAATAATACACATACACTGCTGTTGTCACATTTATTCTGATATGAAAAGAACATGATCTAACATGATTCGTCATAAATGGGCATTTTAAATCAGCTTCCTCTTATTGTTACTCTAATGAAACCAATCAATAATAAGAGCTTATACAGTGATGTGAACTGAGTTCTGAATGTTTGCTCACGCTCGCTCAAAACCATCACAGTGCATCCAACAACAGAGGCAGCATGGAGCTTCTTTGATGCAGTGATAGGAAACAGTAGCTCACAGGGAGCTGTGAAAGATGAGGTATGAAGAACTCACAGCAGCCACGAGCGAGTCGAGGAAGTCCATAGAAAACACTGAGCCCACTGCAAAGGCCTGAGTCAGAGCCAGACTGGAAAACCTCTCAGCACCGTCCGTCTTACTGATATACTGCACATTAGACGGATTTTCTACACACACACAGACAGGGAGACAGACAGAGGCAGAGAGACATCAGCAGATGGACAGGCAGACAGACAGCAACAGAAGCACAAGTAGACAGACAGGAAGACATGAAGACAAGCAGGCATATAAAGGGACAGACACGCAATATAATTTCTCACTCTCATAAGTACAGAACTTACACTGAACTTACTGAATAATTCATACGAATTACTTAATTACATAAGTACATACTAATTAATTCATAGTATTTACTGAATAATTCATAGTAGATACTGAATAATTTATAGTATTTACTAAATAATTCATAACAGATACTGAATAATTCAGCGTAGATACTGAATAATTTATATTACATACTGAATAATTCATAGTATTTACTGAATAATTTATATTACATACTGAATAATTCATAGTATTTACTGAATAATTCAGAGTAGATACTAAATAATTCATAGTAGATATTGAATAATTAATAGTAGATACTGAATAATTTATATTTACTGAATAATTCATAGTAGATACTGAACAATTTGTAGTATTTACTGAATAATTTATAGTAGATACTGAATAAATCGTAGTAGTTACTGCACAAAAAATCTCAAGATCAATAACTGAATAATAAGCATACAGTTTACCGTATCTATACTTGACTGATTGCAGGGTAGAAATGTCAACACATGCAGGTAGCTAACTGGCTAGATAGATAGATAGATAGATAGATAGATAGATACATAGATAGGGATCAAATACCAAGTTCCACCAGCAGGGGCACTGTAGCTCCAGTTCGGGGCAGACACGAGGGCCCTGATGTCCGAGCAAAGACTCCTACAGAATTCACAAAAATATATATATTGTAACGCACTGTGTTAAAGAGTGCATAAATCGTGCTATAGAAATGAAACTGTTTATTATTGTTGTTGTTCTTCTTCTTCTTCATTATATTATTTATTTATTTTTTATTTCACTCACTTATAAGGGACCAGTGACTTATTCAAACAAGGTCAACGTTGATTTTCCCTAAATCTCTTCACCCCTTTATACATTTGTATTCTTTAATGTGTGAATATTTTAAACATGTATAACACTTTACTACGCATTTTATAAAAGAGAAAGAGGGATTTTAATAGGCTGAGTTTCCCTTTTTAAGTGTATCTTTTATTGTTTTTAAATGTTTTCTTTGAAAAATTGCATAATTTGTATCAAAAACATTTAAAAAGCCAAAGTTATCCACAAACTGGGTTTGCACTGAGGCTGAAATGACTGCAAGTATAACACAATGTGCGTAACTCATTTACATAATGCATGTATAATAACTGCTACATCGAGTGTGCAGAAGCTGACTGCAGGTAATGTGGATGAATGAAGTGGGCAGAGCTGACTGTGTGATTGGCCAAATAATGAAATTAGTGTGATGGTAAAGCCCCCCCGCTCACCCTCCCACCCTACACTCTCTCTCATTAGACAGCGTGTCTTAATTATAGATTAATTGGATCATTAGCTGAGAGCTGCTGCCGGCGACCACACTGAACCCGTCAAGGTTAATCACTGTAACGGGTTTATTCTGAGGGTCTCCATGGCAAACCATCACCCCCCCCACACACACACACAAATACACCCACAGTACCTCCAACTCAAAGCAGGGAAGTGTGTGTCACACACCACACACACACACACACATAGAGACACACACAAACATAGGTCTTCATGAGGTAGAAGTATACTACAGACAGACTGAGATAGATAGATAGATAGATAGATAGATAGATAGAAGAACTCATAGTGCATGAGTGTGTGTGTGTGTGTGTGTGAGAGTAAGTGTGTGTCTCACCGTGGCTGTGTGTGTGTGTCTCACCGTGGCTGTGTGTGTGTCTGTGCGAGTGTGTGTGTCTCACCGTGGCTGTGTATGTGTGTGTGGCGTGTGTGTGTGTCTCACCGTGGCTGTGTATGTGTGTGTGGCGTGTGTGTGTGTCTTACCGTGGCTGTGTGTGTGCGTGTGTGTGTCTCACTGTGGCTGTGTATGTGTGTGTGGTGTGTGCGTGCGCGCGTGTGTGTGTCTCACCGTGGCTGTGTGTGTGCGCGTGTGTGTGTCTCACCGTGGCTGTGTTTGTGTGTGAGTGAGTGTGTGTGTGTGTGTGTCTGCGCGTGTGTGTGTGTCTCACCGTGGCTGTGTTTGTGTGTGAGTGAGTGTGTGTGTGTGTCTGTGCGTGTGTGTGTGTCTCACCGTGGCTGTGTGTGCGCGTGCGTGTGTGTGTCTCACCGTGGCTGTGTGTGTGTGTGTGTGCGCGTGTGTGTCTCACCGTGGCTGTGTGTGTGTGTGTGTGTGTGCGTGTGTGTCTCACCGTGGCTGTGTGTGTGTGGGTGTTTAAGGTTGAGCTCCTGGCCAAAGCGGATGCTGTAGAGATTAATGCAGGACAGGATGGTCTCTTTGTCCTGCATGGCCGGCTCGTCCCCTCGCACACAGCTGAACGCATTCAACACCACACACATCACACACCTCTCCACAGACAGGGCCTTCAGATCAGCTCCACACAGAGGAGAACCCTGAGAGAGAAAGAGAGAGGGAGAGAGAGAGGGAGAGAGAGAGAGAGAGAGAGAGAGAGAGAAAGAAAGCGTCTATTTAGCAAATTCAGGCGAGTGTGGTCACTTTTACAGGCCTCTTATTCTACATTTTTCTTGTGTGTAATTCTTTCTCCTCAGGTCAGCTAATGACACTGGTGTCTGTCATTCATCTTTACATGATATTTTCCAGCCTCTCTTCATCCCTTCAGTTAGACCTGCTGTTTTTTCTTACTGTGCCGTTCACATAAATGTAAATGTTCTCCGTTCTGATCGGCTGACCCCTTCAGAGTGACATGAGGCACACCATGTTCAAAAAGCGGTCAGGGCCGAAACGTCCAGCACAAACTGTTAAGTTCAGACTGAAATCCTCAGGAATGTCGGAAAAAATAAACTTCAGCTGCCTCTTTCGGATGTGTGGATCCTTTGGAACGCTGCTTCCCGACAGCCAAGATCAGCAGAACGTTTAATCTCTTTCCCCACTCTAATAACTCTGTGGGGAACAACACTCTGCATCACTTCAACGGGAATGGGCGGGGCGAAACTGCTATGGGCCGAATGGATGGTCAAATGTAAGCATATTTATGGCTCTGACATCACAACCATGATGAAATCAAAACAAGCTGATTTTAGAGTTTAGTTTCCTTTTATGGACTGAATTATACTTTTAGAAAGTTTAACAAAGTTTACAGGCAAGATCAAACTCTTTTAAAGCGAGTCTACAGGCAGGGATACAGGCAGTGGGGCCAGTGCCTCTGACACGAAGGGCCTCAGGCCTCAGACCACAAGACCAGAGGGGTCTTATATAACGGGGCAATTCAATGCAGATATAATCATTAGATGACTGAATAACCATTAAATATCTTAAAATATCTAAATATATGAAGTAAACTGGGATAGGTCAGCTAATAAGGTTTCATTTTATCGTTGTTGTTGTTGCTGCCGTTCAAATGGGATGTTTTACCCTTTTTATATGTGATGGAATATTTCTGTTTATGCACTACGACTCAGTTTGGCTCAGAGATAAAAGAGGTCCGTCCTTACGTTCGTAACACCCTACACAAAAGCACTGTTACAGTGTCGGATTATGAACATTCATCATTAATACTGTTCTCAAAACAAAGCAGATAAAAATCTGCATTGCTGATAAACACGAACGTGAAATATTGTTTAATTTCATTTTTTAATCTCATTTATTATTTACTGACTTACTTACTTAATTACTTACTGACTCATTTATGTACTTACTGACTCACTGACTTACTGTCTCATTTATGTACTTACTGACTTACTAACTGACTTCCTTACTGACGTACTTACTTACTGACTTCCTTACTGACTTACTTACTTACTGACTGACGTACTTACTGACTTACTAACTGACTTCCTTACTGACTTACTTACTTACCTACTGACTTACCTACTTACTTACTTGCTGACTTACTTACTTACTGACTTTCCTACTGACCTACTTACTTACTGACTTATTTACCGACTTACTTATGTATTTCGAATGTATTACTTATGTATTTCAGTTAGAACTGAACTTAATCTATTAAACAGTTCTTATGTTCTCATCTTTTCCATTAAGAAAATTACACAAACATCCTAACTAGACTAAATCTCCTAAACCCTGTCCTAACTTTAAAATAAACCCCAGAGGGTCTCAACTTCTGTTTAACCGTCTGTTTCTACTGTTTTATGCAGCTCAGTTCACTATAGCTGGTATAGTGACGCTCCATTGATCTACACTGAAAACGGTGATTTGACTTGTCAAGTTTTTTGATGGTGGTGAATAATGAGGAACGTGTGTCTGTTTATTAGGAGGAACAACGTTAGCGCGCTCTGGGAAGTAGAGACTGAAACTGTGGAGGGGCGACTCTCTGATAAACAGCAGGGGGCGCTCACAAACTATTCTTAACTTCAAGTTTATTGCACTTTAGTTTTGTTTTACCTTTTTATATCAGTAACGGTAGCTAACGTTAGCTGTCTGGCTAACTAACCTGATTATTTTGATGATGTGTGCCTAGCTCCGCCCACACAACCCTCTCATGTCATATATCACTGAAATGCTCGTTTCCTGTAGAAACTAACCTGAGTAATCGAATAAGTCTACTTCTTTAGTACTAATGACAAACGGTGCATGTTTTCTGAGACCCCCTGGATACATACATTCTTAAAATATTTTTTTTTTCAAAATCAGCTTTTCTCTACATTCAGAACCAAAAATCTCATTTTCACTTATCTACGTGTTAATTTTTAACCCTACTCTGAAGGAAATTATAGAAGCATTTTCCTTTTGCTATTAGCTGGATTTATGCTAGATTTTGTACTCCAAAATGACCAGAAAAACACTTTGTAAAAACAGCGCAACAGTGTTATTTTGATTTTGATCTTGATCTGTTCGGTGCAAATCTTTTCTGGGAATCTGTTTTCACAATTAACCCCTAAAAAGGCCAGAGCCCACCGGCGAGCCCAGAGTTTTATTGCACACTTCTATAACCTAAGAATAGCTCAACCCATTTGCACTGAAGTCCCTGTAGTTACTGAATAATAAGCCTTAGTATGTAATAAGCCTGAGAGTTTAAGGGGTTGAATAAATATTTGAATTTCTAATATCATAAAAAGCTACGTCTGTTTTAAAAATGCAAATGTAATGTCTCATTTGCATATCTAAATGTAATTAAATTGAAAAATTTCAAAGGCAAAAGATACTTCTTAAAATATCAGTGATCGCCTGGCAGAGATTCACTGTGATATCTACAGTCTTAGGCAGGCTGTGATACTAACAGGCAGGAAGTAGACGTGGGGGAAGTAGCGGATGCTGGGCCACTCTCGGCTGAAGTACAGCGGATCGGCCAGAAACACCACGGTCTTCAACTCCAGAGA
Organism: Colossoma macropomum; assembly: GCF_904425465.1. NCBI lineage: Eukaryota > Metazoa > Chordata > Actinopteri > Characiformes > Serrasalmidae > Colossoma > Colossoma macropomum. The sequence continues at coordinate 3,594,116 of NW_023494806.1, read as the reverse complement.
GGTCAGGCTGCTGGCCCTCAGCGGCATCATAAAATCACTCAGCCCCAGCAGACTGGACCGCTCGTCTCCAAACACGCACACCAACACGTGATCCCTCAGCGCTAACGACCGGGCGGCCTGTCGCGTCTGGACACAAACACATACATACGTACACTGAGCTGTAGGTACAAACTGGAAAAGCACAGAGAACAAAGAAAACTTGCTCTTGTTGAACAGTCCCCAAACTTTTGACAGACAGTGAATATAAATGTTTCCATCTCTATATTATTGTTTGTTATTATTTATCACAATGATGATGAAATATAACAGCAAGCAGTGCTGCCGGTCTTAAACTGGACTTCTTTAGGACACAGCTGGATGTTTTAGGCTTAAATTAGAAGAAACACATCAGTGATGCTTCTAATTTCTACTTTAATGAGTAATTCTGGCACATTTGATTTAGAAAGTGTGGCCTTCTTTTCACCGATTACAGGCACATCCATATTCCTCATACCAATCACAGTACATACAGGCATTACATACATTATGTATCTATGTGTTATTACATACATTACATACATACAGTCAGGCATAACATTATGACCACCTCCTTGTTTCTACGCTCATTGTCCATTTTATCAGCTCCACTTACTATATAGGTGCACTTTGTAGTTCTACAGTTACAGACTGTAGTCCATCTGTTTCTCTGATACTTTGTTAGCCCTCTTTTACCCTGTTCTTCAGTGGTCAGGACCCCCATGGACCCTCACAGAGCAGGTACTATTTGGGTGATGGATCATCATGTGTTGTGCTGGTACGAGTGGATCAGACACAGCAGTGCTGCTGGAGATTTTAAACACCTCAGTGTCACTGCTGGACTGAGAATAGACCACCAACCAAAAATATCCAGCCAACAGCGTCCTGTGGGCAGCGTCCTGTGACCACTGATGAAGGACTAGAGGATGACCAACACAAACTGTGCAGCAGCAGATGAGCTATCGTCTCTGACTTTACAGCTACAAGGTGGACCAACGAGGTAGGAGTGTCTAATAGAGTGGACAGTCAGTGGACACAGTGTTTAAAAACTCCAGCAGCACTGCTGTGTCTGATCCACTCACACCAGCACAACACACACTAACACACGACCACCACGTCAGTGTTACTGCAGTGCTGAAAATGATCCACCACCCAAATAGTACCTGCTCTGTGAGGGTCCATGGGGGTCCTGACCAATGAAGAACAGGGTAAAAGAGGGCTAACAAAGTATGCAGAGAAACAGATGGACTACAGTCTGTAACTGTAGAACTACAAAGTGCACCTATATAGTAAGTGGAGCTGATAAAATGGACAATGAGTGTAGAAAACATGATCGGTGTGTGTAATATTAATAATAATAACAAAACATTAATTAATATGGAGCTTTTGTTAAAAAAACCCTTTTTTTTTCTGGGGAATGGTTAGTTCTGTATACAGTTTAAAAAATGGTCTTCAAGGGTGGTTTAGTAAAGAAAAGGGTTCTATAAAGAACCATGAGCACTAAAAAAGAACGCTTTGCATGATTAAAGTGTTCTTCAGAATGATGGAGTGTGTTGTGTATGGTTCTATATAGAACCTTGTTGAAACTGGTTCTATATAGCACCAAAAGAGGTTCTGCTTGCCAAGCTTATATACAATAGTAAAACCCTTTTGGTGCTATATAGAACCCTTTTTAAAAAGATTCAATGTAGAACCATCTAAAACACATTTTTTATCTGGTTTTCTATGGTTCTACTATGAAGCTGGGAGTATTTTGTCGGTTCTGTAGGTTAGAACTGTTTTTCTCTGGTTCTACCACAAAGTATGGAGCATTTTGTTGGTTCTGTAGGTTAGAACTGCTTATCTTTGGTTCTACTAAAAGTCAAGAGTATTTTGTCGGTTCTGTAGGTTACAACTGTTTTTTTCTTGTTCTACGAAGTCAGGAGTATTTTGTCGGTTCTGTAGGTCAGAACTGTTTTTGTATTTTGATTTCAGGACAACTTTGTTCTAAAAAGTATGAAAACAAAGTACGAAAGCCTGACCAGGGTGACGTCCTGCAGTGGTACCGGTGTACACCAGTGGAACAATCCAGTCGAGTCCAGCTTCACTTCCTCCCTCTCCATTCGGCCCACACACTGCTGCAGCTGTTTCTCAGTCAGGCCGAGCTCACACAGCTGATCTGAGCGACTACAACACAAATCATTACATACACACATTTCTGTGTATATACTGACAGCACGACGCACAAAAACATCACAATATAACCACTCAAACATGTTATTCATACAACAGCTAGTTCAGACGGCACAGCCTGCTGATCGACTGAGAAGCATTTCATGATACAGTCATTGTATCATAGAAGCAACAGGCCTACATAGTTAATGTAATGTAATATATATGTAATGTATAAGAGTAAGTATATATACACATACACACGCACATACACACACACACACACACACACATATGGAATAGTATATAGAACACTACTACAGGCGTACCTTGGAAGAGTATCTAGAACACTACTACAGGCTACATTGGAAAAAATCTAGAACACTACTAAAGGCCTACATTGGAGCAGTATCTAGAGCACTACTAAAGGCCTACAACGGAGAAGTGTCTAGAACATTACTAAAGGCCTACACCAGAGAAGTGTCTAGAACACTACTATAGGCCTACACTGGAAGAGTATCTAGGACACTACTAAAGGCCTACACTGGAGCAGTTTCTAGAACACTACTAAAGGCCTTCACCGGAGAAGTGTGTAGAACACTACTATAGGGCTACATTGGAAGAGTATCTAGAACTCTACTAAAAGCCTATACTGGAGAAGTGTCTAGAACACTACTATAGGCATACATTGGAAGCGTATCTAAAACACTACTAAAGGCCTACAGTAGAAGAGTATCTAGAACACTTACATAGGCCTACACTGGAACAGTATATATAGAACACTACTATAGGCCTACATTGGAACAGTATCTAGAACACTTCTATAGGCCTACACTGAAACAGTATCTAGGACACTACTGAAGGCCTACATTGGAGCAGTTTCTAGAACACTACTAAAGGCCTACACCGGAGAAGTGTGTAGAACACTACTATAGGCCTACATTGGAACAGTATCTAGAACACTTCTATAGGCCTACACTGAAACAGTATCTAGGACACTACTAAAGGCCTACATTGGAGCAGTTTCTAGAACACTACTAAAGGCCTACACCGGAGAAGTGTGTAGAACACTACTATAGGCCTACATTGGAAGAGTATCTAGAACACTACTAAAAGCCTATACTGGAGAAGTGTCTAGAATACTACTATAGGCCTACATTGGAAGAGTATCTAAAACACTACTAAAGGCCTACACTAGAAGAGTATCTAGAACACTTATATAGGCCTACACTGGAACAGTATATATAGAACACTACTATAGGCCTACATTGGAGCAGTATACAGAACACTACTAAAGGCCTACACCGGATAAGTGTCTATAACATTACTAAAGGCCTAAATTGGAGCAGTATCTAGAACACTACTAAAGGTCTACACTGGAGCAGTATCTAGAACACTACTAAAGGCACACACAGTTTTACCATAATATGGGCCCTTTAATGCTGAGTGGCGTGCTGTGTTAAGCAGTGTTGGAAGCTGCTGAGGGGAAACTGTGTGTTTCATTCTATAAAAACATTTTTTTGTTTTTAAGTATTTATTCAGTCTTGTTAAACTAAATGCCAGCAAATGTGTTATGTTGACATCATTTGAATTAATTAATACATAAAATAACAAATAACACTTTTGGTATGTAACACACACACACACACACACACACACACACACACACACCAGCACTCACACACACATTTTCTCCCAGTTTTGACTGATGTGATGCATTGCAGGTTCAGTTTTAAAATGCTGACATCAGAGACAGTGGAAGAAAGTGAGATAGACAAACCTGATTTATCTCAGTTCTAATCTGCTCTGTAACTCATCTACTGACATCTCTCTCTCTCTCTCTCTCTCTCTCTCTCTCTCTCTCTCTCTCAGCATTAATGCTGGTAGAGTGAGGCTGGCTGGGGAACAGCACTCATTTATCACTGTGTCAATCCAGGCCTCTATTTCACTTCACACACACACACACACACACACACACACACACACACACACACTCCTGGCCCTCTGGTCCACACTGCAGCGCTGATGAATGGCACTGAACTCTCATCAACACACTCCCACACACTCACTCAAGCTTCAGTCCCCCGCCATCACACTGACCAACCAGGCCGCCACTAAAGACACTCTCACTGACCCTCCCACTATTTAGTCTTTTACTTTCTACTATTTAAACATGCTGATCTAGAGTCAGTTCTCACAGTGCCCCAAAGCTATGTCCACAATTATGCCCTATTCACTATATAGAACACTATTAGTATCCTTCTGTAATGTTATAATGGTCAGAAGACATTTGTCCCTACATTACAGCACTATATAGAACACTACTATAGTGAACAGAAAAGGTCCCCTAATCACTGTTCCGTAGATTGGAGCTCTACACAGAACATTACTGAAGGCATACACTGTAACAGTATCTAGAACAATACTATAGGTCTATGTTGGATCAGTATCTAGAACACTACTATAGGCCTACACAGAAACAATATACAGAACACTACTATAGGCCTACCTTGGAGCAGTATCTAGAACACTACTATAGGCCTACATTGGAGCAGCATACAGAACACTACTATAGGCCTACACTGAAACAGTATCTAGAACACTACTATAGGCCTGCATTGGAACAGAATACAGAACACTACTATAGGCCTACACTGGAACAGTATACAGAACACTACTATAGGCCTACAATGGAGCAGTATCTAGAACACTACTATAGGCCTACACTGGAACAGTATACAGAACATTACTATAGGCCTACACTGGATCAGTATACAGAACACTACTATAGGCCTACAATGGAGCAGTATACAGAACACTACTATAGGCCTACAATGGAGCAGTATACAGAACACTACTACAGGCCTACAATGGAGCAGTATACAGAACACTACTATAGGCCTACACTGGAACAGTATCTAGAACACTACTAAAGACCTACATTGGAGCAGTATACAGAACACTACTATAGGCCTACACTGGAACAGTATACAGAACACTACTAAAGACCTACACTGGAACAGAATACAGAACACTACTATAGGCCTACACTGGAACAGTATACAGAACACTACTATAGGCCTACACTGGAACAGTATACAGAACATTACTATAGGCCTACACTGGAACAGTATACAGAACACTACTATAGGCCTACACTGGATCAGTATACAGAACACTACTATAGGCCTACACTGGAACAGTATACAGAACATTACTATAGGCCTACCCTGGAACAGTATACAGAACACTACTATAGGCCTACAATGGAGCAGTATCTAGAACACTACTATAGGCCTACACTGGAACAGTATACAGAACATTACTATAGGCCTACACTGGAACAGTATACAGAACACTACTATAGGCCTACAATGGAGCAGTATACAGAACACTACTATAGGCCTACACTGGAACAGTATCTAGAACACTACTAAAGACCTACATTGGAGCAGTATACAGAACACTACTATAGGCCTACACTGGAACAGTATACAGAACACTACTATAGGCCTACACTGGAACAGTATACAGAACACTACTATAGGCCTACACTGGAACAGTATCTAGAACACTACTAAAGACCTACATTGGAGCAGTATACAGAACACTACTATAGGCCTACACTGGAACAGTATACAGAACACTACTATAGGCCTACACTGGAACAGTATCTAGAACACTACTAAAGACCTACATTGGAGCAGTATACAGAACACTACTATAGGCCTACACTGGAACAGTATACAGAACACTACTATAGGCCTACACTGGAACAGTATCTAGAACACTACTAAAGACCTACATTGGAGCAGTATACAGAACACTACTATAGGCCTACACTGGAATAGTATACAGAACACTACTATAGGCCTACACTGGAACAGTATACAAAACACTACTATAGGCCTACCCTGGAACAGTATACAGAACACTACTATAGGCCTACAATGGAGCAGTATCTAGAACACTACTATAGGCCTACACTGGAACAGTATACAGAACATTACTATAGGCCTACACTGGAACAGTATACAGAACACTACTATAGGCCTACAATGGAGCAGTATACAGAACACTACTATAGGCCTACACTGGAACAGTATCTAGAACACTACTAAAGACCTACATTGGAGCAGTATACAGAACACTACTATAGGCCTACACTGGAACAGTATACAGAACACTACTATAGGCCTACACTGGAACAGTATACAGAACACTACTATAGGCCTACACTGGAACAGTATCTAGAACACTACTAAAGACCTACATTGGAGCAGTATACAGAACACTACTATAGGCCTACACTGGAACAGTATACAGAACACTACTATAGGCCTACACTGGAACAGTATCTAGAACACTACTAAAGACCTACATTGGAGCAGTATACAGAACACTACTATAGGCCTACACTGGAACAGTATACAGAACACTACTATAGGCCTACACTGGAAACAGTATCTAGAACACTACTAAAGACCTACATTGGAGCAGTATACAGAACACTACTATAGGCCTACACTGGAATAGTATACAGAACACTACTATAGGCCTACACTGGAACAGTATACAAAACACTACTATAGGCCTACACTGGAACAGTATCTAGAACACTACTATAGGCCTACATTGGAGCAGTATACAGAACACTACTATAGGCCTACACTGGAACAGTATCTAGAACACTACTAAAGACCTACATTGGAGCAGTATACAGAACACTACTATAGGCCTACACTGGAACAGTATACAGAACACTACTATAGGCCTACACTGGAACAGTATCTAGAACACTACTATAGGCCTACATTGCAGCAGTATACAGAACACTACTATAGGCCTACACTGGAACAGTATCTAGAACACTACTAAATGCCTATATTGGAGCCATATACAGAACACTACTATAGGTTTACACTAGGACAGTATCTAGAAGACTACTATAGGCCTACATTGGAGCAGTATACAGAACACTACTATAGGCCTACATTGGAGCAGTATACAGAACACTACTATAGGCCTACATTGGAGCAGTATACAGAACACTACTATAGGCCTACATTGGAGCAGTATACAGAACACTACTATAGGCCTACACTAGAACAGTATCTAGAACACTACTATAGGCCTACATTGGAGCAGTATACAGAACACTACTATAGGCCTACATTGGAGCAGTATACAGAACACTACTATAGGCCTACATTGGAGCAGTATACAGAACACTACTATAGGCCTACACTGGAACAGTATCTAGAACACCACTAAAGACCTACATTGGAGCAGTATACAGAACACTACTATAGGCCTACACTGGAACAGTATACAGAACATTACTATAGGCCTACACTGGAGCAGTATACAGAATACTACTATAGGCCTACACTAGAACAGTATCTAGAACACTACTAAAGGCCTACATTGGAACAGTATACAGAACACTACTATAGGCCTACACTGGAGCTGTATACAGAACACTACTATAGGCCTACACTGGAACAGTATCTAGAACACTACTATAGGCCTACATTGGAACAGTATACAGAACACTACTATAAGTGTTCACTGGAGCAGTATACAGAACACTACTATAGGTCTACATTGGAACAATGTCTAGAACAGTACTAAATGCCTATAATGGAGAAGTATATAAAACAGTACTATAGGCCTACATTGGAGCAGTATACAGAACACTACTATAGGCCTACACTGGAACAGTATCTAGAACAGTACTAAATGCCTATATTGGAGCAGTATACAGAACACTACTTTAGGTTTACATTGGAACAGTATCTAGAACACTACTATAGGCCTACCCTGGAACAGTATCTAGAACACTACTATAGGCCTACGTTGGAGCAGTATACAGAACACTACTATAGGCCTACATTGGAGCAGTATACACAACACTATTATAGGGCTACACTGGAACAATATACAGAACACTACTATAGGCCTACCCTGGAACAGTATCTAGAACACTACTATAGGCCTACGTTGGAGCAGTATACACAACACTACTATAGGCCTACATTGGAACAGTATACAGAACACTACTATCGGCCTACGTTGGAGCAGTATACAGAACACTACTATAGGCCTACGTTGGAGCAGTATACAGAACACTACTATAGGCCTACCCTGGAACAGTATCTAGAACACTACTATAGGCCTACGTTGGAGCAGTATACACAACACTACTATAGGCCTACATTGGAACAGTATACACAACACTACTATAGGCCTACATTGGAACAGTATACAGAACACTACTATAGGCCTACATTGGAACAGTATACAGAACACTACTATAGGCCTACACTGGATCAATATACAGAACACTACTATAGGCCTACACTGGATCAGTATACAGAACACTACTATAGGCCTACACTGGATCAATATACAGAACACTACTATAGGCCTACACTGGATCAATATACAGAACACTACTATAGGCCTACACTGGATCAGTATACAGAACACTACTATAGGCCTACACTGGATCAATATACAGAACACTACTATAGGCCTACACTGGATCAGTATACAGAACACTACTATAGGCCTACGTTGGAGCAGTATACACAACACTATTATAGGGCTACACTGGAACAATATACAGAACACTTCTATAGGCCTACCCTGGAACAGTATCTAGAACACTACTATAGGCCTACATTGGAACAGTATCTAGAACACTACTATAGGCCTACGTTGGAGCAGTATACACAACACTATTATAGGGCTACACTGGAACAATATACAGAACACTACTATAGGCCTACCCTGGAACAGTATCTAGAACACTACTAAAGGCCTACATTGGAACAGTATCTAGAACACTACTATAGGCCTACATTGGAGCAGTATACAGAACACTACTATAGGGCTACACTGGAACAGTATCTAGAACACTACTATAGGCCTACCCTGGAGCAGTATACAGAACACTACTATAGGCCTACGTTGGAGCAGTATACAGAACACTACTATAGGCCTACCCTGGAGCAGTATACAGAACACTACTATAGGCCTACGTTGGAGCAGTATACAGAACACTACTATAGGTCATTTCTGTTCCCTGATAATAATGTTCTACATAGTGTTCTCAGTTTTTTTAATTCAGGAATTCGTGATAAGTGGCCACTTCCAATGTGTCTCACCTGCAGGACAGCACTCCGAGAGAAGGCCTTCGGCAGCCCAGATTGACAGTGGAGAAGTTTCTGGAGGGCACTAAAACACACATTCATGACTGCATCACACTGTGTTCTGCTTTACTACTCTTCAATAACAACTATTAGCACTGCAGAATTAAAGTTGGCCGCAGATTAAAGGAATAGTTTAGCTAGCATTGCTAATAATGCCAATGAAAGCAAATAATCCCAGATTAACATTGTTCAGAAAGGCTCCATGCTGACTGGTGGCTACTGCTTTACTTTCATTCATTTATTTGAATTCTTCCTTTACGTTTGGCCCAGGACAATGCAGAATCTAGGTGTGGAAAATTGCATCACAACTTCTTTTGTGTGCACGTCTGGGTGTGTTTTGTTTTTAAGGGTAATGGCTGGGGTTCAGTAGCTCAAACGTACTGAAGCACTTTGAGGTCTGGTATTATACAATAGTCCGGTGTCGCCATCTAGTGTTAGCCGAAGCTACTGCAGTTTCTGACACTGTGTGACAAACTGTTGTCTTTAAAGTGAACAAATAAGATGTTAACATAGCTAAAAACAGTAGCAGCCTGAGTTTTGTCTGTAACATTAAGCATTTTGAATGGACAGGTGCTGGTTTACCATCTTTACAGTTGTTGCATGTACAGGGCCTCATCTTGGTCGGGTCTTTGATGTCAGAATGACACCTGAGGCAGTAGAGGCTGGCCCTAAAATACACACCAGCACAAACAGCAAATAAAGTACTTATTTACATATAGCAATATTTATTATAAGCCTCTGGAGTGGCTGTACCTTTTTGCATGAGCTGCATTGCTGGCAATGAAAAATCCCAGAGTTCGGTTCTTGATCTTTATACTGCTGGGAGGATTCACCAGAACACTAGAACAGAACCAAATAACCTCATTACTGACACTAATAAAAGCAGTGATCAAACGAGAAACAGCTAATAAAATAGAGGCAGTCGGATTCATACTTAGTGTAGTTACGTTATAACTGATGTTTCAGGGGAGGAACATGCCTGAAACCCCTCCTTCTTCCAATCTAACGCCCATATAAATTCACATCCTCACCTTCCGTTCCCGTGACGATGGGTTCGCAATCCCCACCGTCACCCCATCTTCTCCCTGTTCCTCAGTCCTACATCAGTCCTACTACAGCTATGAGGGGGTCCAGCCTTCTAACTACAGGCAGAAGCTGCCCAGAACTCCAGCCAAGTTCTCAGAGTTCTCCCCCTCCCTCAATCAGTCTTCCCTCATACTACCACCGCCATGTTGAAGGCATGGTCCAAACTCACAAACAAGTACTGGGTGTTTGGGCTTTGGTGGGGGGTTGGTGGGGTTGTGTTTTGTATGTTTGCTACTGTACTGTTTCGTTAAGTGATTTAAAATAAATAAAATATAAATAAAACACATCACTCTACAACTGAGCCACTTGCCTCATCACCAGTTCTTATTGCAGCTGGAAGTAAAATGATCGTTAAATCACGGTATGGAAATGTAAAACTGTACGGCAGATATGTTTGTTTTTGAAAGATGGTATATAATTAGATCCCTGTAGACTCAAGACATTTTATCACATGAAATATGGGAAATCCAATCGAATCTCAGAAATAGAAATCATATAAAACCTGTAAAGTGCATCGTTACACTCCTAAAAGCAAGTTGTGAGTCAGATATGGAGAGTCTGCAGTCTTGGCAGTGAGCTGGTTAGAACCACAGCGATGTGTCAGTGTTTATGTCCTTAAAGATGGGAGCTGACTCTAGTTTCTGTGGTCAGAGTGAACAAACGTACCTCAGATCATCGTCTCCATTCTGATACTCGATTCCAATCAAAAGCAGCTTCAGCTTCAGAAAACAAAGCCTGACAGAGAGAAAAGAATTAGAGAACAGGCAGATGGAACAGCTGGAAGGATGGTGAGTAGATGGGTGGATGGATAAATGTGTGGGTCAATGGATCATTGGATGATAGAAGGGATGCATGGATAAATGAATAAAGGGATGCATGCATGGATGGATGGATGGACAGATGGAAGGATGAGTGAATGGATGGATGGACAGATGGAAGGATGAGTGAATGGATGGATGGAAGGACGGACAAAAAATGGATAGATGTATGATTGCATAAAGAAATGGATGGATGAATGAAGGGATGCATGGATGGATGTCTAGATGGATGGATGGATGAATGGATAGATAGAACACTAATAGCTAATACACGGATGGGTAGATCGAAGAATGAGTGAATGGATGTATGGATGAATAGAAGCATACATAAACAAATGGATGGATGGCTGCATGGATGAATGAATGCATGTAAAAATGGACGCATAAAGCAACGCATAGAAGAATGAGTGGACGGAAGAACTGAACAGACGGACAGTTGGATAAATGGATGGATGGATGGATGATGGCTGAATAGTTGAATGGACAGAAGTATGCATAAATGAATGAATGGATGGATGGATGACAGAAGAACAGATGAATGGATAGAAGCATGCATAATGGATGGATGGACAGATGAATGGATAGAAGAATGCACAAATGAATGGATGGATGGATGGATGGATGAATGGATGGATGGATGTATGGATAGAAGTATGCATAAATGAATGAATGGATGGATGGATGACAGAAGAACAGATGAATGGATAGAAGCATGCATAATGGATGGATGGACAGATGAATGGAGAGAAGAATGCATAAATGAATGAATGGATGGATGGATGGATGAATGGATAGAAGTATGCATAAATGAATGAATGGATGGATGGATGTATGGATAGAAGTATGCATACATGAATGAATGGATGGATGGATGACAAGAACAGATGAATGGATAGAAGCATGCATAATGGATGGATGGACAGATGAATGGATAGAAGAATGCATAAATAAATGAATGGATGGATGGATGGATGTATGGATAGAAGAATGCATAAATGAATGGATGGATGGATGGATGTATGGATAGAAGAATGCATAAATGAATGGATGGATGGATGGATGACAGAAGAACAGATTTCTGGATTATCTCAGTTAAACTCACTTGCTGGCCTGAGCGAAGGACAAACCGCTGAAGGAGCTGGAGAGGTACTCAGTGTACATCTCATTAAATATACCTTCTCTGTAGAGATTCTGCCAACGATTTCCCTCATTCTATGAGAGAGAGAGAGAGAGAGAGAGAAAGAGGGAGAGAGGGAGAGAGACAGAAAAAATTAAAGAGGATTTAAACAACAGTGATGATCTTTCTAGTCCTTCTCAGACTCCTTCATGCTGGTGTTACACTGAAACTTCAGCCCCATTAATTGATGCTCCTGCTGTTTCGGTACCTCCACTTCGCTCTGCATGGTGAACAGGTTGGCCAGCAGAGTGGACAGGCCTGGAACCTGACAGCTCTGAGCCATGAAGCCCAGTTTGAGCTCGGCCAGGCAGATCACCGCGTCCCCCCGGCTCCAGTCCCAGTTCGGCACATTCTGCAGGTACGCCTGGACACCAGAGGGCCGAGAGACAGAGAGAGACAGAGAGAGAGAGACAGAGAAAGAGCTGCATGAACTACATAACACAAGGCAAGGGTGTCAAACTGGGTTCCCTCCAGGCCGCAGCTCTGCAGAGAGTAGCGTTATCCCTCTTCCAGCACAGAGCGGCTAATTAGCTGATTTTAATCAGGTGAGTTAAATAAGGCAAAACACTAAATGTCCATTTACAGTAAAATTAAAAACAGATACACATAGAATAACATTTGCACTACACTCTAAAAAGAGATGGTCTTTAAGGGTTCTTTAGTAAAGGCAATGTTTTTATCTAGAACCATATGCACGCTTAAATGGTTCTGTGTATGGTGAAGTGGTTTTTCAGATTGATGCAGAATATGCAGTATATGGTTCTATATAGATCTTTGAAAATGACTCTATGTAGCACCAAAATGGGTTCTGCTATAGTCCCGATGTCAAGCTTGTATACATTAGAAGAATGCTTTTTCGTGCTCTGTAGAACCATTTTTAAAAAAGGTTCTATATGGAACCACAGACAACACATCAACCTGAAGAACCATTTCACCTATGTAGAACCTTTTTGCCTTTTCAAAACAGTGCTATATTACAGAAGTCCGGAGAGGCCATGAGGTAGTTAAAACTTTCTAGATTGTTATTTTGAGATAACGAGTTAAGTATCTTGTTATCTCAAGGTAACAATAGTTGTTATCTTAAGATAACGAGTTAATTATCTTGTGATCTCAAGATAAAGTTAGTTATTTATCTTGTTATTTCAAGATAGCAAAAATGTTATCTTGAAATAATGAGTTACTTTTGTTATTTCAAGATAACAAAATTGTTATCTTGAAATAACGAGTTCCTTATCTTATTATCTCAAGATAACAATCCAGAAAATTATAGCAGCAGCTCATGGCCTCTCCAGACTTCGGTACAATACAGAACCATATAAAACACATTCTCCATCAATCTGAAGAATCATTTCACCATGTAAAGAACCATTTTAGCATGAAATGGTTATATATATATATATATATATATATATATATATATATATATATATATATATAACTCATGGTTCTAAATAGAACCATTCCTTTTACAACCCCATTTCCAAAAAGCTGTGCTGAATGTAAATAAAAATAGGATGAAATGATGTGCAAATCATGTAAACCATGTTTTTAAAGGAAAATACTACAAAGACAACATATCAAATGTTAAAACTGAGACATTTTATTGTTTTTTGAAAAATATATGCCCACTTTGAATTTAATGCCAACAACATGTTCCAAAAAAGTTGGGACGGGGGCCTGTTTACCACTGTGTTTCATCACCTTTTCTTTTAACAACACTCTGTAAGCGTTTGGGAACTGAGGAGACACTGCTGTAGTTTTGAAAGTGAAATGTTTTCCTGTTCTTGTTTGATACAGGATTTCAGCCAAATGTTTTAGTGGGTGACAGGTCTGGACTGCAAGCAGGTCAGTTTAGCACCTGGACTCTTTTAATATGGAGCAATGCTGTTGTAATACATGCAGAATGCGGTTTGGCATCATGTTGCTGAAATAATCAAGGCTTTCCCTGAAAAAGACGTCGTCTGGATGGCAGCATATGTTGCCAAAACATGTATATATCGTTCAGCATTAATGGTGCCTTCACAGATGTGCACGTCACCCATGCCATGTGCACTAATGCCCCCCTATACCATCATGAATACTGGCTTTTGAATTGTGCACTGATAACAAGCTGAGTGGTCTTTAGCCCGGAGGTCACAGTGTCCATGATTTCCAAAAAAAATTTCAAATGTTGATTCGTTGGACCACAGAACACTTTTCCACTTCGCCTCAGTCCATTTTAAATGAGCTCGGGCCCAGAAAAGGTGGCAGCATTTCTGGATCCTGTTTATAAATGGTTTGTTCTTTGTGTTTTAGAGTTTTAACTTGCATTTGTGGATGCAGTGATGAACTGGGTTCACAGACAGTGGTTTCCAGAAGTGTTTCTGAGCCCATGCAGTGATTTCCTCTACAGAATCACGTCTGTTTTTAATGCAGTGCCTCCTGAGGGCCCAAAGATCACGGCCAGCAAATACTGGTTTTTGGCCTTGTCCTTTACATACAGAGATTTGTCCAGATTCTCTGAATCTTTTAATGATATTTTGTACCGTAAATGATGAAAAACAAAAGTTTTTTCCTGTTTTATGTTAAGAAACGTTATTCTTGAATTGTTGCACTATTTGCCTGTGCAGTCTTTCACAGAGTGGTGAACCCCTTCTCATCTTTACTTCTGAAACACTCCGCCTCTCTGAGATGCTCTTTTATGCCTAATCATGTTACTGACCTGTTGCCAATTAACCCCCAGGTGTTTTTTTTAGCATTACACAACTTTACAAGCCTTTTGTTACCAGCCTTTTTTGGAACATGTTGATGGCATCAAATTCAAAATGGCTATAGAGTTTTCAAAAAACAATGAAATTTCTCAGTTTCAACATCTGATATGTTGTCTTTATCCAATTTGAATCAAAAATAGGGTCTAAATGATTTTCACATTATTGCATTTTGTTTTCATTTACATTTTGCCCAGAATTCCAACTTTTTTTTTATTTGGGGTTGTACTAAAGAACCCTTGAAGAACCATCATTTTAAGAGTGTGTTATCTTCCTGCTTTTTTTTGGATCTGAAGAATTCCAGATTTCAGGCCCAGGTCTTAATACATCCTAAGGCTTATTATTATTAACTGAGTGAGCAACGGACGCCTGGAGCTACTGCTGACTCCTGGCTATTGAAGGGGTTAAAGCTGTAGTGTAATATCATGGGCTAGATCTGAGCTCACCTTGCTGCTGTGTTTGAACATCTGCACGATCACTCTGGTGTCGGGACAGTAGCGCTTTATGGAAATGACTCTGCAAATCAAGACATGAACAAACTGTCAGAAACCACGACTCCGACTCCACCTGGAGGAACAGTAAGACACGTTTATATAGGATTTACCGCATGAGATTGGCTACATCTTCATTGTTCTGATCATCAGCGAAGCGATCACAGAGAATCAAGCAGGCACTGGCCTCACTCATCTGAACACACACACACACACACACACACACACACACACACACACACACAGAGAGAGAGAGAGAGAGAGAGAGAGAGAGAGAGAGAGTATTAAATCAAATCAAATAGGCTTCACTCATATAACAGACTTATCTTGCCAAAAGACACACTCTTAAACAAGATGGTTCTTCAAGGGTTGTTTAGTAAAGAAAATGGTTCTATGTAGAACCATGAACACTCAAAGAACCATTTGCATGCTTAAATGGTTCTTAGCATGGTGAAATGGTTCTTCAGATTGATGGAGAACTTGTTGTGTATGTTTCTACATAGCACCTTTTTGAAAACAGTTCTACACTGTAGTTCTATCTGTAGCTCTACACTCTTCTACTGTAACAAGCATGACATCATAAACACAGCAGAACCCTCTGTGGTCCTATACAGAACCATATAAAACACGTTTTCCGTCAGTCTGAATCGTTGCATGGGAAGATGGCTCTTCAGATTGATGGAGATTGTGCTGTATATGGTTCTGTATAGCACCAAAAAGGGTTCTTCTACTGTTACGATGTCAAGCTTGTAACAAAAGCAGAACCCTTCTTGGTGTTATTTAGAATTTTAAAAAGATTCTATATAGAACCGTACACAGCACATTCTCCATCAATCTGAAGAACCATTTTACCATTCAAAGAACCATTTAAACATGCAAATGGTTCTTTGAGTGTTCATGGTTCGATACAGAGACACTGTCTTTATTAAAGAACCTTGAAAGAACCATCTATTTGTATAGATATAAAAATTTTAACTATAAAATATAAACATATATAAAACTGCTGCCAAGCTACGCAACAGGTAGTCGCTGTCAGGACTAAACCTTAAACTTCATTTTTATTTCTTTTTAATTTTATTTTTTTAACACAATATAAAAGTCACTGGCTGCCTCATTTCATGATGAATGCATCTGAAATTTCTTGGGAAAAAAAAATCTCCATTAAAGGGAAATTCCACTGATTTTTCAAAATTTCTGCTTAATCAAATGGTACCATGTAAACAGAGTCTTTCTGAGTCAAAGTTTACTTTGCAGCACATCTGTGTTTCAGTACTGACGATTCTTAATGTTCCACACTGATTTTCAGACTTTGGGACACATTTACTACAAAACAGTGGGATCTAACTGCTCACCATGTGGCCATGAGGGACAGGGATGCAGCCTCACTTCCTGCTCTAAAACATAGGGGCGTGGCTAAAATAAGGCTCCACCCACAGACTAAAACTAGTGGCATGAAAACGTAGGGCAGCATTTTTTGAATAACCTTTTTTAATTTAAGCTATAAGTGATATAAATGATAAAATGTTTCAACTTCACTTTAAAATAAGTCAAAAACATCTTAATATAAAGTATCATATAAATGATGATTGTGTATATATTTAGTTTATTTCTATCTCTATTAATCCTTTGGGTTTAAATACATCAGAACATAATCCTCTGAGAAAATCTAAGCTCTGAATACTTCGTTGTTTTTTAAATGGTTTATTTTTTACTGTAGGAGTGCAGTTTGAACTAATTCAGTAGAATAGGCCATGTAAGCGTGTGTGTACCATCACTCTCTCCTGGTCGTGTCTCTCCAGTACAGAACCCTCGTAGAACGAGGCCTGCACGAAGTGCAGATTGAAGAAAGCCACCAGCTCCTGATCCGGATGAAAACTACACATCACACAATCCATAATCAGCATTCAGAGAAATCGTGACAAGCCAGGTCCAAAAATATGATCACAAATGTAAGATATTATAGTAAAATTAGTATAATTAAGCAATAGAACACGAGAGGGAGTGTGTTATCACGAAATAACGTCACGGCTGTGATTGTTATTGGCGATAACACACTCCTCGAGTGTTCTATTGCTTTTATACAACAGTTAAATAAATACAGTAATAAATTAATAAACTGGGCCGTGAACGCGGCGTTTAATATGTTTTAATGTTCGCAGTTCCTTCACTAAATTATGGTTCCTTAACAAGCAGCTCGTTGCTACGTCAGAGTAACGAGCTCCGCCCACTCGCTGCACAGCCGGCAGTTCGTTCTCCAGCTCCTTACACTAAATTCCCAAACTGTCATCACCACTGAGCAGCTTTTCAGTCGGCAGCTGTGACAGAAGAACAGCTGAACAACCTGAATCAGCCAGAAATGAACCCAACACCATTCGCCAAACGTGTAGTCTGATCTTCAGAGTCTGACCAAATCAGACTGAGCCATAAAACTGCCGCAATATCAAGTTTAGCTCAGTTTTGTCAGTTTTTGCCAGATCAGTATTAATGTTGTTTTGTTCCAGCCAGTCTGTAAAGCTTCTTACAGCCCATTTAGTTTGGCGAATGGTGTTGGGTTCATTTCTGGCTGATTCCAGGTTGTTCAGCTGTTCTTCTGTCACAGCTGCCGACTGAAAAGCTGCTCAGTGGTGATGACAGTTTGGGAATTTAGTGTCGTCTCATCTTCAGAGTCTGACCAAATCGGCTGTCGGTCAAATGTGATCTTAAAAGTGTCCATTTTCTGTTTGTGGCAAAGTGAGAAGTAAAAACGTTTAAATGTCTTGAGCGTCTCCTACAGCTGTCAAAGTCGTTGCTTAGCAACGGCGTCTCAGCGGAGTGATACAGTGTTGTGAAAAACCCGTGATGTTATGGTGAAATATCAGCACAGTTAGAACGCTTCTCAACATGGCTGGAACTAACTGTTGTATAATATTAAATCTTCCATTGTGATATTATTACCATAATCATGTTTAAATGGCTCTACAGACAGTAAAAAGTCAGGTAAGGTTTAAAGGTTAAATCAACCTTCTGCACAGCTTTTTAAAATGATCTCAACTTAGTTTAGAAGGTCTGGGGTTTTAGGGGTTTAAGGGGTTAAACTGGAAACGCAGTGTTATTAAGCAAACCTACTGTAAACGTTCAATCATAGACAATAATTTCTTTTTGTCTTCCTGTAGTTATAAAAGAACAGAAAACCCACTGACTCTACACTTATAATAGAGTCCAGTGGGCAGATGCTGTGGTAACTGACTGAATGCTACGGATGAAACAGATGGAGATTAGAATGGATGTCTGGAGAGGCTAAGAGCTGTGGCTATAACTTTCTGGGTTGTTATCTTGAGATCACGACTTAATTGTGTTGTGATCTCAAGATAACAACCTTTGTTATCTTCAGACCACAAGACAATTGTGATCTCAAGATAACAACTTCACTATCTTGAGATCACAAGACAGTTGTTATTGAGATCACAAGATAGTTGTTATCTCAAGATAACAAGTATATATTGAGATCACAAGACAGTTAAGTCGTTATCTTAAGATCACAACTTGGTTATCTTGTGACCTCAGGATAACAACTTTTTTTGTCTTGATATCACAAGATAATTAAATCACGATCGCAAGACAACAAGTTTATCTCGAGATCACAAGAGTTATCTTGAGATCACAAGACAGTAAAGTTGTCATCTTGAGATCATGACTTAGTTATCTTGTGACCTCAGGATAACAACTTTTGTTATCTTGATATCACAAGATAATTAAGTCATGATCCCAAGACAACAAGTTTATCTTGAGATCACAAGAGTTATCTTGAGATCACAAGACAGTAAAGTTGTCATCTTGAGATCATGACTTAGTTATCTTGTGACCTCAGGATAACAACTTGTTTATCTTGATGTCACAAGATAATTAAGTCATGATCTCAAGAAAACAACTTTGTCATCTTGAGATCACAAGATAGTTAAGTTGTGATCTCAATATAACAATCCAGAAAGATGTAACTACCTCATGGCCTCTCCAGACTTCCGTAGATTAGGGTGAAAAATGCTGGTGTATTGCTTTAAAGCTGTGACTCACTTTCCCAGGAAGAGCACCTTGATGTGAACGTCCCCTCTGTCCTTGTGCAGGAACTCCTTCATAAACGCAGAGGCGCTGGCCAGAGTGATGTGGCCACACACCACCACATGACTGACCACATCAGTGTCAGTTTTTGGGGAAGAAAAGAGACAGACAGAGATTAGAAGAGCAACTTTAACAACCTTTACTGAGCAGATTCTCTCCAGGAGATATTGCTTCTCTCACAGTCGTGTTCATGAGTATCGATAATAATAATAATAACAATAATAATAATAATAATAATAGCCGTATTGATAGTGGAATACTTTTCAGGACACAAACCTCCTTGTTTCTACACTCATTGTCCATTTTATCACCTCCACTGACCATATAGTTTTACTTTGTAGTTCTACAGTTACAGACTGTAGTCCACCTGTTTCTCTGCATACTTTGTTACCCTGTTCTTCAGTGGTCAGGACCCCCATGGTGGATCATTCTCAGCATTGCAGTAACGCTGACGTGGTGGTGGTGTGTTAGTGTGTGTTGTGCTGGTACGAGTGGATCAGACACAGCAGTGCTGCTGGAGTTTTTAAACACTGTGTCCACTCACTGTCCACTCTATTAGACACTCCTACCTTGTCGGTCCACCTTGTAGATGTAAAGTCAGAGACGATAGCTCATCTGCTGCTGCACAGTTTGTGTTGGTCATCCTCTAGTCCTTCATCAGTGGTCACAGGACGCTGCCCACAGGACGCTGCCCACAGGACGCTGCCCACAGGACGCTGTTGGCTGGATATTTTTGGTTGGTGGACTATTCTCAGTCCAGCAGTGACACTGAGGTGTTTAAAAACTCCAGCAGCACTGCTGTGTCTGATCCACTCAGACCGGCGCAACACACACTAACACACCACCACCACGTCAGCGTTACTGCAGTGCTGAGAATTACCCACCACCCAAATAGTACCTGCTCTGTGAGGGTCCATGGGGGTCCTGACCACTGAAGAACAGGGTAAAAGGGGGCTAACAAAGTATCAGAGAAACAGATGGACTACAGTCTGTAACTGTAGAACTACAAAGTGCACCTATATAGTAAGTGGAGCTGATAAAATGGACAATGAGCGTAGAAACAAGGAGGTGGTCATAATGTTATGCCTGATTGGTGTGTATGTAATGATAATATGCCCCATATTTTTATATATGTCAGTATTTATATGCAATAATAATATGTCCCAAATATAAACACTGTCAAGTATCACCAAAATGATAACTTTACAGAAGAAGGCAAAAACATTCTTAACTTTTAATGTAACGTAACGAAAATTAATTTTTAATTTTAAAGCATTTATATTGGTCCTTTCATCGTGACGTTCTACAGAATATTAAGAACAGCTACTGTTTAAATGATCTGGAAAAATTAAAATAAAAAAAAGGAATACATGCTTTTTTTTCTTGATAGTGACAATATGTAAGTACTTGTATGTAATAGTACCCATATGGAAAAAAAACACCAAACACCAAAATGTATTTCAGAATATTTTGCCTTATTAACCAAATATATTTTAAAATGCATTTATTTTACAATGAATGGGGAAATATTACACATAAAAAGGTACTTTACAAAATAAATGTATGTAAATGTGTTTATCAAATGTTTTTGAAAATGTATGTAAATAGCCAAAATCCTGTCTAATACACTTTACTGCTCAATACCTTTTGAAATGAATTCGTATCCCAGTATCTTCATTTTAAATATTAGCAAATGAACCTTTAACATGACAGTAGCGAGTGCTGTAGGTATTGATACTCTGTGAAAATGCAGTTATGATTTGATATCATGCAGATCACAGAAGTCAGTACTGTTCAGTTCAGGTATAGTCAGGTCTGTCTGTCACCTTTGTTAAAACTACATACAATTGAAAAAATATAATAACAAATATTAAAAAAATAGATTAAAAATCCATTTTAAAATACTTTTAACAAATATAGTTTTTGGCCATTTTCATCCAACTTAAAAATATATTTTTTATAAATACATTTGTAAAAAACACTTAAAAGGCATTTTAAAATGTATTTAACAAATGCATTTTGGCCATTATTATATATTGAACATTTTTATTTGATAAATAACATTTGGAATATATATATTTTTTCCACATGGGTAATAACAATGTTAATATTTTAAATATGTGTAACACATTTAAGTATCTAAGAATATTAGGATCTTTTGCTGTCATTTTGTTGCTCCTGATATGGGGGTGAGCTCAGTTTCTCTCTGGTTTTCCTACATAGTCAGGACAATTGTGAGCAAAACAAACAGAGAAATGCAGAACGGCCAAAGCGCTTTGATAAGTTTCTCACGTCTCTTCTGAAGTGTTTGTGTAGCTGCCGTCAAATCTCTTCCTGTTAATGATAATCCCAATCACTTCAGGAACGTAGCTGGCAAACAGACCCTGGTGGGAACATAAGACTCACTTGTGAAAAATATAAGACTGAAATTAGGTTGGTCGTTCTTTAAAACAGCACGTCTGCATGAGTGTGTACATGTGTGTGTGGTAGTACCAGTCCAGTGGTGATGAAGATGATGGTGAAGAAGCGGCCGGAGACAGTATGGAGCCACACATCACCATAGCCGACTGTCGACATGGTTACGACCAGAAAGTACACAGAGTTGAAGTAGGTGAGAAGGTTTGTATTGGGCACGGAGCTCCAGGGGTCTCCAGAGTTCTCCACCTGCACAAAACATAACGTTATTAAGCATAAAGCCCAGGCAAAGAGTGTTATATAAATGGGTGAAGTGTGTTACTATGGAAACAACTGTGTAACCATAGAACCAGTGCAGCAAACCCATGTAAGTGAATGTAGGTTAACCATGTAAATAAGTGTAGTGTTACCATGGAAATGGGTGTAGTGTAACCATGGAAGCACTGCAGCATAATCGTGTAAGTGGGTGTAGTGTAACCATGGAAACAGATAACGATGTAACATAACCATGGTAATCAGTGTAGTATAACTATGGCAATAGATTCAGCATAACCATGGAAATGGGTGTAGTGTAACCATGGAAACAGATGTAACATAATCATGTTAATGGGTGTAGTGTAACCATGGAAACAAGTGTAGTATAACCATGTAAATGGGCATAGCGTAATCATGGAAACAGATGTAACATAACCATGTTAATGGTTGTAGTGTGACCATGGCAACAGATGTAGCATAACCATGTTAATGGTTGTAGTGTGACCATGGCAACAGATGTAGCATAACCATGTTAATGGTTGTAGTGTGACCATGGCAACAGATGTAGCATAACCATGTTGATGTTTGTAGTGTGGCCATGGCAACAGATGCAGCATTACCATGTAAATGGGTGTAGTGTAACCATGGCAACAAATGTAACATAACCATGTAAATGGGTGTAGTGTAACCATGGCAACAAATGTAACATAACCATGTAAATGAGTGTGGTGTAACCATGGAAGCAGATGTAATGTAATCCTGTAAATGGATGTAGTGTAACCATGGCAACAGATGTAGCATATCAATGTAAATGGGCATAGTGTAACCATAGAAACAGATGTAGCATAGCCATGTAAATGGGTGTAGAGTAACCATGGGAACAGATGTAGCATAACCATGTAAATGGGCATAGTGTAACCATAGAAACAGATGTAGCATAACCATGTAAATGGGTGTAGAGTAACCATGGGAACAGATGTAACATAACCATGTAAATGGGGGTAGTGCAACTATAAATACAGATGAAACGTAATCATGTAAATGGGTGTAGAGTAACCATGGGAACAGATGTAACATAACCATGTAAATGGGGGTAGTGCAACTATAAATACAGATGAAACGTAATCATGTAAATGGGTGTAGTGTAACCATGGAAATGGGTGTAGCATAATAGTGTAAATGGGCATAGTGTAACCATGGAAAAAGATGTAACATCATCATATTGGTGTAATGTAACCATGGAAATGAGTGTAGCATAGCCACATAAATGGTTGTAGTGCAACTATGGAAATACGTGTAGCATTACCATGCAAATAGGTGTAAAGTAACCATGGAAACAGTGTATACAGGTGTTGTATAACAGAGTTATAATTCCGTTTCTATAATCTGGACAATGAGAGCAGGGCAGTAAGAGAAGACCTGATCTTTTCGCAGACATATTATGCTACAAATGTATCATGCTAACAAATAAATATGATAGATATCATCTTATTGCCCAGCTTTACACACAAGCTAACTAATATTAAATCTGGATTGAACAACACTCACCAGGTGAACTACACCAGCTGCGGTCAGCAAAGATCCAACCAGAACAGAGATAAGCCGAGTGAGTTTCAGTGAGGTGCTGAGAGAGAGAGAGAGACGGAGAGACAGAGAGACAAATAGAGAGAGAGAGAGAAGTTCACAAGTTTAGAATCTTTTGCGAATAATAAAACACCAAGAAAAGTGAACATACAACCATCAGGCATAACATTATGACCACCTCCTCGTTTCTACGCTCATTGTCCATTTTATCAGCTCCACTTACTCTATAGGTGCACTTTGTAGTTCTACAGTTACAGACTGTAGTCCATCTGTTTCTCTGCATACTGTGTTAGCCCCCTTTTACCCTGTTCTTCAGTGGTCAGGACCCCCATGGACCCTCACAGAGCAGGTACTATTTGGGTGGTGGATCATTCTCAGCACTGCAGTAACACTGACGTGGTGGTGGTGTGTTAGTGTGTGTTGTGCTGGTACGAGTGGAACAGACACAGCAGTGCTGCTGGAGTTTTTAAACACTGTGTCCACTCACTGTCCACTCTATTAGACACTCCAACCTTGTCGGTCCACCTTGTAGATGTAAAGTCAGAGACGATAGCTCATCTGCTGCTGCACAGTTTGTGTTGGTCATCCTCTAGTCCTTCATCAGTGGTCACAGGACGCTGCCCACAGGACGCTGTTGGCTGGACATTTTTGGTTGGTGGACTATTCTCAGTCCAGCAGTGACACTGAGGTGTTTAAAAACTCCAGCAGCACTGCTGTGTCTGATCCACTCAGACCAGCACAACACACACTAACACACCACCACCACATCAGTGTTACTGCAGTGCTGAGAATGATCCACCAACCAAATAGTACCTGCTCTGTGAGGGTCCATGGGGGTCCTGACCACTGAAGAACAGGGTAAAAGGGGGCTAACACAGTATGCAGAGAAACAGATGGACTACAGTCTGTAACTGTAGAACTACAAAGTGCACCTATATAGTAAGTGGAGCTGATAAAATGGACAATGAGTGTAGAAACAAGGAGGTGGTCATAATGTTATGCCTGATCGGTGTATCTCTTCTGTAAATGCCTTAAATGTTAAGGAGTCACAGGCAGGTCCATTCATCCATCCCTCACTTCTATACCACAGGAATAGCTCAGCCGTGCTGCCTGAATGCTGGGAATTTAAGGGGTTAAGGTACATATCCGTACCTCACGTGACCTCAGAGGATACATTAATGTTCTTTGTACCTTGGGGAACTAAACAGACCTGTAATGTACCCTTTCCTCTAACAGTGTACATGAGAAAGAAACGTAGATGCAGTGTGTAGTGCTGTGTGTCTCACTTGCTGTGGAGGATGTTGAGGAGCTGAAGGACTCTGGGCAGCTCCAGAAGGTGTAAAGCTCTGAGGAACTTCAAACCTGCACAGCACACACAGAGAGCACCAGTCTGATCTACACAAGCCCTAATGCTTTTTCACAGAAGCCATAAGATTTCCACCTGTTTTGGAGGAGGACCCTCAACTATGCCGTTTCTTTTATCTTTAGTAAAAACTGAAAATGTCAATGATTTACAAAACCAGCAGCAAACTGGACTGTCATCTATACATGGAAGCAGGAAGGTCAACATTCATAAATGTGTTTTAATGAAAGCTGAAATGCTCTTTGCTGTTTGAAAGTTGTCTGTTTTAACTCTACAAGGCTGTCTTTGTGGAGAGGGGTGAATAGTTTTTCACAGGAGGGGGTTCTCATCCCTCCTCTTTCACCCATCATTGCTCACTAGCAGCTCAACACGGAGTCACAACACTTCACACACAGAGTAAACGAGAACAGTGTCTGTCAGTTAGTTAATCTGATAAAACTGTTACAGGAAAACTGTTTTACTTTATTATAACCCAATTTCCAAAAAAACTGGGCCGCTCTGCAGAATGTAAACTAAATGCAATGACAGGCAAATCATTTAAATCCTATATTTCATTGAAAATGCTTCAAAGACAACATATCAAATGTTGAAACTGAGGAATATTATTTGCTTTTTGAAAAATATTTGCCCATTTTAAATTTAATGCCAGCAACACTTTCCTAAAAAGTTGGGACGACAGGGGAAACAAAAGGCTGATAAAGTTGTGTAAAGCTAAAAAAACACCCGGTGGTTAATTGGCAACTGGTCAGTAACATGATTGGGTATAAAATGAGCATCTCAGAGAGGCGGAGTCTTTCAGAAGTAAAGATGGGGAGGGGTTCACCACTCCTCATCTCAGCTATAGCCGCTTTTCTTGCATCTCCGGCAGGAAACTTTTTCTCAAAGGTAGAACAGTTTCTTGTAAAGCTGTGTCATGTACTGGCTAGTGTTTCTGAGTTCTGCTGACCTGCTGAGATGTAGTTATGTTATAGCTGAAGTTCAGTGGTGGACGAAGTACACAAACCATGTACTTGAGTTAAAGTAGAGATACCCAAGGTAAAATATTACTCCAGTAAAAGTAGAAGTTCCTCCCTTTAGACCTCCACTTGAGTAAAAGTACAAAAGTATTTGCCTTCAAATGTACTTAAGTATCGAAAGTAAAAGTACTAAAAGATTAATTACGGCTCTGATGTCCTATTATCATTTTTGTAACTCATTCTAGGTGAAAATACTCCAGTGTCTCTCTTGGTAAACCAGTCTTTTAATAGAAGGTCATTAATTAGTGACGCTGATGTCTATTAAAATTATCATAAGCACAAAACACTGAAGGCAAACAGTTTCCATCAGGTAGAACTGAGTGGCTCTGAAATCACTTTTTACAAACAAACAAAGTTTCAGTTTAAGATTTATTTTCAACTTAGTTACAAGATTAATAAAAACTTTAAACTCAGATTCACAAATGAGTTTTCCTTTACTAAACTGCATCTGTAGGTCTCTGTTCATAAACATAAACTAGACAAAACTAATTTACTATAAAATGAAATGTGTTTGTATAAATTCAGAATAAAGACACGTCAGTCACAACTGCATATGAGTACATATTTCTATATTGTGGTCTGTTTACACAAAGTTAGGTTAGTTCATCATTTATGTTGAATAGACTCTCCCAAACTTTTACGCTGCTGCACTGATGTTGAACTGTGTGCTGCACTGGGTCGGTATGACCAACAGGTCAAAACAAGCTCAAAACAAAGTGACCGCTGTGCCCTGATTGGTGTTCTTGCTTCACTCTTCTTTCATTTTGACATGTTACGTTTTTATACACACATAAACCAAAAGGAACAACAGATTTCTCATAATGTAGCGGAGTAAAAAGTGAGATATTTGACTTTGAAATGTAGTGGAGTGAAAGAAAAAAGTCACCCAAAATGGAAAAACTTCAGTAAAGTACAGATACACAAAAAACTACTTAAGTACAGCAACGAATTACATTTACTTCATTACCGTCCACCACTGCTGAAATATGGGAACATGCCTGAAACCCCTCCTTCTTCCAATCTAACACCCTATGAATTCACATCCCCACCTTCCGTTCCCATGACAACACTTCCGTTCAACCACCACCCCAACTCCTCCCTATTCCTCAGTCCTAAATCAGTCCTACTACAGCTATGAGGGGACCCAGCCTTCTAGCTACAGGGAGAAGCTGTTTAGAAGTTCTCAGAGTTCTCCCCCCTCCCTCTCAGTCTTCCCCCATACTACCATCGCCATGTTGAAGGCATGGTCCGAACTCACACACTAAAACGGTCACTACCAAAACAGTCACTACTAGAACATTTGGTAAAGTTTTGATAGTGCTATGATTATTTTGGTAGTGACAAAATGGAACATTGAGTCATTTGTTTAATTATATAAACATAATTAAGGTATAGAGTCAATGCTAAAGGATTTTAAAGTCAGTTAAGTGTTTTCAACTCTGACAGTAGAATGATCCATATAAGCATGTAAAAAAGCACCATACAATCGCAGAAATGCACATATTCACCTATTAACACATCTGTAATTCCAGTATGCACGACACACTTACCGAGCCATGCTCGCCTTGTGAACAGGCTGATGATGGACGGAGTGATGGTGAAGAAGTCTATGAGTGATTTCAGCTCCACCCACACCAGCAGCTCATCCTGGGCTGCTATGAACTAACCAGCAAAGACACAAAAGCATAACGCATTACTCGAGTGTTCCTCAGTGCCCGTCCTAAGGGTGAATGCGCTGCTCAAAGTCAGCTCAGAAGTTCCAGATTGACCAGATGACCCTCGTTTGGGAGAGCTTTCCACCTTTACATGAGGCAAAGTAGACAAACACCTCGATACAAATGTTCAGTTAGATACACTCAAAAGTTTGGAACCACCGTTCCAAAAAACTAATACGACGACATTATAAAGATGGTTCTGTAAGGGTTCTATATAGTACAAAAATATTGATTATCAGCCCCAAATCCTCACATCAGTTACCTTTGCTTTGTTAGTGTTATACATCCTTCTACTTTCTAAACTTAAAGGAAAGTTCTGGACGAGTGTTTAGAAACTATTTTAACTTTTTGTTTTTAGCTGTTAAGCTCCATTTACTCCCATTCGTTGAGGACTGGCTCGCGGACGCCCTCTGCTGTTCAGCTGTCCTGTTTTTTGATGTAACGGGGGAAATAAGAAGTGGCCAGGCTCCTCATAAACAGGCTCTGTGAACACAAATCTGTTTTGTTTGTCATATGTCTGGTGATAGTTAGTATATAGAGCCCAGCCTTCAGGTTAGATCTTTGTGAGGTGTTGCTTCTTTCACTTGAGCGGTTGGGTTCTCTCTCATGAGGGTTCTCTCTTGTATTGCCTTTTTGTGTATCAAACTGTGTTTTTTGTGTTTCTGACTACGCCTTTTGCCTTCGCCTTTTTGATTGTGTTCCCCTGCCTTTGTTATGTTTGTCCATTTGTATTTTTGGCTTATCTTGGATTTGACCTGTGCCAGTAAAGCCTCCTTTCCTAATTTTATCCGCAAACATCTGGTCAGTTGTGTGGCGTTACACTTAGTAAATAAGATACAACAAGGACAAATGAAAAATATAATTAATTAAATAAAGAACGAAAAGATGTACATCACAGAAACAGCTGAAAATGGGCGGCACTGCAGCGTAGTATATGGACTGTATGGACTGGGTACTTTTTGAAACTGTGTTTACATAACAGTGTTTACATTCCACATTTAACTCCTTTATTTAAAGCAGTCGTGGGCTGGAGGTCAGGGAACCAGCCTGAGCAGACAGTACGTGACTGAAGTGCCCTTAAGCAAAGCACCTAACCCCCAACTGCTCCCTGGGCGCTGTGGATAGGGCTGGCCCACCGCTCTGGGCAAGTGTGCTCAGTGCCCCCTAGTGTGTGTGCGCTCACTAGCGTGCATGTGCGTGTACTAGCTTCTTCAGCCTGCTGCCATCAGGGAGGAGACTGCGGAGTCTCCGGGCCAGGACCAGCAGACTGGGGGACAGCTTCATCCACCAGGCTGTCAGGATGCTCAACTCTCTCCCTACTTTGCCCCCCCCACACACAAAGTTGGGACCCAAACACAGGTTCCTGACCCCGACTCCCCAATACTGAACTCTGATTGTACTACTGTTTAATTGTACTACTGTTTATATTTGCACTATTTATACCCACAGACCTTAATCTGTTTGTGCCTTATGTCACTTTAGTGTTAATTTCAGGACCTTCTTACATTTATATTATTCTTTTTTTCTTTTTATTATTCTATTTTTCTACAATTAGTGTTTATTTTGCTTACGATTAGTGTTTACACCATGGGGTCTGAGCGTAACGCAAGTTCAATACTCTATGTCTTGTACATATTGTAGTGTTGACAATAAAAGCTGACTTGACTTGACTTGATGTGGTGTTTC
This sequence comes from Colossoma macropomum, assembly GCF_904425465.1. Lineage (NCBI taxonomy): Eukaryota > Metazoa > Chordata > Actinopteri > Characiformes > Serrasalmidae > Colossoma > Colossoma macropomum. The sequence continues at coordinate 3,564,285 of NW_023494806.1, read as the reverse complement.
ACTGCATGGATGGGTTAAAATGCGGAGGTGAAATTTCCCCATTGTGGGACTAATAAGGGTCACTTATGGATCCTTCAAGATTTGCTGGAGCAATTGCACAGAACGGAGTCACAATAGTGTTGATTCTGGAGGAACTTCTGTTCTGTTAGAGTCTTTAAGGATAAGCACTACATGAACAAAATGCATTATTACTATCATTATTTCCAGAACTACCTTGTGTACTTACCCTGAGGCCAAAGTTTACAACGTAAAAGAGATTGAAGACCACGTCCACCATAAATACAGTGCTGTAGTCCTGCATGCAGTACTCCACTGGACTGTTACAGACAAGAGATGAAACAGGAACACTGTTAAAGTACTGAAACTACACTGAGGACCAAAATAAAACTATAACCATCACTACACCTGATGTAAACATGCCTAGACACCTCCTAGAGTGGTGTTTCAGTACAATCTTAACATATATGGTTCTTCAAAGGTTCTTTAGTAAAGGGAATGGTTCTATACAGAACGATTTGCATGGTGAAATGATGGAGAATGTGTTGCGTACGGCTGTATATAGAACATTTTTGAAAATGGTTCTATATAGCAACAAAAAGGGTTTTTCTATTGTTACAACCTTGACATCGTAACAATAGGAGAACCTTTATGGCACTATTTAGAACCCTTTTCAAAAAGGTTCTATATAGAACGAATCTAACGAACCATTTCACCATGCAAAGAACCCATCTACTGTTACAAACTTGACAATGTAACAGTAGCAGAACCATTGTTGGTGCTACATACACTCTTAAAAAAGATGGTTCTTCAAGGGTTCTTTAGTAAAATAATAGGAGTTCTTCTATTGTTACGATGTCAAGCTTGTAAAAATAGAAGAACTCTTTTGGTGCTATATAGAACCATCCACAGCACATTCTCCGTCAGTCTGAAGAACCCTTTCACGATGCAAAGAACCCTTTACTCATGCAAAGGGTTCCTTGAATGTTCATTGTTCTATATAGAATCATTTTCTTTACTAAAGAACCCTTGAAGAATCATGTTTTTTAAGAGTGTGATTTAAGGGTTCTTTGCATCATGAAAAGGTTCTTCAGACGGATGGAGAATGTGCTGTAGATAGTTCTACGTACCACTATTGTTACAAGCCAAAAAAATCCTTTTTTGGTACTAAAATAAAATCCTTTTCGCTAAGAGTGACATCAAGCTTGTAACAATAGAAGAACCTTTTTTGGTGCTATATAGAACCATTTCAAAAAGGTTTTATATAGAACCATCTACAACACATTCTCCATCAGTCTGAAGAACGCTTTCACGATGCAAAGAACCCTTTACTCATGCAAAGGGGTCCTTGAATGTTCATTGTTCTGTATAGAACCATTTTCTGTACTAAAGAACCCTTGAAGAATGCAAAGAAGGGTTCTTTGCATATGAAAGTGTTCTTCAGATGGATGGAGAATGTGCTGTCGATGGTTCTACGTAGCACCAAATAGGGTTCCACTATTGTTACAAGCCAAAAAATCCTTTCTTGGTACTAAAATAAAACCTTTTTACTAAGAGTGACATCAAGCTTGTAACAACAGAAGAACCCTTTTTGGTGCTATACAGAACCAATTTTAAAAAGGTTTTCTACAGAACCATATACAACACCTTCTCCACCAATCTGAAGAACGATTTCACCATGAAAAGAACCATTTAAGCATGCAAATGGTTCTTTAAATATTCAAGGTTCTAAACAGAACCATTCCTGTTACCAAAGAACCCTTGAAAAAGCATCTTTTTCAAGAGTGCAGTTTCTAAAGCGAGATCTTCCGGTTTAAAGTCTAGAAAAGCCCCCTGATGACGGATGATGGAGCTCCATCCAGTACCTTTGGGATGAGTAGGAGATCCAGAACTAACCATCCAACATCAGTACCTGACCTCACTAATGCTCTCATGGCTGAATGCAATCAAATCCTCACACTGTCACAGTGTACAACAGGCTAGCCCAGAGGATGTTGAGGAGAAACAGAGATACTCACTATGCTGTCATGATCATGTACGTCACAACCGAGCAAAGATGCACACAAAACGTGAACAGCGTCTGGCAGAGAGGAGAAAATAAGACAAACACAGAGATGAACAGGCAACATGAGACAACATGAGCTCCCTACTTAACCTGAAAACGCACCACACGGCGCACAAGCCAAGTGTTTTTACACGCTATAATTTACACGTCAAACTGGGAACCAGCTGAAGACAAACACTGAATTCTCCAAGTCACTCTAGATAAGAGCTTTTCTGCATAATTAAATGGTTAAGATGTAAACAAAGCCACTCAGAGTGGTTCGATGTAAAACGCTGTTCTTACAGAGTCAGAATTGTTTACAGTGGTGGTGATAAGAACCAGACGTCCACCTCTAAAAGCTCCCTCACAGAAAGTTACTACATTAAATGGTTATGAATTCACCGCCTGATGTCTGAGACGCTGTTTAACGATAGATTTTGAGAACATGAACTCCATTCATGGTGGAGGGATACATGCAGGGTGTTGTGAGGCAAAATAGTCCCAAAAAAAAAAAATTATTATTTCGGATTTTTTCCTATTTTTCCATCATCAACATTCCATATAAACTCGTGTTGGTTCACTGGTGGTTCTGGATAGTAAATAAAATGTCTATAATTGTGTTGTAGTCATGGCGACCCCTGGTTCCTATCACCACCACTGTAAAGACATCTGAACCATTTCACACCAAACCACTCTGAATCACTCTGTTTATATCTCACACACTCAATTATGCCGAAAATGTAAAAAATTGGTGGAATTTCCCTTAAACATTAATGGGGAACCTTAAAAGAGCTCGACACTCTTAAAAAGACGGTTCTTCGAGGGTTCCTTAGTTAAGGGGATGGTTCCATTTACAACCATGAGTATTGTATAGACCCATTTCATGCTCCTGCTCTTTGCATGGTGAAATCGTTCTTAAGATTGATGGAGAATGTGTTGTATATGGTTCTAGATAGAACCTGTTTGAAAATGGTTCTACACACTTAAAAAGGAATGCTTCTATATAGATCCATGAACATTCAAAGAATCCTTTGCATGGTTAAAGGGTTCTTTGCATCGTGAAGGGGTTCCTCAGACTGATGGAGAATGTGCTATGCATGGTTCTGTACAAAACCTCTTTGAAAAGGGTTCTTCTATTATTACAAGCCTGACATGGTAAGAACAGACAAATCCTTTTTGTGCTATATAGAACCATTTTTTATTAAAGAACACTTGAAGTACCAGTATAGCACTAAAAAGGATTCTGCTTTAATTATAATGTCAGGCTTGTAACAATAGAAGAACCCTTTTTTGGTGCTACATAGAACCATTTTCAAAAAAAGGGTCTATATAGAACCACATAAAACATATTCTCCATCAATCTGAAGAGCCATTTCACCATGCAAAGAACCTTTTAAACGTGCAAATGGTTCTTTGAGTGTTCACGGTTCCATCTAGAACCATAGCCTTTACTACAGAACCCTTGAGGAACCATCTTTTTTAAGAGAGGGTCGTTCGGTTTGTATGTAAAGTGCGTTTGGTTAAGTACACGCACCAGAATCTTTCCAGGTCGGCGCTGAGCAGAGATGATGGAGAACGCCCACGTTCTCAATGAGTTCCTCAGACTGAGAACAGCATCTGGATTAACACCCTAAGAACACACAGATTTCCAGAGTTACACAACAACAAATCCACCACTGCGGCTGATTTAAAGGGCCCATTTCATGGAAAACTGGATTCTCATCTGTCCTGCATTTCGCCTCACTCAAAAAGAAGAGCTGAAACACTCCTTATAACTTCAGCGTGAGTGGGCGGGGCTAAACAGGCTGAGTATGTGGAAATATGTAAGTGATTTGGTTTTTTGTGACATCACAGAAAACAGTGAAATCAAAATGGGCTCCTGCAGTTTAGTTTCCATGTATGGACCGTATGGACTGAGGAGTGAATGGCACACTTTGAAGCTTTAACAACGTTTACATACTACATCAAACTCTTCTGTCCCAAAAAAGTGAGGAAAAGTCGGTTTTCCATGAAATGGCCCCTTAAAGAGGCCCTTTAGGGAATTGCATCGCCCAAGGAGTGTACTGAGTTTCCTAAGACTCCTTATGGCGTAAATAAGATGTTACCAGCATAAAGTTAAAATCATCCAGTTCATTATAATCTTTAACTGTTTTTTGCCTGTACTAACCCGTAAGAAGTGCCTAAATGATTATTATTATTATTTTAAGTATTCATGTAAAGCACAGAGAGGTGTTATTTCATTTATTTGATCTGTAATTGCTTGTCTGTCTGTTGCTAAATGTTTGGATATAGTGCAAAACCGAACAATCAAATATTGGAAAGAAAAAACAGTAAGAAGAACAGAAAAAACAGCACAGCCTAAAGTAAGTACAGACACTGTGTGGCCTAGATGTGCCTTGACTCACCTGGCTTAACCACTTGTATGTCTGTTGTCAAATATATGTTTGGCTATTGTGCAAAAATGAACAACAATATTGAAGAGACAAAAAAAAGGACTAAAGCAGGTTTAATCAGAAGTGGGTGTGGCCTAAATGTCCCTTCAGACACCTGCGGACACATCTGCATTAATTCTAAATTAGCTGTCTAACTCACCTGTAGCCACACCTGCATTAATTGTAAATTAGCTCTAACTCACCTGTAGCCACACCTGCAAAAAATGTAGATTAGCTCTAACTCACCTGTAGCCACATCTGCCTTAACTGTAAATTAGCTCTAACTCACCTGTAGACACACCTGCATTAATTGTAAATTAGCTCTAACTCACCTGTAGCCACATCTGCCTTAACTGTAAATTAGCTCTAACCCACCTGTAGCCACACCTGCATTAATTGTAAATTAGCTATAACTCACCTGTAGCCACATCTGCCTTAACTGTAAATTAGCTCTAACTCACCTGTAGCCACACCTGCATTAATTGTAAATTAGCTCTAACTCACCTGTAGCCACATCTGCCTTAACTGTAAATTAGCTCTAACTCACCTGTAGCCACACCTGCATTAATTGTAAAATAGCTTCCTAACTTACCTGGAGCCACACCTGTGTTAATTGTAAAATAGCTCTAACTCACCTGTAGCCACACCTGTGTTAATTATAAATTAGCTCTAACTCACCTGTAGCTACACCTGTGTTAATTATACATTAGCTCTAACTCACCTGTAGCTACACCTGTGTTAATTATACATTAGCTCTAACTCACCTGTAGCTACACCTGTGTTAATTATAAATTAGCTTCCTAACTTACCTGGAGCCACACCTGTGTTAATTATAAATTAGCTCTAACTCACCTGTAGCCACACCTGTGTTAATTATAAATTAGCTCTAACTCACCTGTAGCCACACCTGTGTTAATTATAAATTAGCTCTAACTCACCTGTAGCTACACCTGTGTTAATTGTAAATTAGCTTCCTAACTTACCTGTAGCCACACCTGCGTTAATTATAAATTAGCTCTAACTCACCTGTAGCCACACCTGTGTTAATTATAAATTAGCTCTAACTCACCTGTAGCTACACCTGTGTTAATTGTAAATTAGCTCTAACTCACCTGTAGCCACACCTGTGTTAATTATAAATTAGCTATAACTCACCTGTAGCCACACCTGTGTTAACTGTAAATTAGCTCTAACTCACCTGTAGCCACACCTGTGTTAATTGTAAATTAGCTCTAACTCACCTGTAGCCACACCTGTGTTAATTGTAAATTAGCTCTAACTCACCTGTAGCTACATCTGTGTTAATTGTAAATTAGCTTCCTAACTCACCTGTAGCCACACCTGTGTTAATTGTAAAATAGCTCTAACTCACCTGTAGCCACACCTGTATTAATTGTAAATTAGCTCTAACTCACCTGTAGCCACACCTGTGTTAATTGTAAATTAGCTCTAACTCACCTGTAGCTACATCTGTGTTAATTGTAAATTAGCTTCCTAACTCACCTGTAGCCACACCTGTGTTAATTGTAAAATAGCTCTAACTCACCTGTAGCCACACCTGTATTAACTGTAAATTAGCTCTAACTCACCTGTAGCCACACCTGTGTTAATTGTAAATTAGCTCTAACTCACCTGTAGCCACACCTGTGTTAATTGTAAATTAGCTCTAACTCACCTGTAGCTACATCTGTGTTAATTGTAAATTAGCTTCCTAACTCACCTGTAGCCACACCTGTGTTAATTGTAAAATAGCTCTAACTCACCTGGAACCACCTGTGTTAACTTTTCTATTTCTGTCTGTTGAATGTTTGGGTATTAAAAAAAAATACTGTTACTAATGGATTATTATGTTTATGAATTCTAGAGAAAGAAAAAAGTGGGAGGATATAAAATTAGCCTACTGTGCATTCACACACCTGTGGACCTGTGTTAACCACGTGTACGTCTGTTGTGAAATGTTTGGCTATTGTGCAAAAATAAATAAAAACACTGGAGAGAGGAAAAGAAAGGCCTGAAGCAAGTTTATTCTGAGGTGTTTGTGGCCTAAACGTGCCTTGACTCACCTGTGGGTGCGTGCGGTTGTGTTTGGGCATGACACGTAATCCCCGGAGGGCTCGGCTCCCGAACTTCCAGATGAGCAAGATAACGAGTCCTCCTACGAAGACTGAGAGAGAGGAGCAGAAATACGCCCCCCACAGGCGATGGCCTCGGTATGTGCAGTACTCCTCATACAGGTGGGGGTGGACACTGCTGGCTGGTATGAATGCCAACATGGCGGTGCCTTCGCAGCTCCGAGTGCCCCGGTTTATATGGCAAATAGCTTTGCTTTCACGGTTTGTTTACTTTATATAAGCGTGGAAGAAAGTTAAACCACACCATCACGTGTTGGTTCAGAGTTCCAGCAAAGAAGCTGTTTGGTGTTAGAACGTTACGCAAGGTTACATGCAGTCAAAATAGAGTGATAACAGCTTTGTGACATCATGTTTGTTGTGACCAGGCCTGTTGCCATGGATGCAACCTGATGAGGATTCTTAAGGAAAGTCAAACAATGCTGCAAAACACTGAAAGCTGTTTGGCAATACTTTGGGACGCTTAAGGTCACCCTGTCCAATGCCAATTGGGGACTAGAGGGGTATAAAGCCCCCCAGGATTGGGCTGTGGAGCAGTAGAACTGAGTTCTCTGGAGTGATGGAGCTCCATCCAATACCTTTGGGATGAGTTGGAGATCCAGTGATCATCCAACATCAGTACCTGACCTCACTAATGCTCAATCAAATCCTCACAGCAATGTTCCAACATCTAATGTAAAGCCTTCCCAGAAGAGTAGAGGCTGTTACTGCAGCAAACTCATTATTAACACCCTTCATTTCAGAAGAAAGTTGGATACGCAGGTGTCTATAAACTTTTGGACATTTGGGCCAGACGTCCATAAGCAGATTAATCCTAAACCTAGGCTGAAGTCCAAGACTAGGCTTAGTTCACATCCAGGACACCTTCCCTTAGTGTACGTAACCAGCAGACCATGGCAAACATGTAGCATCTGTAAGAGTTTTCGTTCTTGTTCATTGTTTTCACTATTACTACAGAAGGGCAGGACTCTGCAGGCCACTGGAGTTCCGCCACACCAAACTCGTCACTCCATGTCTTTATGGAGCTGATTTGTGTACAGGGGCTCAGTCATGCTGGAACAGGAAAGGCTCTTCCCCAAACTGCTGACACAAAGTTGGAAGCATATAATTTTCTACAATGTCTTTGTATGGCTGTAGCTGCAACATCAACCTTCACTGGAACCAAGGAACCCAAACCCCAAAGAACTGCCCCAGCCCATCATCCCTCCTCCTAACGTTCTGCTGGCATCCACCAAACCCAGATTCATCAGACTGCCAGATAGAGAAGTGTGATTCATCACTCCAGAGAACCTGTCCACTGCTCCAGAGTCCAGTGGTGACGTGCTTTACACCCGTCTAGCCGACATTTGGGGCCCAATCCCATTTCACCCCTCGCCCCTACCACTGAGCCCTTAGCCCTCTGTTTCGCGCATTCACGTCTAGGGGTAGGGTGTCCCACTTCTTGTTGAGATAGAGGGGGAGGGCGAAGTGTTGGGGCTACATGACCCTCCACACGGAGGTTTTTCAGAGACTCCAAACAGAGAGATATGAGGAAAAAAAGGAAACCTGCAAGACGGCTGAACAAGAAACCAAAGAAACCCACAAATGTGAGAATTTTCTCTGTTAAAATAAATACGATAACCGTTAGTTTAATGTTGTTTCAATGTTTTATGATGATTTTCTTCATAACAAGCATAAAAATGTCTCAGTAGCTATCTAGCTAACTTCCCGTTCCACCTTAAACAGGGAACAGGGAAAATTCGAACAAGAAGCTGGTGAATATCTGACTTCAGCTTCACATCACTGAAGAATTAGGGGTGGGTGATAATAAATAATTGCCCCCCTCTTTGAAGGCATATGATGCCCTAAATGTAACTAAAGCCCAGCAGTGAGGAGCTGAACTTTACCCTCCTCTGCTGTCACTGCAGACTGGCAGGGTCGCCTACAGAGCAGCGCTGGTAGCTGTTAATGAAGTGATGCTCTTTTTATTTGAGGGTCCCATTTCAGAGGGAAGATTTCAACCACTACCCTGTAACTCAGTTCCAAGGGGTTAGAGTGACACTCGAAAACAAGGGGTATGGGTAAAAAGAGGGAATGGGACTGGGCCTTTGCATCGCACAGTGATCTCAGGCTTGTGTAAAGCTGCTTGACTGTGGAAACCAATTTCATGAAGCTCCTGCTGCAGTTCTTGAGTTGACGTTGCTTCCAGAGGCAATCTGGAACTCCGCAGTGAGTGATGCTGGCGAGTTTGTGTGGTTTACCACTTTGTGGCCGAGTTGTTATTCCTAGAAGCTTCCATTTCATAATAACAGCACTTACAGTCGGTAGATCAAGCAGGAAAGAAATTTCATGAGTTGACTTAAAGATCCGGTCCTGTGACAGTGCCATGTTTAAACTCACTGAGCTCTTCAGTACCCAATTTACTGCATGGGTACGCGCTTAATTTTATACAGCTGTTAGCAGTAAGTGTAGCTCACTCACTTTGGACAGTCCTTTGGGTGGGCAACATGACACTGTGTCACCATTACTGTGAGAAATGGCATCACAATATACCTTTTCGGAACATATTGTTGATTTATCATTATAAAAAGAACATAATTAGTCCTGGTTAACTGTATTAAGTGCAGTACAGTATGTGAAACAAAATTATCGCACTCAATTCTCGCACTGCATTTGTTCCAGCTTATCAAAATATTTTGCTTTTGCGGTTTGATATGTACTGACCATATGTCATTAAATATATCGTAACATTTTTGCCATATCGCTCCCCCTTAACTAATATAATATATAACTAATATAACTTAACTAAGCGGAATTTGTGACAAACTGGTTAACAAATCAATTTTGGAGATACAAAAAAAAGACAAAACAGACATTTCTTACTTATCAGAGTCTTGGAATACTGGAACAGTATTTTAATGTTATCATTAATGGTTATCAAGTTATTTACACATGGAATCAGAAAAAAAAACAAAACAAAACAAAAAAAAACCCAACTCAAGAGGGAAAAAACAAACAAAAAAAAAAATCAAACAGGACCCTCCAATGAGGTCTAGGAGAAAAATGGAATGAGAGGACAAAAAAATAATAATTCAAACTCAGGAATCAAGATGAACGACAGTACATTTCTTCAGCTTTTTACAAAATACAAATTCAAAACGTTATAGAAAGCAGACTGTCTGATTCATTAGTCCAAAACTACTCGAGTGGAGAGTCAAAAAAAATCGTATTTCAAAAAAAATTAAAGAAAAAAAAAAAGGAAAGAACACAAAAGCAGAGATTTGTTGCTCAGGGATGAAAGCTCTATGCTTTGAGGGCAGAGTGATGACTAACAGCAGGGATGGAGCACAGTGGGATGGTGACCAGACGCCCAGAAGAGAATGAAGGAAAAGAAAAAGAGAGAAATAACACACAAACACACTGGACACAACTCAGGTTTGATATGACCATAAACAGCTGAACCATATGGCTATGTGGCACTATGTCTTTCTGAACTGAATTAAGCTGTGTAGGGAGCATCTTTCGTCGTCTTTTCCGAGCGCGCTCAAAACCCACTCGAGATAATCACTGCCATGCCTACCGTTGTCTTTGGCTTATAAAAATCAAAACACAGTGACAAGCCTGTTCACGTGAGGGTAAAAATGAACGAAACACGGGCTACACAGGAAAAGAAAGGGAAAATTAAAATTGCATATCCAAATGAATCTACCGAACTCCGTAGGTCTTCCAACATGTCAAGAAGAGAGCGAAAACGAGTCAACATAGCCTAAGATTGCCCATGCAATTTACAAGATGGTAAACAAATCCCAATTTACAAGCTCCGACAAAGTAATTCACAACCCCATTTTACACAGAATTACAAAAATATCTTTACATAGAACTTAGAACACTCCGTGTTGTCATAGCCTAATTTAATCTCAGAAAACATGATCCTTAACAACAACAATAAAAAAAGGATGAAGTTTAAACATCAGAGCTTAAAATAAGCCTCGTATATCTCACGTCATAAAAAAGTTAATCGTATTGGAGAACCAAGGGAAGGAGGAGGAAAAAAAATGTGTTGTGTAACATGTTATCATGAATTTTATTAAAAGCTGGAGAAGAAATTAAGAACAATCTGTTACTTCGCTAGAAGTTCTGGTAACTTCAAGACTTCAAGTACATGTCAAGGCCACTGAGGAAGCCTCCTCCACATCAGGAGAAGAATTCTCATAACTTTCAGTTTGGAGATAAAAATGCTCCTGACTACCGAGCCGAGAGGGTGCCGGAAAACCTTACTGGTGCGAATAAAAGAAATGAATGTCCATCGAATAGTATTCAAGTCCTTACAAACATAAGGGGTCCAGAAAAAAGGAAAAAACAAAAAACAACAACAAAAAAAAAAAAACCTGAGGGGCTTTTTACATGAAGACAGTCCTCCTGATTGGGGGCGAATGACGGGGAAGCGTTTCCAATATTAAGTCCACCGTGGGGGGAAATGACCAATGAAAAAAAAAATTACTGTCCAAAGAACTATTTGGGGAGGGAACAAAAAGAAAGAAAGAAACAAAAAAAAAATAGAGAAAAAGGGGCAGCGAGGGCAGGTTAATGATCCAAATATATTGTACACTGGTTAAATGGAGTCCTTTCACACCTCCTCGCTGGCGTATTGGTACATCCTGCTGGAAATTTGCCGCACTGGAGCAGGAGTAGCGCTTGAGCCGAAGGAGGTGGTGGAGGGTGCCCATGTCGTACTTACTTGTAGCCCTGCTGGTTCCAGGCCTGGCCATAGACTCCATAGGTGGGCATTTGCCAGCCATTGGGCACATACTGGCCCATCTGCTGCCCATTGCCATAAGACTGGCCCCAATGGCCGTATGGCTGGGCAGCGTAGCCTGGGTTACTCTGCTGTTGAAAAAGAAGAAGAGAGACCATGAGAACAGGACTTGATTAAGGACTGCCCAGTACTGCATAGATACACCGATCCTTGTTTCTACGCTCATTGTCCATTTTATCAGCTCCACTTACTATATAGGTGCACTTTGTAGTTCTACAGTTACAGACTGTAGTCCATCTGTTTCTCTGCATACTTTGTTAGCCCCCTTTTACCCTGTTCTTCAGTGGTCAGGACTCCCGTGGACCCTCACAGAGCAGGCACTATTTGGGTGGTGGGTCATTCTCAGCACTGCAGTAACACTGACGTGGTGGTGGTGTGTTAGTGTGTGTTGTGCTGGTACGAGCGGATCAGACACAGCAGTGCTGCTGGAGTTTTTAAACACTGTGTCCACTGACTGTCCACTCTATTAGACACTCCTACCTTGTCAGTCCACCTTGTAGATGTAAAGTCAGAGACGATAGCTCATCTGCTGCTGCACAGTTTGTGTTGGTCATCCTCTAGTCCTTCATCAGTGGTCACAGGGCGCTGCCCACAGGACGCTGTTGGCTGGATATTTTTGGTTGGTGGACTATTCTCAGTCCAGCAGTGACACTGAGGTGTTTAAAAACTCCAGCAGCACTGCTGTGTCTGATCCACTCAGACCAGCACAACACACACTAACACACCACCACCACGTCAGTGTTACTGCAGTGCTGAGAATGATCCACCACCCAAATAGTACCTGCTCTGTGGGGGTCCATGGGGGTCCTGACCACCAAGGAGGTGGTCATAATGTTATTCCTGATCTGTGTATATGCTTTGTTCATCCAAGTACAAACAAGGTCGTCCTAAGCTCCTACTGTGTACCATGATTAAGTCCCCCCCACCCTCATCCCAGGAGAAAGGTACATATTTGTACCATTTCATTACTGAATGTTTTAAAACCGAACTATAAAATAAAGAGTCTGGAGACAAGACAGGGTGCGTGGAAACAAAATAAATAAAAAATACATTTTTATAATTAACTGAAAAAAATAACTGCAATTACATATTATGTAATTATGTTCCCTGACTAAAGGTACTGAACACACACGCTTAAGCGTACCACCCCAGTGATGAACAGTACCACCCCAGTAACAGTTTAGGACCCTTTTTAAATGTAAGGTATAACGATTTCAATGCAGTTCTGACAAACAATTTAACATGGAAACTGTAAAAATGTATCACTGATACACCCCTTGCTCTCTCAGAGTGTTTCTCCAGTGCTTCCCCCATCATTATACAGGCCCCAGGCTGCCCACACAACCAAACTGTGGCATCTGCTCTTTTTGGCAAAAATAAAATTCTAAATCTGGCTCAAATCCAATCATTACTACAGTACTGTGATATAGCAGGGTGTAGCAGAGGAGGACTGCCCTGTGCCAGCCTTCTAAAATCTAGAGACAGTTTTCTTTCTTGGTCAGAACAAAGTTTTTCAGCAAACTGAAATATCAGTTCGGGTGGTTTCTCTGAAATATGGTGATGTATCCCAGAGTCAATACAATACGTGAAACCAGCATGGTGTTTCATCTCTGCCTTTCCACTGACAAGAAAGCCGACAAGACGTCCACTTTCTGGGTGTTTGGAGACACAAGCAATCAACTTACAGTATTCTTTAATGCAGATCCGCTGCGAATCTTGTAGACTTGACAGTTCAAACAGTATTAGCATCGTAAACATTTTTCTAGACTTATATGCACATTAGTTTTTGGCCCAGTATGAATTTCAGTCACATATGAATTCTTCAGATATAAATTAACTGACTACTGCATGAACTACTAGACCAATCAAAGAAGGTTTTCTTCAAAATAAATGCAAAACATGGTGTTTACACATGATAGTGTGTTCACTGTATTTGTAAAAAGAAAAAAGTAGTAATATTTCACTATGTGTGGTGATACTGCGATGACATTCCTACAACCCCGTGCATTTGACACCACATATGCAAGACAACGCTGGTAGTGCTGAAGGGTCTACAAATCAGGCCTGAAGAAAAATCTAGAGGAAACACTCCTCTTCCATGAAAACCACTGTCAGTGATCAAAACTACACATCTGGGTTCATCCAATCAGAGTACAATGGTGGGGGGGGGGCTATGGACACCCACACTCAAATGGCTTTTCTGAAAAATTAAGGTCTTTCAGGAGCTGGGTGAGATGTAAAAGCAGAGCCCAGGTTCTACAGGACAGATGGTGAACTAGCGGTATAACCAAGTATGAATGGAGACATTTATATCTTATGGCTAGTTGTGAAGCTTTGACGTTGAGAAGAGGCTGGTACCTGGGGCATGGGCATCTGCTGCATGGCCCTCATGTCCGCGGTTTCCTTTCCCCAGTAGCACTTCACAGTGTGGCCCTCAATGCACGTCCCATTCACCGATACAATGGCGTGAGCCGCACCCTCGTGGGAGTCAAACCTGCAAATGGAAAAAAGACAGACTGTGATTTTGCAGGACACATTTCCGCACGTTTTGATGCTATAAAGCTGCTTTGTGACAAGGCCCGTTGTAAAAAGCGCTCTATAAATAAACATTTGACTTCACGTGATATGAAGGTTTATGTACAGCAAGAACTGTCTAAACCCCCTGCTACATTTGGCCTCGTAAAGCTGAGTGAATTAAGGCTTCTATTCTGGAGAATAATGGCATTTTAATGTATGTATTCAACGTATGTGAAAGCGAGTGCATTATTATCTGATTTTGGCCGTTACCATTTTCTTTAAGTGGTCGTGTAAACAGCGTATGATATCAGGTGAAAGCAGTTTTTGGATTTCGAATCCTGAGTTTTTTTAGTTTATGTATACCTTTATTCTCATCTCTGCGGAAGCAGTGAACACCAGACTTAATTTACCACTACAGCGGCACCAATACACAAGATAATATAAAGAGCAACTGTATATTAGATTTGACGCTACTAGACAATTTAACTTCCTTCTGGCATCATTTGTTGAAATATGCAAAATTATCTGGCAGTGCACAGTAGAAAAAAACCCCAAAACAAAGCAAAAAAACCCTCACCTCACGAATGAGTAGCCTTTATCGGGGAAAACCCTGATCTCCAAGATCTGGCCGAATGGAGAGAAAGTCTGTCTCATCAGCTGATCTGGAGCAAAGAAACAAACAGACGTTAGATTTAGAGCCTAATTCACTTTAAGCGCTCAAACAGCTCTATATGACAAACATGATCTCTATGGACAGACAGACAGACAGACAGACAGACAGACAGACAGGGTAGATAGATAAATAGACAGACAGACAGACTGATAGATAAATAGATAGACAGAAAGATAGACAGACAAGTAGATAGACAAACAGACAGACAGACAGACAGACAGACAGAATAGACAAAGACAGGATTGACAGATAAACAGATAGATGGACAGGATAGATAGAGACAGACAAACAGACAGAATAGATAGACAGACACACAGGATAGACAGACAGATAGACAGGTAGATAGATAGATAAATAGACAGAATAGACAAACAGACCGGACAGACAGACAGATAAATAGACAGATGGACAGGATAGACAGAGACAGACAAACGGACCAGATAGATAGAGACAGACAAACAAACCAGATAGATAGAGACAGACAAACAAACAAGTAGACAGACAGACAGATAGATAGACAAGTAGATAGATAGATAGATAGATAGATAGATAGATAGATAGATAGATAGACAGACAGACAGACAGACAGACAGACAGACTAGATAGAGACAGACAAACAAACAAACAAACAAACAAACAAACAAACAAGTAGACAGACAGACAGATAGAGACAAGTAGATAGATAGATGAAGACAGACAGAATAGGCAGACAGGATAGACAGATAAATAGATAGATAGATGGACAGGATAGATAGACAGGACAGACAGACAGGATAGATAGAGACAGACAAACAAACAAGTAGATAGATAGATAGACAGACACACACACACAGTATAGACAGATAAATAGATAGATGGACAGACAGACAGACAGACAGACTGACTCATGGGAAGTCAGGGAAGTGAAAGGTACAAGTTGCACCACACTTTTGTCACAACAGCGTTTTCTGCAGGAAATCCCATCATAAGCATTTATCATCACTTAAAGTAACACGTTTAACACATTTTCATTTTATTGCCTGCAATTTGCACAAAAAGCCGATGGAAACGTATCTACTGTTAATAAAGCTTTCCTCTTTTTTCTCTCTGCATAAACACCCACTGAACCACCCACACGCTTCTATGCCTTCATCTGTCCATCAGACGCCAGTGAAAGAACCCCACACACACACACACAATCAACTCTGGTTTAGAAAACGACTGTGAAACCAGGACATGGCAGCCAAAAGAATAGCTGGCTTGCTTTAAGATGCAGCAAACGACCCATCGTCACCTGCTCAAAGTGCGAAGTTCACCAACCTTCTGCGAGTAAACCTCAGCCAAACTGGAGGTCACAGACAAACTGTTGACAGAAAGGTCCCATGAGGGGGGACGCATTTCACAGACATTAATAACCGGATTCCCAATGCGATCATTTAAAGCCCACCTAATGAAGTTTTAGGTGTTTCCCAGACAAAATATATCCCATCCAAATATAAGTGACAGGTGATCACAGTTACAGAGCAACACGAGCTACACTAATCACGATTTGATTAATAATAGATTCAGAACTCTCCTATAATATTTTCAATGACGATAAATAACTAACCATGTTGCACAGCCTATTAGAGGTTGGTGTACTGGGAATGTCAGGGTGGCAGCAATTTTTAAAATAATATTAACATCCTTTTAAAAAGAACAGAAAAATAACACCACTTCCATCTCATAATGCCCACAAACTCAAATTTGGCCAGTATAAAGTGTCTAATTTTCAACCATGTTTGAACCAAATAAACATGTTTATACACTGAGAGTGCAGAGTCACTGCACAGTCGTTAAGTGTTTGACTTTGTTATCAGTTCTGTGTCCTCTAGCCCTTCACAAGTGGTCAGCTTCTGGCCAGAGGACCGTAATCGGTTGGATATTTTTGGCTGTCGGGCTACTCAAACAGTTTACACAGTGACTCTTTTGAACATGCTCTTTAGGAATCATCTTAGAACAGAATTGCTCTAACAGTCAAAAACAGACATTTTAAAACCCCTAAATTTTATAAATCTATATTAAGACTTTGAGGATCTGTAGGAACTCTCATTAAGCATGCTGGTGTGGGTCGACTATGACGCTGAAAGGGCTGGTGTGGGTTAAGTTGCTTGCAGCCTGAAGTGTTTTAACATCAGAGCTGCATTAGATTGCATAACTTGTAGATACAGCTGATTCCACGCAGCATATTGTCTTATTTTGGCATCACAATGCACCGCCAGACACCTTTTACAGCCTGGATGATTATCGAGACAGAAAGAGGTAAATGGCTTTGGGATGAGAATACACAGGAGGGCAATTATAATTGTATAATTGTTCGTTACAAGATTAGTAAATTGATATTTGATGCTTTGATAAACATTCATTTTCCATAGATTCATTTTATGTTCATTTCCCACTTCAGCGGCTGCTGGTATGCCATACTGACACATCTGAATTAAGTAGGGCAGTGCTAAACAAATTAGGGAAAATGATGGATATGACTGCAATTAAAATTGCAACTACTTTGCTGTAAATTAACATCCAGGACTGTATTTTGGCCAAGACCACCAGCATGGCCACTTTTTCCCGTCTTAAGCCCAGAGATGGCAGTCTACTTCAAACAACGGAAATGTCGAAAAAACTGAACAGAAGCGCTCCTGGGTAGCCAACCGTCTAAGTGTTGGCCCTATCATCAGGAGATCACGAGTTCGATCCCTGGTGATGCTACAGCCGTCCGTAGCCGGGAGTCCAAGAGAGCACAACTGGCCTCGCTCTCTCTGGGTGAGTAGGACGGCCCCCTCCTCTCCCCCCACCACTTAACGCGATGCTAGTCAGCGCAGGCGTCTGTTAGCTGACGTAACAGATCTGGCGGTTGGCGCTTTCCTCTGAGCGCGTTCAGCTGTCCAATGACGTTGCGTGAGCGGCAGTTCGAAAAGATGCGGTGGCTTCACAGGTCTTGGAGGAAGCCTGTGTTAGCCTTCACCCTCCTAGCGTTGTGTGTAGAGAGTGTCGTGTGATTGGGGGAGTCCTAACTAGCGGGTGGAACTGGAAATGACTAAATTGGGGGAAAAAATTGGGGAAAAATCCCCAAAAAAATTTTTTTAATAAAATAAAAATAACCAAAAGCCCACTGCATGATTAGAGGTCTTTGCTTCTTGAAATGGTTCTTCAGATTGATGAAGAATGTGCTGTTGATTGTTCTATACAGAACCTTTTTGAAAACGGTCCACATTGCACCCAAAGGTGTCAAGCTTGTAACCATAAAAGAACCCTTTTGGGTGCTATATAAAGCTCATTTCAAAAAGGTTCTATAAAGTACCGTCTATATCACATTCATGCACATTTATCAACTCAAAGAACCCTTTAATTATGCAAAGGGTTCTGAGTGTTCACGGTTCTACATAAAAAATTTTTTTTACTAAAGAACCCTTGAAGCACTATCTTTAAGAGTGTAGTAACAACCGAAGAACCTGTTTGGGTGCTATATAGAACTCATTTCAAAAAAGGTTCTATATAGTACTATATATAGCACATTCATGCACATTTTTCATCAACCCGAAGAACCCTTTCGTGATGCGAAGAACCCTTTCGTGATGCAAAGAACCCTTTCGTGATGCAAAGAACCCTTTCGTGATGCAAAGAACCCTTTAATCATGCAAAGTGTTCTCTGAATGATCATGGCTCTATATAGAACAATTTTCTGTACTAAAGACCTTGATTACCCATTATTTTTAAGTGTGTACAGTTAAATTTGTCATGCTTGTGATTTGAAAACTGCACTATTTCAACATAAAAGCGTTTAATCTTTCAGCCCTAAAGGAGGGTTTTATCACCAAACTTGCACTGCGGAACTAGATAACCATCGCAAGAGACCGAGGCTGAAGAACACAACAAACCTGTCAGGCCAGAGGTGACTCCTCCACAGTACACGGTGCAGTTACTGGGGCTGGACTGGTTCAGCACCTCCTCATAGGACAGGTGCTTGGTGTTGCCTGCTTACAAAGGTGAAATGAGGACAGCAGGGTCAATACTTAGAACAGTTAGGTTCAAATAAAGGGTTCTGTCCAAACCTATAAAGATTTGCTCTTCTTCTAACAGCTAAAAGGATGAGGTTTCTTTTTTCTACTTCATTTAAATGGTCAGCGTTAAATATATGACATCATCTTCTCAAACACAAGCATCACAAATGACATTCGTCTGAAACACTCACTCTCATTGGATTTGGGTGCAGGTGGTTTCCTGGTAGCCCAGTTGGTTCTGATCTGCCTTCCTCCCAGCCACTGGCCGTTCATCTGCTGAATGGCATTCTCTGCATCCTATCAGATGAGGAACACAAAATAAATTGAATCAAATCAGTCATATGGCAAACAGAGAAGCTAATTTATCACTGGAAAAACAATATCCTGCTACTCACTTTCAATTCTGATATTAATTAGCAGATGAATCACTTATTAAATGAGGAAAACAATACAGTTTGGAGTGCCATACTACTGATACTACTAATACTGACTTTACTACTGTTTTTACCATGTGAAGACAAAACATACAGACCACCTGCTCAGTGAAACACCAATTCTGTTTTAACAGAACTGTATAACGTAAACATCTTGCTTGTTTTTGTGAGTAAGTATGTTTATACTTTCCTGCTCTGAAGCGCAAAAGCCTAAATGTGGGCACATGGCAAAGGACGCACCGTTAAAGACGAGACTGAAGGCAGAGACAGCGCAGTTATCGTCACTAAATGTTAGGCTAGGCCAGAGGTCGGCAACCCAGATGTTACGAAGAGCCATTTTATCCTTTTAACAAAAGTCAAACCACCTTGGGAGCCACAGCACTTTATGTCCATTTATTAAAGTAATGTTTACCATCTTGGCTGTTAATATGTCTCAGTATGTGTTAATGTACTAGTATAGAATAAAAAATTCAATATAAACAAAACGCAGATTTACTTTGCTCTGCTTTAAGCTTCAGCTCAGCTATAGCTGCTTTTCTCACATCTCCCGCAGGAAACTTTTCCGCAGAAGTAGAATACTTTCTTTTAAAATCTCTCAACATTTGACTTTTTACGAGGCTTCTCATTCTCCAGCTTCTTGTTCAAATTTTCCCGTTCCACATCTCTAACCTCCGGATGTACCTTCTGCACCATTTAAGGTGGAACGGGATGACAAGCGGACTTCAGCTTTACGACTTTTCAGTGTGACAGTTTCTCATTGCAGATTAATCGTAACAGGAAACCAGCTGGAGTGATTATAAACGCAAATAAGTCCATTTGTCTCCAAATTATCAAAGTTCGTCTTAAATCTCTCTCTTTACCGCTACGTTAGCTAATAACTAGATGAGACTTATCTGTGTTGCTATGGTGACCAGCAGTCTGTGCCGACCTTCAGGGTTAAAGGGTGAATCAGCAGTTCTACATTAACTCCAGCGTTTTAGCCCTTTAATTGTTAAACTGTGTTGAACGATCAGCAGAGCTTTATTTTACTGTAAAGGAGGATTATTTTATTTTTACCTACAAATCTAATTCTGCTGTGGAGCCACAACAGGGCAATAAAACAGCCGCATGTTGCCCGACCCCTGGGCCAGGCTAATGTTAGCGAGTTCCAGAACCACAGAAAATATATTTCTTGGACAAACTAATGTATAACATGGCACACCGTTCACTGAAGAGGGAAAAGAAGCTCATTCGCTCATCCGAAGCCGTCTCCATTATGTTACTCATCTGACATGAAGAGCTCAGTAAGTTATTTTGCTAAGTTTTTGTGCAACACCAGCGCTGTCACCTAAAAAAGTACTTTAATTTCAGCTGAAATCTGTCTATTCTTTTTTTGCCCTTCTCTGCGGTTAACCAGCTATCTGTTCTTAAACTCTTCCGGACACTTGAACATCAAAATTAGTCGGAATGCATGTCCCTAGTCTGCAGTGATGTGGCCCTCCCCACCCACCCTCGCCTCAGAGGCTACAATTATTTACCCATTTGTTGATGAAGGAGATAAAGCCATATCCTTTGGACTTTCCAGTAGCCAGGTCTTTCACCACACGAGCATCACTAGAAGAAAACACAAATCAGTAACAGACAGTGGAACAGATGGAAGATCTCTGCATTTTAGACATTTGGAACAGTGTATATCAACCACTTGGCCCCTGAACAGCGATCTGAATGTTCAAACCAGCGACCCGGCTGAGCAGGAAAGTGAGGAGACCAAACTAGATATACATGAAGCTGAATTATAGAAATTAAACTATGTATACTTAATTTACAAATTCTACTACACTACTCTAAACCAGGTGTTCTCAGCCCACTTCTAACAGAAAGCATTAAGAAAAACAAAACTTTTTTGCTTAAAAAATATTTTGGGCCAATTTCCAACACAGTGTAGTTGAGGAGCCCATCCTGTATCAGTAAACATATACCATCAACAGATTATGTTAACATGAGGTTGTTTTGTGCCAAAACGTACGCAGAACGTTGGTAAATGAAATGTCAGAGGAAGTACTTTGTTTTTAGACACAAGGGGCAAAAATCCCATGAAGCTGCTTTGTGCACTGTTGTGGCACAGCTTGTCTTAATATTGCTGATTTCTACTTTGTACACTTTGTTTCACGATGAATGGACCAAAAGAAATGGCTCAGAATTACTCGGAAAAGAGTACTGACTTGTATCAAAAGTAAAGGACATTTTTCCCTTGTCCTGTATTTATTTAGAATATATACATAAATGAAGGAAAATACCTTCTTTACTTTTAATGTAAGTCAACAGAACAAGAACTTTTTCCAAGTAATTTTGGGGCATTTCTTCGATTTATATCTATATATCTATATATATATATATATATATATATATATATATATGAAAGAAACCCAGCTCTATGTATTCATGTATGTTTAGGAATACATGAAAACCTTGCAACTCCATATTTGTCTTTAACTGTCTTATGTTTTACAGTGTCTTCAAATTTCATGATGAACTGACCAACAGAAACATTCCTCCATTACTCAGAATAAAAATCAGTAGCAGACATTAAGAGTTTAGGACATTTTGTTCTTCTCTTGTGTTGCACAAGGGCAATTTAATGGCATCTCAATCAACTACAGAACAGCACTAAAACGTTCACTCACGATATTTTCCCAAAGGGAGCAAAGGCAGCTCTGACATCATCTGTGGAGATTTCTGGGCTCAGGTCACCAACAAAGACATGGAAGTGATCTGAGGTGGGAAAAAGAAAGGGTGCACAGAGTTAGCCATTGATTAAAGGGCCCATATCACTAATTATGGGACATTCATGGGTGTTTCTGGTACCTAAACCAGCATAAATCATTTTTACAAGGTCATTTTCCAACTTTGCCTTCAAGACTGATAGGTAAAATAACTCTGTTCTCATTGGCTGTCATTTATTCTACCTCAATCAAAAAGCAGTACAGGCAGAAACAACTCATCTTACAGAGCAATTCCTCCAATATTTCTAAATTTCTCCATTATTCAGTGATCGAGATGCAAACTAGGTCATTCAGAGTGGTTTGATGTGAAGTGATTCATTGTAGAGAAACTTAGACTTTGATTTCTTTATAATGGTGGCGATAGGAACCAGACTTCACAACGTCCACAATTCAAATTTAGCCATTTAAATTACTCTCAGGTATCAAGCAGATCATTTCAGGAGCAATAAATTCCTGAGACGTCTGGTTCCTATCGCTACCACTGAGAACGATTCTGACTCTGCAAGTTTCTCTAGAACGGAGCGTTTCATATCAATCCAATCTGAATAACTTTGAAATTCTGGAAAAAAGGGTGGATTTCCCCTTTAAATTCATACTGAATGGGCAGAGCTAAACTGCCTTAGGCTGAATAGGTGAATATGCAAATACACTGCTTTGCGTGACCTGGAATAAACTAGCTTAGTCTCCTCATATAAACTCTAAATAGAGTGTACAGTACAAATGCAGACCTATAAAATTCTGCCTATGTTTATGTACGACATCAAACTCTTATTCACGAATTTCTTTATTTTAAAAACTGGGTTTTTCATGATATGAGCCCTTTAAGGAAAAGCATTCTTGACGCGAAGGGCAGGCTGCCAACGGGACGCGCTAATCACACTCCTGTACAACAACAAATCAAGGACTGCTGGATCTCAGTATCAGCACTTACTGCTTGTGTCTTTCTTCTGGCTGCTTGGCATTGAGGCCCAGTTGACTTTCATGTCCTGCGAGGATGAGAAAAGATACGGAAAACAAAATAAAAAACATTTGAGGGAGTAACATTCGAACTCACACACACAAAGAGAACCTCCAACTTACTTAGCGTGACAATAACGTGAGTCTCCAAACGTAGAAACAGACTGACGAACAAAATAATTATAAAATTCATAAAATAAACAAAACTAAAAAATAAAAAAAATCCAAATCAGAAAAAAGGAAAAAATTCCGGGCGATCACTCAAGGCATCAAAAAAACTACCAAAAATATTAAGAAGAAAAAAAAATAATCTGTAAATATTGCTACGGAGTAAAAAGGTCTAGAGACTTACAACAGAGTGACACTATCAACTTGTATTACTCCTCAAACGGTCCTTCATTACCTGTTGAGGATAAAATATTTGCACTGAATATATTTCTGCCAAGGCGTCTCTGAAGAAGAAGGCCTGGTGTGGGTGCAGAGATGGTGTGATGATAAGATGTGCAGAGGACTAAGCACAGCGGTAAAAAGAATGAGGCCAACGTTCACATTATAAGGGTTCCTCCCAAAATATGGATCTAGAACTAAACGAGGGTGGCTTGTTTTCTTCCCTACAGGGAGAAACCTTCATAATAACTCTAACATCAGTAGATGTGACTCGACGGTGACTAAACTAATCGGTGGAAAGAACAATTGAGCAATGAATTCAGGTTGGACCTGTGAGCTGTACTCGAGTCTAATCCTCTTAGGTAAGGACGGCGGGTCCATTACTACGCAATGCAGCCACCTACCAGACTTCTGCATATTTGTGTGGCGAAGTAAACTTACAATTCTCGTCTGCTCGTTCTGAGGAGCTCAGGCTGGCTTTACACTGTGCAACTTTCATGCAACTACTTGCATGTCAGTTACACACAGCAAATTGAAACGAAAGTTGCATGCAACACATTTGACTGCTCCAAAAGTTAGCAGAACCCCCAAATAAAACATCATCTGTTTACTTTCTTGTCCACCATTCCACTAAAATCAATGGTTTCAAGCATGCTGTGCAACTGTTGCAGCTGAGTTTCAAATGCGTTGCAAGACACGGTACATTACGCGACTCTGGCGCAATTTAGTTTGAAATAGTGTTGCATGAAAGTTTTACCGTGCACAACCAGCCTTAGAGGGTGCATGTTTGGATAGGTGCAGTGGTAAAATTAAAAATAAAAATTATTCTGGAAACTTATATGCAAATATATCTACACACTGCAAACAGAGCCAGACTGATAAGTGTTGGCAGATAATATTGGCCAATAACAAGCCACGCTTTTATCAGTACAGGCAATAACAATTACCAATAATTAGCCCCTTTTTTGGTCACAGTATTGCCAGGATTCGAGCTTATGATCACGCAACAATAAGGAGAAGATTGCGCCACTGAGAAACTCAAAAGGAGACCCTTTTCTGATGGCAATTGATGTCAAATCACTAATAATGGGTTATTTGTGATTTGACAGCAATTGCCATCAGAATTGGCATCGGCCTCGATTTTCAGTAATTTTCATGGTTCATTATCAATAACTACAGACTGCATATGTAATATCATACATATCACAGCCTTTTATTTGTTATTATGCAATACAGGTGTATATTAATGTGTATATTTTGAGACAAATGTGCAAATTATATATATATATATATATATATATATATATAATATTTTGCATATGTAAGTACTACAAGGGGGCTACGCTCCTAGGCTTTTCACTCACCTTCGCACCTGTGTAAATGTGATGAGACAATTTCTCCTCATAAAATAAGATTTCTAAGTAGATTATAACTCACTTTCAATTGTTAATGCACCCTCTTTTGCTTTTATTGTCATAACAAAAACTAACACAGGCTCTAAGGCCTCTAGATCTCTCTTTCTGACTTATACTAGTTGCTCCATTTGCGGATTAGATGAAACATTTCCATAATAAGCGCAAAAATCAAAGACAAGAGTAAAACGCAGGACCTTTTATCAGAAGGTCGGTGCTGCTGGGTTGTTTAGGACTGAACAAATGGTTAGCATGACCTTTATCTGCTGTTTGTGCCCAGTAAGGATGAGTGTCTAAAAATACAGAGATTTCTAAACGGTTTTTGGCTTAAACTCATGATTTCTAGGAAAAGGGTTTAACATTACACTGAGTTTCTTCACACTCACATCTCATTGGCGGTTCTCAAACTCTTTATCTGACACCTTTACTTTCAAGAGTCTGGTATAATGCTATTGATTTGGTTGTGGCTATTAGAAGAAATGCTGCAAGAACAACGATTCAAAAGTTGAATGCACGTCACTTACCTGTTCAGAAAACCAGCAAAATGAGTGGCATAGTTTCTCAAATGAACGTGTGTGTAAAAATTCCGATAACGTCAGATCTATCGTCCCCCCCCAAACTACTCCTGCTGATCTTAAGCCGTCTTACCTTTCCTAATATTTTCCTCCCGTTCATGGCGGCCAGCGCAGCGGCAGCATGCATGTGCTCATAGAACTCCACGAAGCAGTAAGGATCATTTCCTGCAGTCTGAAAAGAAAAGAAAGAAACCCACTCTGCGTCAAACGTCTCCATCCCACGAGCAGAAACCTGCCGCCATCTGCTAAAGCCATGTTCCGCTCACTGCTACTCACATCAATGATCATTTTGCAGCTCTTGCAGGGGCCGATCTGGGTGAACACCTGTAAGATGAGGGCCTCCGTCACGTCCCTTGAGAGGTTCCCCACATACCTGAGGAAAAGAAGCAGATCAGTCAGAGATATTGGGACTAAGCAAGCCTGATAAAACTGGATATCATGATATTGGATGAACATATTGAAGTATAAGATGATATTTAAGTGCAGCATCAATAAACTTAACGAGCCTATCCTTTCTGAATGCTGCAACTTTTAAGAGAGCATTTCTAAACTTGGTAAAGCTGGTTTTGATCGATTTTGTTCTATTTAAAACAGGTTTTCTGCAGTTAAACTCTTGCCCAGTAGTTTATTCCTATTATAACTATTTTAATTCTATTTCATGCTCTTTTCTCATGGTATCCAAAATCTGACAGTTAGCAGGAATGTGGATCCCTCAGATTGTTTACAGTGAACAGTTTAAAATTAAATTATAAATATATAATAAATAGCAGTTTTTCCTTCCTGTCTGGTTAGTATTTACAAGATTCCCATCCATGTCATTTTTAGAGATGTGCTGATATGGTAGTTTTGGGCCAGCGCCTGGTATTTTTTGTGCGTACATAACCGCCTATGCAGATGTTGACTTGGATTAACATTAGCGCTGTAAAATGAATAAAAGGCAAATATTTTATCTAGCATCACCTGAACGTTCAACTCTTCCACTGAACAACGAATACACTGTCAAGTATCAGTTTGAAATATCCACTGATCTAAATTTTAATCTAATTTATTTTTTAAAGCAATAATCTGCTGATTGATTATATTATCAAGCAC
Source organism: Colossoma macropomum (assembly GCF_904425465.1). NCBI lineage: Eukaryota > Metazoa > Chordata > Actinopteri > Characiformes > Serrasalmidae > Colossoma > Colossoma macropomum. The sequence goes on along the minus strand of NW_023494806.1, from coordinate 3,538,060 downwards.
TCCTATTTATTTTAAGAGACAAAAAACACAAAAAATGGAGTTAAATCAAATGAACCATATCATTAATGTCACCTTATGGTAATGATAATGAATTAAAATGTCTTAAATATCACCTGATATCATGATACTTGAAGGGGAACTCTTAATTTTCCAAAACTCCAGATAATTAATTATTTGATATGTAATCAAAATCGCTCAGAGTGGTTTGGTGTGAAACGCCTTTTTCTAGAGACACTCACCGAGTCAGAAGTGTTCACAGCGGTGGTGACAGGAACCAGACGTTCACCTCTAAAACCTCCCTCATATCACGTTATTACACGAAATGGTTATGAATTCACTGCCTGATGTCTGAGACACTGTTTTGTGACAGTTCTGTGATAAAGTTTTGGCCTAAATTGTCTTATTAACCCCTTTATTTGAACCCATTCATGGCGGGAGGGGCAGATGCAGGGCGTTGAGAGTCAAAATAGTCCCAAAAGAAAACGTATGTCTTCAGATTTCACCACCATCATCAACACTGCATGTAAAATTCACCTGAGGTCACTTGTAGGTTCACTGGGGGTTTTGGACAGTAAATGGAATGGATATATTTGTGTTGTGTGAAATTTGAGACTTTATAGTAAACCATTTCAAACCAAACCACCCCGAACGACTCTGGTGGCATGATGACCTACTAACACGTTAACAACGGAAAAATTTTGAAAAAATCGGTGGAATTCCCCTTTATTTGTATGAGCCCTACACGGGCCATGCTTAAAGCTCCGTGAGAGAAAGGCAGCACTTCTGCCACGTTTTCACCTCAGCTAGCCAGCTAAGTTAATCCATCTACCGCTCTGCTGACTGGTGAAAACCTCGGGAAAACGGGGATAGTGAGTGGAACCTCCTCGGGTTCATCTTTAACTCGATTATGGAAAACATCTCACGAAAATGAAGCTTTTTTGAGCGCCAAATCGGCAACCGGCGCTGCTCGGGGGGCAAAAGCGAAACTAACAAAAACGCACCCATCCAGGCCAAACCCGGCTTTAGGTCAGCCCAGATGAGCCTAGCTCGAGTAAATATACGTTGTTATGAGCAAAAAGTCAACCTGAGTGCAGCTGATGTCCCTTTTCGTCAGCTTTTTTGTTCGAAATTTCCGTTCCACCTTAAATGGAACAGGCGCCAGAATGTAACAGCTGCACCACTTAAGGTGGAACGAGGAAATTCGGAACAAGAAGCTGGTAGCAAAGCCTCGCTTCATGACCTGGTTTATTGGGGTTAGTTGAGCTGGGTTACGGCTTTTATTGTCCAGATATTTCCAGTCCGGGTCCCTTTTGTTTAAGACACCCCTGACCGTACAACGGCTACACCGCATTTTTCCGGCCGGCTGGCCGAGTTTGGGCGCTTTAGCCCGCTTAAAAATCACATTTATGTTGATTTCGGCCGCTTTTAGTGCACCAAACACCTCCTGCTTTAACGTTAAACACCGCCTTCCTTCGTTTTATGCCGCTATCTCTGCTTGCCAGGCAGAGTTTCGGCGTTTTATAGCGAGTTTTCGCCGCTTTGTGTGCCGCATGATGCTAAGCTAACGGGGCCCATTCGCCGCTACGGCTTAGCTTAGCTTAGCATAGCATAGCATAGCATGGCTCGCTTTTGTGATGATAACGGGCTTCTTTCTACTCACAGTGTCTTGGGCTGGTCGTCGTCCATCATCCTGCCGTCTGAGCGAGTCAAACCTTCGGTCGAAATGTTATATTTTCGAGGTTACCGATGATTTAAATCAGCCGGATCGCCGTCTTTTTGTGCTAAAGAGAAAACGCTAGAAGAACTTCCTCTAACGTTACTCTACATACGCAACCGTGTGACGTCGCGGTCTGGCTTGGTCCAGCCAATCAGCGTCGGCTGGCAAAGACGAGCCGAGGGGGGCGGCGCGTCATTATTCGCACGCCGCCCAATTCTGCACCCCTTGTTTTTCCTGCCTGTCGCGATCTCACTGGACGAGGCGAGCAGCTTTTTCGCTCTCTCGCTCTCTCTCTCTCTCTCTCTCTCTCTCTCTCTCTCTCTTTTATTTTAATTATTTTGAGTTAATTGTTAAACCATGCATTTAAAATATAATGGAAACAGATGAAGGAAAAAATGAGATACATAAAAGCAATATATGCAGCCAGGTAGAACATGTATCAAGAAATTAATGTGAATAAATAATAAATACAGAATTATTACAACAAAATTTCATTTATTAACGTAAACGAACTCGAAATGTTGAATAAAACAAGAGGGGATGTGCACCGAGGCCGTTCTTTATACGTTGCAGTGTGACATTTTGTAATAAGAGTGTTATTTGAATTTTATTAAATTATTAAATGAATAAATACAGTTCAGTTGCAGCTGTAAACCGGTCCAAAAGGACATTTCTCTCATGAGCATCGCTATTCAAATAGTGAAGTATATAAAAGGGCAGTGTGGCTGTGTGTGGGTGTGTTTTTTTTTTCTTTTCCTGTTGCATTACTGTGGTCTTTGTTAATAACAGACATTATCCTCTCACTGTTATATTATGATTGAATTCTATCATAGAGCTCTGTTATGAAGGCCAAAAAACATTAGGCTACCAGAACAGTGCATTGCTATCGTCAGAAAGAGCATAGCCTTTCATAGTAAGGCTTTGAGTCACGTATAGGGAAAAAATGTGCTTTTGTACACTTAATTTATAAGATTAAAACTCGTTTTTTTTGTTATTTGATAGTTTTCTATTATTTAACTATTAGTACTTTAATAATGCGTATCCTCCTGTCCTGCACATTTGGGCTTGCCTGCTCCAGCGCTTCCTTTTTAAACCTCTCAAAGGGCGGATTAATGATCTAATTAGGTGTGATAAGGCAGATAAAAAAACATAAAACACTAAGAAGGAGAGTAGGGCCACGAAAAGCCGATTTATAATGTTGTATTTTAGCACAGCCTTAGTGGAGAATGGACAAATTGGCCGGATTTTAAATCAGGCAGACGCAATGGGGACCAAAGGGTCTTCGGGGTGCAAGGATATGCCGGGGGATCAACGATGACGCACCGCACCGGCAAAGAGGCGGAGTGCGCCAAAATCGTGATGGGGAGTTCGATACGGTTTACAGAACCGATTCGTTTGAACTGTCCGTTTTAATGAATCGAACGTCCGATTCAAAAGCTCATTGATTCGCTTAGTCTTTTCAGATATTCACTGTTTATTCGTCCATATCACTGAGTTGACTAGTATGCCAAAGCTTGGGAATGAGCTTCTAACTTTGTGGCATTAACCTAAATTTATTTGGATTTCCTCCTCATTGCCTCCATAGATTCGATTCACTGAGATTTATATCATGATATTACGAGATAAAAGTGCGAAGGATTATTATCAGAATGTCATTAAAGGAAAATTCCACGGATTATTCCTGCATATAAGTTCCTGCATAATTAAATAGCCAAGATGCAAAAAAAAGTCATTCTGAGTGGTTTGGTGTGAAATGCTCACATCTAGAGAACCTTACAGTCATAATAGTTCACAGTGGTGGTGATAGGAACCAGACGTCCGAAGTGTTTAATGCCTATAAAAGCTCCCTCACGCCCTCAAAGTGATTAATGAAATGGTTATGAATACACTTTCTGATGTCTCCCACATGGTTTCTCAATACTTTAGAGAGAAAGTTTTGGCCTGAAACGTATACTTGAAGAGCTATTCATGACTGAGGGGTACATGTAGAGAGTTATAAAGCAAAATAGTCCCACAAGAAAATGCATTTTTCCAGATTTTTCACTATTTTACCACCATCAACATGCCATATAAAACTCAGAAGACTCGTATAGGTTCTCTGGTGGTTTTGGATAGTAAATAAAATGTCTATATCTGTGTTGTAGTCATGGCGACTCCTGGTTCCTATCACCACCACTGTAAAGAGTCTGTAAGCATCTCTAGAATGAATCATTTGACATCAAACCACTCTGAACGACTTTGTTTACATCCCAAACACTGAATTATACAGAATCTTTTGGAAAAATCGGTGGGATTGCCCTTCAATACAACAAAGACATGATCAACGTCATCGCTTTATTTAAGAGTCGGTTCGACCGATTCATTGGAAAAGATCCGGTCGAAAAGGATCGATTCGTTCACGAGTTGCTACCAAGGCGATAGAAGATGGCGGAGCGAGGCGGGTGGCCGCCTGAATCCTGCAAAAACGAGAAAAATAGCGCGATTGCCTGAAGATTCTCTGGTCATTCTGGTTTAGATAGGTGGGTAAGCATACGCAGACATTATTTAGGGCATTGCTGGGGGTTAGTTTGGCCCAAATCGTCTTGTCATCTCCGTTTTATGTCGAGTTTGGCGAGTCCGAGCTAATGTTAGCCAGCTAATGTCGGTTTGGGCTCCGTTAGCTTTCTATCATTAATTAGCAGCTCGCTAATTATAAACGAAACGTCATGCAGTCACTTCGTTTAAAACTGTGTATGGATGCGTTTCGGAGATACATCATTAAAATATCCTCTAAACCAGGTTTGATAGTGATATATGTTGAACGGCTGTCTGGCTGAGCTTTACAAAGCAATTAAATAGCACATAAATTTGAGATTTTCTTTGAGCTGTTAGTTCATTTGTGTTACAACTTTTGGTATATTTTGGTGTCCAGAGTCGTTTTTACTTCTGCTGATTAGGGATTTACAACACGTTGTTCGACAAAATCCGATACGATTTTAATTTGTAAGGCAACGATTCGATATTTTCGATGTTAGGATGCGATACGATTCACGATACTTCTCAAAACACACAACTGAAGCAGTCTGTACAACTGTTTGTCATAATATATGATTGATATGATTCTTTATACCGTGAAAGATAATAGAATTTTTGGGCAGGTTTGCTTATTTTTGAACAAACTGGAATTTTCCACAAAGAATTTAGTTTTCAGTTCAGTAAATGGAATATCACCTCAGAATCGATCTTCCTAAAATTGGCAGCTTACTTAGTTAAAATCAATATATAGACTTTATTAGTAGACGTTCAGTTGTTAATCTGCTTTTTTCAAAGTTTTCAGAGTGGTTAAGTTTGATTGAAGGGATTTATTTCAGTAATATAAATATATAAATGTTATGTATAAATAATATAAATATGTAATATTATAAAGTATTACAGTTAATGTAGTACTAATATATAACAATATGCATTTTCTATGATTGATACGCCTCTTTTCAGTAACGTCCAGCACACAACTTTCATTTTAAATTACAACAACATCAAATCAAGTAGCCTGTAACTGTTTATTAATCTCTACTCAATAGATATTTTTACTGGTTGTGTAGTTTCATGAGTTCGATGCACTGCTTAAGGTTCACTTGGTAGAACAGGGGTGCCCAAATAATTGGTTTTGTAGTATTGGTGGTGGTCCGAGGGCCAAAAAGACAAAACAGTGTATATGTGTAAAATAGAAGTATTTTATAGCATTATTTTAAACTAAAATATTTAAAAGGAAAATATTTAGGAATTTATTTAAGGGTATTAAATCAGATGTCCTCAAATTTGGGCAGCCTTGTTCTGAAACATTAGCTTCTTAAGTCTGTAATGGCCAGTCAGATCTGGAGCCGTGCACAAGATATTTACCAGTACTGCATTTGTGTTATCGATTAACTTATGCAGTCAGTTCCATCATTAAAGAAAGGGCAGTGTATTGATAACTGAATGGTGTGTCCTGTAGCATGTTGACCTCTTCTCTCCTCTCGTTTGACCTCTTCCAGCTCTGGCAGAAGACTCGGCCTGCGAGGATGGACAGTGCGTAGAAGTGGGCAAGGTTTAAGCTGAATGCATTGTGATTTCCAATAATTGAGACAGTGATTTCTAAAAAGCTGTCTACATTAATGAAAAGAACAATGTAGTCAGCTTAGCGTATTCAACACTGATCTGCACATGAGCGTTTTGTTTTAAAAGCCGTGTGATGTTCTTAGCTGTGTAGTTGGGCCGTTAATTATTAGTTTTAATACATTATTAGATTAATACGCGAGGCAGGTATCTCCCAGGCTACGGCGTTCAATTATCCCTAGGCATTTCGTCAAGACATTTTGGGTTTTTATTAGAAATTGGACAATGGATTTCAGTGAGTTCTTGCCCCCTCTCCCGCTGGAGCCCCCCGATGCCGAAGGGTCGGGGAACGGTACGTGTAAAGCACCTCCACCACCTCCCCTGCAAACGTCCAGTGACGCCGAGGAAATGGACGTTAGCTCTGGTGGTGATGGACCCGCGCTCACCCCGGCAGAGGACAGGGACGTGCCAAGCTTGCTTCTTACCAAGGGCTCCGCGTCCTTTAGCAGCCGCTGCGCGGCCGACGACTCCGGTGACCCCAGCGGCTCGTGCCCTAGAACCGCCCGCCACGCGCCCCCCGTCACCAAATTCCTCCCCGACCTTAAGCTCCTCAGAGACGTTAAGATCAGCGTCAGCTTCGGCAGCGACAGCAGCAAAAGCAAAGACAGGAAGGTTCTGTACACAGGCTTAGGGCAGATAGGCGATGGAGAGCAGGACCTAGGGAACGGTCAGGTGCATGACGGCCTAGGGCAGGCAGCGGGACAGGCCAGCTCAGGCGCGGGCGGCCGCGCCCTCGGCCTAGATAGAAAGAGCGAAGAACCCGAGGCCGACCAGGAGAACAAAGTCGAGTTCGCCGTGCTGGACGAGCTGGAGGATTTCACCGAGAACTTTCTGGAAGCGGACGACGGCGAGCAGAGCGAGTTCACCTCGGAGATGATAGTACAGCAGGAGCAGGCCAACGAGGAGGACCTCAGTTACTCCTACGAGGTACGTCTCTGGTGTTGGTTGGTTCGTTAGCCTCCAAATCTTCAGATATTCGATTTAGTCTTTACATTTTGCACTACGGTTTTCGGCCCAGTCCCATTTCTTATTTATACCTCTACCCCTTGTTTTCGAGTGTTGCCCCTTGAGTTACAACAGGTAGTGGTTGAAATCTTCTCTACAAAATGGGACCCTCAAATAAAAAGAGCATCACTTCATTAACAGCTACCAGCGCTGCTCTGTAGGCGACCCTGCCAGTCTGCAGTGACAGCAGAGGAGGGTAAAGTTCAGCTCCTCACTGCTGGGCTTTAGTTACATTTAGGGCATCATATGATCTTCAGAGAGGGGGCAAGTAGGCTACGTTCACATTACCAGGTTGAAGCGGCACAAATCCGATTTTTTGCCCTAATGTGACTCAGATCTGATGTTTTCAGAGTTGTATGGACAAATCTGATCTTTTCAAATCCGACCTGAACCACTTTCATACGTGGTCCTAGATCGGATACGTATCCGATTCGCGACCATGTGACCTTAATGTGACGCTCAGATCGGAATTCATGTGCTTCTTCTCCATTGCGCGTGACCATCATTCAGCGTTACCATGGCAGCAGCGCAGAACAGAAGCTAAAGCCTGTAAACGGTGGAAAAGCAGCTCATCTCACCTTTTTCTCCTTCGTCTCGCTCTAATAATGAAGCTGAGAGCTGATCAGAGTTAATGATCTTCTCAGTGAAGCTCGTTCTGCTCGTTAGTTTGTGCTGATGATGCAGTGATTCATTCACGTGACGTTACTGAGTAGGATGTGCGCATGAGGGTCATTTCAGGACGCCGGTTCGTCACATTAATGACAGATTTGAACCACTTACCTAAACGAGTGTGAACCATCGAGTCAGAGAGATCGGATTTGAGCAACGAGGTTGGTAATGTGAACGTAGCTTTATTTATTATCACCCACCCCTGATTCTTTAGTGATATGAAGCTGAAGTCAGATATTCACCAGCTTCTTGTTCAGATTTTCCCATTCCACCTTAAATGGTGCAGCTGGCCTGACGCGTGAGGCACCAGAATGTAACTGCTGTATCATTTAAGGTGGAACGGGAAATTTTAAACATTAAACTAAGGTAATACAGTGGTTATCATATTTTTAACAGAGAAAATTCTCACATTTGTGTGTTTCTTTGGTCTCTTGTTCAGGTTTTTCTTTTTTTCTCATGTCTCTCTGTTTGGAGTCTCTGAAAAACCTCCATTTGGAGGGCCATGTAGTCCTAACACTTCACCCTACCCCTCTATCTCAACAAGAATCGGGACACCCTACCCCTAGACGAGAACACGCAAATCTGAGGGGTAGGGCTAAGTGGTAGGGACGAGGGGTGAAGTGAGATTGGGCCTTACACTGTACATTATGACCTACGTCTGTTAGGGATGCACAGTGATATTGGAATAATGTCAGTATCGGTCGATATTTGCGCTGGACAGGCCGATATCTCAAACCCATATTTAATTATTTTACTCTGGAAGAGCAGAATGTTTAGGCCATGCTTGGTTGCTGGGCCAAAATATCCACTAATACTGGAGATTCTAGTCTGAATTTCTACATTTTCCAGATGTGTATGTATCTGCATGGGCAGATATGTCTATAAAAATACTGATTATTGGCCCAAAATCCTCCAATCAGTGCATCCCTACACTTTAAAAATAATGGTTCTTCAAAGGTTCTTTAGTAAAGAAAATGGTTGTATATAGAGCCATAAAGTCAAAGAACTCTTTGCATGATTAAATGGTTCTTCAGATTGATGGAGGATGTGCTGTATATGGTTCTATATAGAAACTTTTTGAAAATAGTTCTATATAGAACCAAAAAGAGTTTTCATATTGTAACAAGCTTGACATTGTAACAATAGCAGAACGCTTTTTGGTGCTAGACATAAAAATGATTGTTCCTGAAGTGTTTTTTAGTAAAGAAAATGGTTCTATTTAAAACCATTAACACTCAAAGAGCCCTTTGAATGACTATATCATGAAAGGGTTCTTCAGATTGATGGAGAATATGCTGTAGATGGTTTTAAATAGAATCGTTATGAAAAGGGTTCTATGTAGCACCAAAAAAGGGTTCTTCTATTGTAACTAGCTTGATACTGTAACAATAGAAGAAGGCTTTTCAAAAAGGTTCTGTATAGAACCTTATACAACACATTTTCCAACAATCTGAAGAACTCTTTTGCGATGCAGAGAACATTTTAATCATGCAAAGGGTTCTCTGAGTGTTGTTCTGTTTTGAACCATTTTCTTTACAAAAGAACTCTTGCAGAACCATCTTTTTTATGAGTGTATATATAGAACCCTTCTCAAAAAAGATCCTGTATAGAACCATCTACAGCACTCTGAAGAACCTTTTCATGATGCAAAAAACCCTTTAATCATGCAAAGGGTTTTCTGAGTGTTCATGGTTCTATTTAGAACCATTGTCTTTACTACAGAACCCTTACAGAACCATCTTTTTTATGAGTATACATAGAATCCTTTTTAAAAATCTCCAGCAGTCTGCCATCTGAAAAGCCTTTTCACAATGCAAAGAACCCTTTAATCATGCAAAGAGTTCTTTGAGTGTTCATGGTTCTATATAGAACCATTTTCTTTACTGAAGAACCATGAAAGAACCATATTTGTGAAGTATGTAGTATTTCTGCACTGTATGCTGTGACCTGAACATCAGGGCCGTCACGATTACTCGATTAAAATAAATAAATCAGTTTAAATGAATTGGATCTCCTGCTTTTGGGGAAACTAGCAGCTTAATGACGAAGCAGAACTCAGTCAGATCCTTTAATAAACAATTATTCAACGTTATTAATCATTTCAGCAATAAAAAAATCAACATATTTCCGTTGGCTATTTTTCGCAAACATTTTCAGAGTGATGTCCAACCCACGTCGTTCATAACTTGTCCTGAAGAGGGCAGCAGTTCACGCAGTGAGAGTGTGAGAGAAAAAGAAGTTATGGTTCAAAAACATTGCTATTTTATTTACTGTCCAAAACCAGGTGTTACGAGTTTTATATGTGATGTTGATGATGGTAAAATAGTGGAAAATCTGAAAAAAAAATGTTTTCTTTGGGGACTATTTTGCCTCACAACACCCTGCACATATCCCTCCACTGTAACTGGATTAAAATAAATTGATTAAAATGTGTTATAGACCAAAAATATTTTGAAACATTGAGTTCGTTTACATGCACTTAATAATCCGAAACTGCAGAAAAGCAGATTTTGTCAGTAATCTGATCAACGCGTTTACATGCACTTCAGTTATCAGATAATGGTGAAACTCCAGGTCTACATGAGCCAGACAATAATCAGATTTCTGCTTTACAACCAGCCAGTAAACTCACAGAGGAAGACGTGACATAAACATAACGTAAAACTCGAGCTTTTTTAAAAACATTGAGCCGCTTTACCTGAAAATATGAACAAACATCGTCTAGAAGATGAAGAATATTTTAATTCATCATTTCGTCAAGCATGTATTCGGTTTCAGCGTCGCTCCAAAAGTGTTTTGCTGCGTCTCGCGGCGACGCGGCTCGCTTATTTCCGGTACCGCCGTCTGTTTTCGCACATGCTCAGACTGAGGACCCTGAAAGAAATCAGAGTAAGAGTTTACAGCACTGAGAAATCTGATTACTAAAATCCAGCCTCTTTATCAGATTTCTTAATCGGATGTCTAGACCTTACTCTGATCTAAGAAATCAGAATATGCTGTTTACATGACCATTTCAATAGTTAGATAACTGCAGAAATCTGATTATGATTGGATTACTGAGTGCATGTAAATGCGCTCAGTGTCTCAGACATCAGGCAGTGAATTCATAACCATTTCATGTGAGGGAGCTTTTAGAGGTGGACGTCTGGTTCCTATCACCACCACTGTGAACAGTTCTGACTCGGTAAGTTTCTCTAGAACAGAGCGTTTCACATCATTCCCTTTAAGGCAGAGCTTTAGGGAAGGATGAGTGTTATTCAGTGATGTTAATTATTTATGTTTATTTCTATATATATTTTTTTTTAATCAAGTAATCGCGGCCGCCCTGCTTGTCACTAACCATCATTTAACCAACGTTGTGCTGCCATCAGCGAGGGCCTCACTCTCGGAGCGCTGTTCTACATGGAGGTCAATCGAGTGAACGTTTTGAATTGAAACTACACAAGTGGTCTTGATTCAAATCCTCTGCTCCCAGCTCAGTCGTTGGGCCGTGCTCATCACTAACCAGCGCTCTCTTCCAGGAGGACTTTGACAATGATGTAGATGCGCTGTTGGAGGAAGGCATGCCCGTGCCCAAGAAGATGCGCCTGGCCGAAGATAAATATGCAGGAGACAGCGATCACCAGTCTGACGGGGAGACAGGCGTCCAGCCCATGATGACCAAAATTAAGACCGTTCTTAAGAGTGAGTCATGTCTCTGCAGGAGTTTTAACTAATGGAGCGGCGGGCACTGAAAGCACAAGCAGGGATTCGTTAAGTAGCTTGTAATGCCAGAAATTTGTGTCAAAACATTTGCTATCTTTGTTTATACGCAGCCTCTACAAAGATCACACTTAAATATTGAAATAAATAAATAGTAAAATTTATACGCAACTTTTAAAATGTGCCGTAACTTTTGCAGGCCATATTTTATGTTTTACTTTTTTCCCAGAATGCTAATTTCAGTAAATAAACAGTTATTGTGCATTAAAATGTGCAGAAGTGTCTCAAACCCAAACACAAAAGGGGCTGTATTAAAAAATCTCATCAAATCTGTGGACCAGAGAAAAACATGTTTTTATTTCATTGGTAATTAATGTTGTGCTGTAACGCAAACTGGCCATTGTTTATTCAAAATACGCAAAAACTTCAGCAGTAAAATATATACACTTGTAGTAGACCTTGAAATATTACATGAATACTTGAAATATTTAATATATGTAAAGGAGCTCAGTCTTTTAAACCTGTCTATCTGCTTGAACTAGACTCCTGGCATATTTTCTTTGCTGCATGTTCATTAATATACTTGGGCTCAGTTTCTGAGCTGCTGAGCTGACGTTAAGTGTTTAATTTGGTTTAATTGTGTAGAACTGAGGTGTAGCCGCTGTCCCATAGACTGTAGTTGGGGTAGGAGAGTCAGAGCACACATTATGTTGCAGTGCATGCTGGGGACTGTAGTGCAGCACATTATGAAACAGGTTAAAATACTTGTGCAGGCTTGATCTGGCCTGCTGGCCTTGTGTTTGACTCATGGGCTATAGGGGATGTGTTCACTTAGTTTTACTTAGAAAATCAACAAAATGTTCTTTGGTCAGGGTGCCCAAACTTTTGCATATGACTTTAAATGTAGTTCTTTTGCCGCTACTTATCTGAGCTGCCGGGATACATCAATCAGGCATAACATTATGATCCTCGTTTCTATGCTCATTGTCTTACTATATAGGTGCACTTTGTAGTTCTACAGTTACAGACTGTAGTCCATCTGTTTCTCTGCATACTTTGTTAGCCCCCTTTTACCCTGTTGTTCAGTGGTCAGGACCCCCATGGACCCTCACAGAGCAGGTACTATTTGGGTGGTGGGTCATTCTCAGCACTGCAGTAACACTGACATGGTGGTGGTGTGTTAGTGTGTGTTGTGCTGGTCTGAGTGGATCAGACACAGCAGTGCTGCTGGAGTTTTTAAACACCTCAGTGTCACTGCTGGACTGAGAATAGACCACCAACCAAAAATATCCGGCCAACAGCGTCCTGTGACCACTGATGAAGGACTAGAGGATGACCAACACAAACTGTGCAGCAGCAGATGAGCTGTCGTCTCTGACTTTACATCTACAAGGTGGACCGACAAGGTAGGAATGTCTAATAGAGTGGACAGTGAGTGGACAGTGTTTAAAAACTCCAGCAGCACTGCTGTGTCTGATCCACTCGTACCAGCACAACACACACTAACACACCACCACCACGTCAGTGTTACTGCAGTGCTGAGAATGATCCACCACCCAAATCGTACCTGCTCTGTGAGGGTCCATGGGGGTCCTGACCACTGAAGAACAGGGTAAAAGGGGGCTAACAAAGTATCAGAGAAACAGATGGACTACAGTCTGTAACTGTAGAACTACAAAGTGCACCTATATAGTAAGTGGAGCTGATAAAATGGACAATGAGCGTAGAAACAAGGAGGTGGTCATAATGTTATGCCTGACTGGTGTATGTTTAATGTATAAAAAACAGATGACAGTGCGTTTTTACTTTTACTTTTATGTGAAGTAACTAAATTTGAAAACGTGGTGCACTGAAAATCAAATTTGCCCAATTTCCTCCGACTGTAGTCAATCAACCAAGACGTATCTGCTTCTTTAGTTTTGCACTGGAGCTGCGAGGCTCATTTAATCATACTTGCAAACTCTTCAGCGAAATTAGCCACTTTTAATGTTGATTGAGCCACTTGCAGTTGTGTAGATCTGAAGGGATTCTAATTTTAGGAATTGGGAGGAGATCAGGGGGTAGAGAGATACTGAGAGAACCCCCCCCACCCCCAACATAGCACACGCCTTACAGAGCCTGTGTAGTTTTTAGAAGAGCCTTGAGCTATAATAGCTGTGGTGTGTCAAAAGGAGATGTCTGCCAAATTTTGCATGCACTGACATTTTGACCTTGGTGTGTTATTCGACAGGGGCCGTATTACAGAAAATTCTTAAGTCTGAGATCATAGCTTATCTGCTTTGTTGTCATGGCAACTTCAGTTAAGACTGAGTTTAGGACAGAAGCCGTTACAGAACAACAGTCCTTAAATCTATAATCTTCTCTTATTTGCAGATAAGAAAATGACAATACAGAAACATCCTAAATAGACTAAATCTCCTAAATTCTGTCCAAACTTTAAGATGTTCTAACTTTTGTTTTAATCCTTTGTTTCTATTGTTTTATGCAGTGACAGGCAGCACAGTTCACTATAACCAGCATAATGACGCTACATTTATCTACACTGAAAACGGTGATTTGACTTGTGAGGTTATTTTTTTAAACAGCGTTTTTTGAAAACTCAGAATAGTTTTATGAATAGAATAATGAGAAGACAGAGCCGAACGTGTGTCTGTTTATTAGGAGGAATAACGTTAGCGCGCTCGGCTAAAGCGTTTGGGAAATGGAGACTGAAACTGAGGGTGCTCTGATAAACAGCACAAAACACTGGCACAATATTCTTAACTTTGTTTATCGCACTTTATTTGACTTTCTTTACACCGGTAACAGTGGCTAACGTTAGCTGTCTGTCTAACTAACTTGATTGCGTGTTTGTTTCAGCTGTGCATGTATGGTCCGTTGCTAGGTAACAGGCACGACAGTTGATTGTCAACTTCAATTGAGTAAGTTAAGATTTCCTAACTTGAGAAAAGATTCTTAAATTAAGATCGGATTTGCTTCTGTAATACGAATTTGTGAAAAATTGTGAAAAACCTTATCTTGACCCATCATATCTTAAGACAAAAAGATAGGAAGTTTCTGTAATACGGCCCCTGATTATTAGCACATAAATCAAAATGCATAGAAAACAGTATAATATATGGATGTAACTTGTCAAGGTTTGTTTATGGCGCTGTCTCAAAGCAGGAAAATCCGGATCCGAGCCCCCCTGAGCCTCGCCAATGGCAACAGTGGCAAGGAAAAGCTCCCTAAGAGCAAGAGGAAGAAACCTTGAGAGGAACCAAGACTCTAAAGGGGAAACCATCCTCCTCTGGTCCACACGGGATAGCAAAATAACAACATGAGCAAGATGAATCAGGTTCTAGCAGTAGGGTAAATATTAAAATACAGAAAAGCAGGAGATGCAATGGCTGTGATTAAATAGTTTGAGTCTGTGCAGCAGCAGCATCATCAGGAGGGTCAGGTCATGCAGGTGCAGGTTTGCACAGCGTTGTAACTCGTATTTGCGTAATTGTAACTGTGTTTTAGTCTCTCAGTGCGCCAGAATTTCTCATAGGAGGAATTTTTAATGACGCTCTAATTTATAATGCCAGACTCTGCTCCAGGGGATGGCTTTTAAACCCTTTTCTCTCCTCGTGAGTTTTTATGCCTGGTGCTATAAAAGAATGCAAACACAAAGACCTACAGTGCATCAAAATGCATCCTGCAACTAATTGTAGTAGTATGAAGTATGAAGTCAATAGTATGAAGTACAAATTTTAAATATTCTGATCTTTATCTAAATAGCTGTTCAGCGTCAGTTTTATGAGTACAGTCTAAGCTGTTTTGTCTGTGGGGGGAAAAAAAAATGCCGTTTACGTAAATCTGCCCTATTTTTCACCTACGATAAAGATATAGTACGTTTGCTTTCCCTTGAACGTCTCTGAATCCTCTGAATTATGAGGTCGTTAAATACTCAATGTAAGCATTACTACACACAAGCTAAATGCAAGCCTACACTATGTATTGTACACTGCTATTACAATGACACCAGCTACTCCAGCTGTAGTCTGCTTCTGTCAAAGCCATTTTGATGAGATTGCCAGTCTTATGATGTCAAGTAAACGCATAGCATAGCTTGTTTTGCTTGCCCGTAGCATGTGTAAACAGCAGTATTCCCATTTTGGCTAATTAACCTTGTAATTCACATGACACCATGATGCTTAGGGGGGAAAATGTGTGTAGGGTGAAACGAAGGTAAATCCTTGGTTAACTACAGGATGCAATAGTGATCATTTCCCATAATGAAAAACAGTTTAGGGATTCTAATGTTAATACTGGATTTCGAAATCAACCGGAGGTCTGTCATGGGGCAGTCGTGGGCTGGAGGTTAGGGAACCAGCCTTGTGACTGGAAGGTCGCCAGTTCGATCCCCTGAGCCGACAGTACGTGACTGAGGTGCCCTTGAGCAAAGCACCTAACCCCCAACTGTTCCCCGGGCGCTGCGGATTGGGCTGCCCACCGCTCCGGGCAAGTGTACTCACTGCCCCCTAGTGTGTGTGTGTGTGTGTGTGTGTTTATGAGTGTGTATGTGGTGTTTGACTGCACGGCTGGGGTAAAATGTGGCGGTGAAATTTCCCCATTGTGGGACTAATAAGGGTCACTAAATTATTCGGCTGTGTTCACGTTACATGCCTTATTGCACAAATCCGATTTTTTGCTCCGATCTGATGTTTCTGACACGACGGTTCACACTCCTTTAGGTAAGGCTGTGTTCACAGAGCAGGTGGCCCAAATCTGATTTTCTCACCACATCCATTTTTTTGTTCGGCTGTTCACATTATCTTTTAAATGTGATCTATATGTGACATCAGTCTGAACAGATCAGCTCCTAAACCGACCCGCATGTGCAGAAGAACAGAGCTTCACGCGGCTCATCCAGAGGTAAACAATCATGATGGCCAACGAACGCCAGTCGCTCCCGGAGGATCAGCTTCATCTTCACCAGCATCACAGGAGCCATCATGAAGCTTCACTGACTGACAGCTGGGCTCATCACCCAGAATGTGTTCGAGCCGTAAAAAGGGCGCGGTCACTTCTTTGGTTCGTTTCCTCAGATTCTTTAAACTTTGCTTTCAGACTTTTAACTGTTCTTTGACGCTGCAGCCTCGTTCTCCTGCGGCCGCATTCAGACATTTCTTTCAAAATCTCTGAACATGGAGTGGTTGCGAAAAGTCTTTTCTAATTTTTTTTTTTTGTACAGAAATATCAGCCTAAATGTTTGAGGTCTCAGCAGCGCGAAATTATGACTAATGTTGAGTTGGATTGACGTAAAAGTTGCATAAATTCCGATCTGGCTGTTCAGACTGAGTCACATTGCTGCAGATCGCATACGTATCGGATGTCAGTACCACATATGAAAGCTTCTCAAATCAGAATTGAAAATGTCAGATTCAGTGTGTTTTTTGCTGCTCACACTGACACACAGACACACGTCTTTTATCTGCTTTGTGAACAAAGCCTTAAGTGACTCAAATCTGTCATTAATGTGATGAACCGGCGTCCTGAAATGAGCCGCACGAGCACGTCCTACTCAGTAACGTCACGTGAATGAATCACGTGCATCATCAGCACAAACTAACGAGCAGAACGAGCTTCGCTGAGAAGATAATTAACTCTGATCAGCTCTCAGCTTCATTATTAGAGCGAGACGAAGGAGAAAAAGGTGAGATGAGCTGCTTTTCCACCGTTTACAGGCTTTAACTTCTGTTCAGCACGGTTGCCATGGTAATGCTGAATGATGGCACACGCTCAGTGGGGGGAAAAGCACATGGATTCCGATCTGAGCATCACATTAAGGTCGAATGGCCACGAATCGGATACGTATCCGATCTAGAACCACATATGAAAATGGCTCAGGTCGGATTTGAAAAGATCAGATTTGTGTCCACACAGCTCTGAAAACATCAGATCTAAGTCACATTAGGGCAAAAAATCAGATTTGTGCCTCTTCAACCTGGTAATGTGAACGTACGTGTCCAGTTAATGTTAAATGGGGGTCTGGGTGTGTCTGTGCAGGTCGCGGGCGTCCACCCACAGAGCCTCTTCCTGACGGCTGGATCATGACATTCCATAACTCCGGCATTCCAGTCTACCTCCACCGGGAGACCAGGGTCGTGACCTGGTCCAGACCATACTTCCTCGGAACAGGAAGCATCAGGGTAAACAGCCTGTCTGGCTTATTCTCCCAAGGGCTCGACCCACAAGTCGTTCTCTGTTCAGATTTTAATAGCGTTTTTGTCTTGATTGGGATTTTAGAGTTAAAAAACGAGTCATTTCTCGAAAATTTAAAATGAGCAGACTAACGTGTGAAATTTATATTCTCATTTGTTCATTTCAGTGCCTCTTTTCTCAAAGCATCTTAAGCATAGTTTCTAAACAGGTTACGAATATAATCGTGGAGCACACCTGCACTGATGTTCACCACGACTTGGCAATATTTTGGTGGCCACGATTGTTGTTAACTTAGACGGAATCAGATCCAAAATGGGCACTGCTGTCCTCCAGTGCTTTGCAGGCCAATTTATAGTTAAATAAATAAATAAATGAGAAATATATGATCAGGACACTCAAACAGTATCACTCACTGCTGGATTAAAATCCCTTTATGACCTTCAAGGTCTGTGATTCTCCACCACCAGCTGGGAAACTACAGTGAACATCTGTGGAGGGTGTGTGTCATCACAGCATCCAAATGAGAGGCTTCATGAATTTTTGGGAAAAGGATGCACGAGCGTCACATTCTTGTGATGGAGATTTCCATTAGGGATTATCTAGCCTTTTTTATAGTTAATTTAAAAAAAGTGTTGGCTTTTTAAGTTAGTTTATTTATAAGTAATGAGAGAATGAAGGTGATATGTTCTCTAAAAAACGTTTAATGATTAGCAAATGATAGTGGTTAATTTTGGTGTTATAATTTATACAAAATTATATTTACTGAATAACAAATCATTGTTTGCCACCTAATAGCATGAGTGTAAACCATATTTAAGGAAACTGTCTTGTAATGTACCCTGCAGAGGTGAGCAGTATGATGATATTTTAACAATTTTTGTTATATTTGTCACAATAGTCTTTTCTAAGCATATTGTGGATGTCAGTACATAAAGAACACTGACCAACTGCATGTTCGATTACAAAGAGAGCATAATTAGCCCTGTTTAACTGGGTTTAGTGCAGCAGAATGTGAACTGTTGAATAAAAATCATTGCATTGATAGTATTTTTTTAAATGTGACACCACTGGTCCTTTTTTTTTTCTTTGTTCCAACTTATCAAACCTCAGAAAAACAAAATATCGTGAAAATGTTCTCAGATATTGAAATATTATATACCCTTAAACTCTAGTGCCATGCCATTTAACATAGCTCAGAAGGATCAAGGGAGTAATACCATGAGTAACTTGGTTCTTTGCTTCAAAAGGAAAAAGTTTGCCCATGAAATTTTCTTTGTCCTTTAATTTTGCTGCATGACTTATTAATATTTGACTGTGTTTGTATGACACAGGTCAGTGTCACTGCACCCCGCCATTGCTTTTGAGTTACATGCCTCTCATTTCTCCTATTTCAGAAACACGACCCTCCTACCAGTAGCATTCCCTGTTTGCACTACAAGAAGATGAAGGAACAGGAAGAAAGGGAGCAAAACGGAGAGGTTACCCCCAACACGGTGTCTCCGGTCAAGGCTGGGGAGATGGATTCGGACGGTGTGGAGAGTGCTAAAGAGCCCGACTCCACTGCCCCGGAGGAGGTCTCGGCTAGTGGATCCCACGAGGAGTCCGGCCCGGACCTGGCGGACTCGACTGAGACTGCAGAGGGGAAGGAGAGCCAGGGGAGTGAAACCGCTCAGGGCGCGTTAGGCCAGGTCAAAGCCAAGGTGGAGGTGTGCAAGGATGAGTCTGTTGGTAAGAAGGAGATGAAGATCTTTGAGAACGTTGGGGATTCTGACCAGCAATTTAGGTGTTCAGGCCAGTGTAGAGTGCAGTTTATATTTACAGATCCTGAAAAATGCCTGAAGTTTAATTTAATGATTCTAAATCTTTAAAAGGTTTAAATATACACACATCGATGAGACATAACATTATGACCACCTCTTTGTTTCTACACTCACTGTCCATTTTATCAGCTCCACTTACTATATAGGTGCACTTTGTAGTTCTACAGTTACAGACTGTAGTCCATCTGTTTCTCTACTTTGTTAGCCCCCTTTTACCCTGTTCTTCAGTGGTCAGGACCCCCATGGACCCTCACAGAGCAGGTACTATTTTGGTGGTGGATCATTCTCAGCACTGCAGTAACACTGACGTGGTGGTGGTGTGTTAGTGTGTGTTGTGCTGGTCTGAGTGGATCAGACACAGCAGTGCTGCTGGAGTTTTTAACTCTGCTGTGGGCAGCGTCCTGTGACCACTGATGAAGGACTAGAGGATGACCAACACAAACTGTGCAGCAGCAGATGAGCTATCGTCTCTGACTTTACATCTACAAGGTGGCCTGACAAGGTAGGAGTGTCTAATAGAGTGGACACAGTGTTTAAAAACTCCACCACCACGTCAGTGTTACTGCAGTGCTGAGAATGATCCACCACCCAAGTAGTACCTGCTCTGTGAGGGTCCATGGGGGTCCTGACCACTGAAGAAACAGATGGACTACAGTCTGTAATTGTAGAACTACAAAGTGCACCTATGTGTGTTTGTGTGTGTGTTAGACCTTTCAAAGCCTTAAAATTCTTAAACTTAAGGTATTTCTCAGGATGTACTGTACTGTGTCTCTAATTCATCCAGAATTTCTTACACAGGAAAAGTAGCATCGTCTATATAAACAAGTGATTTATCAAAAAAACTAATTTACCCTAAATACAGTTGATGAACCAAGATATATTTACTTAGTTAGTAGTTTTGTACTGGATAGGCCTGTCCCAAGTACTCCATAACCACCTGATCACAATTATTTGAAAAAAAATCAGTTATTTTATATTGTCGGTCATTTAAGCTGACTGCAGTTATTTCCCATGATTATTTTTCATATTGTATCCCAAGTGAAATGTGAAAATGCATGTTGAGACGAAATAAAAGAAAGCAGGAAACACATTAACGGAGACGGAGTTATAGGTTTTATGGAAACAACACAAGCTCAAAACACTAATGCTCAATAATGGTCTCAGAGATCTGCCGCCCTGCAGGGTTTAGTTTGTACTTAATCTAACACCTGATCCGGTTAGTGAAGGCCTTCAGGCTGTCTGAATAATAAAGCCAGGTGTGTTGGATCTGAACTTTCCAGGGCAGTAGATCTCCAGGACCAGAATTTGGCACCCTGCTCTATGGGAATGTTTTTGTATGTTTGCTCGTTAAACAGCTAATACAAATTTTTCTAAG
Organism: Colossoma macropomum; assembly: GCF_904425465.1. NCBI lineage: Eukaryota > Metazoa > Chordata > Actinopteri > Characiformes > Serrasalmidae > Colossoma > Colossoma macropomum. The sequence continues at coordinate 3,517,446 of NW_023494806.1, read as the reverse complement.
TGTTTGTGGCCAAATTGTTGCCAAAATTCAGTCTTTGTTGAGTCATTTTAAATAGCATCGCAGCTGGTATTAATAAGGTCTTAGAAAGTCTTACAAAGAAAGAAAATCTGACCCTGAAAAAGGGAGTTTCTGTTGGTAGAACATTTAAGCGATTATTTTTGGGGTGCGTTTTTACGTACTGGTTGATTTGTTGGATTTGGCGTTCTACTATACCCATGTTTGATGCTTCATGTGCCGTATCTTCTTCTCTAATCCTCTTAGACATTGAAGAGTTTCGTAGCTACCTAGAGAAATGCTTCGACTTTGAGCAAGTGACTGTGAAGAAGTTCCGGACGTGGGCTGAGCGCCGGCAGTTCAACAGGGACATGAAGAGGAAGCAGGCGGAGTCAGAGAGGCCAATCCTGCCGGCCAATCAGAAGCTCATCACGCTGTCTGTGCAGGACGCCCCCACTAAGAAAGGTGAAAGGACGCGCACTGAGGCCGTCACTGTTGAATATAATAGAAGTCAAATTATCTTCTGATCGTTTTGACAATCAGGGTGATCAGAAGTTTAAAGATGAGCCAAACAATACAAATAGATTTAATAAACAGACCCAAACCTACTTATAGGAATGGCTCACCAGAATTTCAAATTTACTGTATTTTGGGTAAAGCTAACCATACACTAGAAGTAGAGCTGGGCGATATGGCCAAAAACGTTATCACGATAAACAAAATTCATATCGTTCGATATCGATACATATCGCGATAAATGTCAAATCATGATTTCTTTCACGTTTGAAGGCTGATTTTGCTCCTGGGGGGTTAACTGTGGTTTTAAACTATCACTTATGGTCCGATCATGACAAACACTCGGCCAACAGTGGAACATTTCACTAATCTGTCTCGGGACAGTGGGAGAAAGTTTCTGAGCTGTTTTTATCAGCTGGAAAAGCACAGCTGCAATTTTTGTAATAGTCATGATTTGAGAAAGAAAACAGATTATTTTTATCTGTCTGGTGACGAGCGCTCGGCTACCCCGCTACAAATGCTAAACGAGTGGCCAACAACAGCGCTGAACTCTTTAGTTTCTCAACAACGTCAACTCGGTTCGGTAGGTCACTGCTGTCACTCCTACCACATCCATGTCAGAGCAGATCACAGTATTCAGACACCAGCTAGATGACTGGGTTTCTCTGTGCTGTCGTAGAAGTTTAAGGGGTGAACCGCAGTATATCTGACGCTCGCTGTGTAAAAGCATTATCTGCAGTGTGAATCTCTCACACCAGTCACAGAGTCCTCCTTTTAGGCATGTTTAAACTGAAAGCGGTGATTTTGTGTCTTGTTTGATCTACAGTATCATCAATTCACCGTGTTGTGCCGGAGCGCTGCTTCAAGATAGCCAGCAGCTAAAAACAGCTAGCCTGGAGAGACAGCGCTCTCCCGCTCTCCAATGCCTCACAGCTTCCTCAGCTTACTTTCGAACAAGAACCCACTTCTTTCTTTCACTTTCGTTGTTCGAGAATGCACTAATACTAAAATATGACGCTTTGGCGCTGTAACACGGCGCTGTAGACGTGATTTAACACTGCTAAAGTTGTTAGGATGCACGGAAAGAGGTGAGTTCGCTGTAGGACAGTACAGTTACGCCACTGACCTCGTCACTCACACTCGGTCACAGGAGAACAGATCGCCGGTCGCTCCACTCAAACAGGGACTGTATAACTCCACATTTCAGCCGTTGCTAAAGTATATATGGCGACCCTTTTTTTTACTCGTGGCCCCCTCCCTCTCTAATCAAGTCGAAAAATTCGGAAGTGCGCCCTCTCCTGGTGACAGCAGAGTAGTGTCGCTTTCCTTGCAGTAGAAAATGCCACCAGGGCTTTCGCTAAAACGTGGAAGTGTGAGAATGGTGTATTATATCGAACATTTATCGAACCTGTCTTATCGCTCTATCGAGGAAAAGTTATATCGCAATACTTATCGTTTTATCGCCCAGCCCTAACTAGAAGACTTTAAAAAGACTCTGAAAAGACTTTGAAACGACTGAAGTCTGACACTCTCTCACACCTGAAGACATTCACAGAGTATTTAGTCACAAACTATGATTTTTGCAAAGACTCTGAATCTTGCAGGGTCACTGTTTGCAAGACTAGAACTAGACTTTTGAGAATATTTCCCATCATGCACTTGGTGGACAATTACAATCAGAGAAACCCCTTTTCCTCTTTCACCCTATAGTAGTACAGTAGTAGCTGGGCATGTAAAGATCTGGGGCTCAGCCCAGTTCACTGTAGAGCTGTATATTCTGGCAGATCATCAATTTTTTTTAATTAACCTGTAAAATGTGCAGTTACTTTTTTATTTAACATATAGATTTACACATCAACAAAACATGCAGCGATTCAGCGTTGTTTATTGGATATGATGACCTAAACCATAAAAAACTAACAAGCAAAATAAGAAACCGCTGTAACAGAGAGCCAAAAATGAAAAAAACTTGAAATATTAAAACATCCAGCTTAAATTTTTAGATTAATATGAGTATTGATTTCAGGCACTCATGCATGCTCTCTTTCTCTCTCTCTCTCTCTCTCTCTCTCTCTCTCTCTCTCCGCCCACTCACTCTCTAGCACGTTACTATTTGCATGAGCCAAGACTTAAAACTTATGATATCAAACACGGTTGATTTTGTCGCAGCGCCAAAACGAGAAAAAGACTGACTTAAGACGGCCGTCCTGACCACCTCACACTAAACGATTGAGACACGAGCGCAATGTGACTCCAGCAAGACTCTTATGATTTTATTCCAACATTGGATATTTGTCTGCAACAGTGAAATTGCTTCAAAAGTCGTTTGGTGTGAGGCCGGCATTAGGGGAAATTTTTATAAATGTGATTTTCGGTGATCCATTCCATTAAAAAAGTTATATATAACTAACGTGACTAAAAATGCATTTACATTAATGTATCCATCAGGTTCTGCTAGAGAGCAGTAGGAGAATCAAAAGTCTGCATTATAATCATGCAAATTGCCAAGTAGTCCTTGCCGATTCATTGAGAAGGCAGCTTTTAATTATCCTACCGGTCAAGTAATCGAGTTTAGTCATGACTATAGAATAGCCCCTAAATCTCACCGTGAGTGAATTGTTTAAATTCGGTATTTTTGCTGCAAAGTCCTTCAGCGTGGTTTGATGTAAAATGATCAGTTATAGAGAAACTAGATTTGTGCCCAGCGGTGGCGATGGGAACCAGGACGTTTTGTATGAAACAGTTATGAATGCACTGCCTGATGTCTGAGACATTGTTTTACAGTGGTTTTGTGAAAGGATTTTGGCCTAAAACACACCAGGGTCGTTCTACAGAAGCGTCCATTTTTGTGTCCCTAGCATTTACAGATATATTACAGTTAAAAACATGTTAGGGTTACAATTTATTTATATCTTAAAATAAAACAATGTTATTTTAACAGTTACACCTTCTTGAGCCTCAATTTAGCAACATTGGTTTTTAATTCAATCATATAGAATTCCAAGCACCACAGAAGAGCTCGTCCCCACAGTCATGTGTGAAGGCTGAGGCCATATTTTGAAGAAAAAAAAGTTTTTCTGCAGTTTTAACTACAATAATCTATAGATGACTATGGAATATATAAATTAAATGACAAAGAAAACAAATGCCAAATAAATATTAAATATATAATGAAAGTTGTGGTCCCCAGGAGTCGTGTCACTGGTGTTACCGCGTAACAAAAAATCTCTTATTTTGAAATAAAAGTCACACCGATGACATCACCTGACTTCCTTTTACCTGTTTTCTGAGGATCTCTGAAGAAAAGCACATGGTGAGTTCGCTGTGTCTTTCAGTTATCAGAGATTTTCTCATTCAGCTCATGATTTCATATGAAGCTTTTAGCTGAAGTCACTGGTGTGACCGACTTTATTCTGAGGTAATTGTGAAAAAATAGAATACAAATGGATTAAATTACATATTTTAGTGGATGTTCTATGATTGACAACATGTGGTTTGATGCTCTGTAGCAGTTATTTTGGAAAATGTGTTTTTCATTAAAATGTCTCTGGTGTTTCTTTATTATGTGTAACACCAATGAGGATCAGTTACACCAGTGACTCCTATGGAGAGACAGAAAAGTGGACGTTTCTGGAGAATGACCCATAAAACAAGCCGGTCATGAAGAAAGGTTAGGTGTAGGTTCGCTGGTCATTTTGGATAGAAAAAAAAGGCTAGACCTAAACTTACAGTGTGACCCCTGGTTCCTATCAACACCATTTTAAAGAAATCTGAGTTTGTATGTTTCTCTATGATGAACCATTTTACTTTATACCACTCTAAATGACTTTGTTTACATCTTAATGACTGAATTGTGCAGAACTTCTGAAAAACGTAGAAGGCCTTAACTGTTAGCTCCTTAACTGTGTGGAAAAAAAAAAAACAAAGGGTCATGATCTCATTCGTGGACCTGTCTTCTTTTAGAGTTTGTCATCAACCCCAATGGAAAGTCAGAAGTTTGCATCCTGCATGAATATATGCAACGTGTGCTCAAGGTCCGACCAGTTTACAACTTTTTTGAATGTGGTAAGTGCCACTCATTGTAAATATTTGACTGATTACCTCATTGACTTTGCACAGTGGCTTATTTTCTGTGATTTGTGCCTCATTTTCTGTTTTTTTTTAACCCACAGAAAACCCAAGTGAACCCTTTGGAGCCTCGGTCATAATAGACGGAGTCACATACGGCACAGGAACTGCAAGTAGTAAAAAACTTGCCAAGAATAAAGCTGGTACTTTTTGATTTACATTAATGTTGATGTTTGGTTATGGTTAAGTCTTTCTAGAAGACTTGAAACTGCATGTTTTTTTTTATAAAGAGTTTTTTTTATATAAAAGAACGTTTATCCCTTCTTTAGCCTCAGTTGGTTGGCAAAAGTCCAAGACAAGGTTTAACCTGGATTCAGAAAATTTAGTTAGTGTTGATTTCCCTGACCTAAATTAAACCAAGTCTTGGGCCCAGTCCCATTTCCTCTTTTTACCCCTACCCCTTGTTTTCGAGTGTCACCCTAACCCCTTGGAACTGAGTTACAGGGTAGTGGTTGAAATCTTCCCTCTGAAATGGGACCCTCAAATAAAAAGAGCATCACTTCATTAACAGCTACCAGCGCTGCTCTGTAGGCGACCCTGCCAGTCTGCAGTGACAGCAGAGGAGGGTAAAGTTCAGCTCCTCACTGCTGGGCTTTAGTTACATTTAGGGCATTATATGATCTTCAAAGGGGGGTATAAGACCACTATTTATTATCACCCACCCCTAATTCTTCAGTGATATGAAGCTGAAGTCACATATTCACCAGATTCTTGTTTGAATTTTCCTGTTCCACCTTAAATGGTGCAGCAGTTACATTCTGGTGCTTCAGGCGTCAGAACTGCTGGACTATTTAAGGTGGAACGGGAAAGTTAGCTAGCTAGCTACTGAGACATTAGCATACTGTTGGCAATTTTTTTATGCTTATTATGAAGAAAACGACCATAATACACTGAAACGACATTAAACTAAGATAATACAGTGGTTATCGTAATTTTTTAACTGAGAAAATTCTCACATTTGTGGGTTTCTTTGGTCTCTTGTTCTCCATCTTGCCAGTTTTTCTTTTTTTTTCATAACTCTCTGTTTGGAGTGTCTGAAAGACCTCCATTTGGAGGATCATGTAGCCCCAATTCATTATGCATATGTATTTATTTTGGTCCTTTTCTCTTGGGCAGCTCGAGCAACACTGGAGATCCTCATCCCTGACTTTGTGAAGCAGACGTCAGAGGAAAAACCAGTAGAAGGAGACGAACTGGAGGTACGGCATCACTGCACTGTGCTGTTCTTTTTCAGGGTGTAGCTGAGCCTAGTAGGAGTTGCATATTAATTGTTGGGTCGTTACAAAACTCTAGAGTTTAGAGACTTTAGAATGGCACAGTGGAGTTCAGCCTGTTCAGACTGGTTTCTTAGCAGCTCAGAAGCACTAAAGGTGCTTTCACACCTACCTTGTTTGGTGCTCACCATTAAAACTTTCTCTTTAGTGTGAACGCTCCACCCCGTACCCGGTCCATGCCAAACAACAACCGTGGGTTGCCAAAAATCGTGGGCCTCGGTCCGCTTCCAAGTGAAACATGATTGGTGCTATACTGTCTGCATAACCTGCCTTTTTAACACGCGACTCTTTACAGCAGCACAAACTGCTTCTACTAACAGCAGACGAGCAATAGCGAAGTATTTGATCGGTTCAATTCAGAACCGATGCATAGTGAAGCCTATTGATTGTAAAGTAAAGTTCAAATACTGTTTATTTTTATTATTCATACGGAAATACATGTTGATGTTTTCCATTTCAAGATAAAGAGGCCTTTTTTCAGAGGAGGAAAATGATCTGATTTTTTTTTTAGCAGCTCTTCAATGTTTATTGTCGCTCTCAGACAAAAACCTCGTATCTGCAAATTGCAAACTTTTCAGGAGAAGAAAAAACATTCTTCTTTTAATATAAGTTAATGTAAAAAGGTTTAATTCTAAGCAATTATGGACTATCTGTATTGCTCCATTCATCGTGAAACTTTCACAGCATGTAAAAATCAGCTGTCATGAACCAAATGCTATTTTGTTCAGACTGTGATGATATGCTTGTTAAAAGTGTCATGTAGAGTTCTGTTCTTGTTCACACTTTTCCATTTTTTTTTTAATGAATTAACCAGTTCTTCACATTTTCCTCCCAGTATTTTAACCATATCAGTATTGAAGATTCGAGGGTGTATGAACTGACCAACAAGGCAGGCCTGCTTTCACCTTACCAGATCCTTCATGAGTGCCTTAAGAGGTGAGCCTTGTCAGAATGTAGGTAACCTCTTGGGAAATGTTGATAATCCTGACTCTTACATCAGCTTGTGTTTCATCTTACTCAGTGAATTTGTGCATTAGATGAAACATTTTTTAATCTTCTGCTCTAGTCTTTTGTTGCAGTCCTGTGGCTCTTTAGTTATTTGGCATAATAATAATAATAATAATAAACTTTTCATCTTCAGCTCAAAGTGCTTAACAGACAGATGATAAAGCTTAACGGTAAAACAGCATGATTCAAAAAGATTCATCCAATTTCAAAATGATTTATTTCTCTTGCTAATCATTACAGAACAATGCAGTGAACTGTAAATGGTTTAAATGAGCATAAAGTTTATTATGTAAGTTTATTATGTAAGTGCTCAGTATGAACCTCCTCCAGCTTTCTGCTCAGGGGTAGCATCTCCTCTCAGACTGAGGGGAGCCATCTCCCTCTTTCAATTGGTATGTGATTGGTTCCTCGGCGCCTCATGGCTGTAAAAATGTGGCGCTTTGACGTCGGATGAATCTTTTTCACCCTGTACAAGAAATTATAAGCATTAATTCTGTTCTGTTTTTCTATGGCTGGTCAAAGACTCTTTATGCAACATTATCATCCCTAAAAAAAGCTGACTTATTATTTTTCCCCAGAAACCATGGGATGGGTGACACCAGCATCAAATTTGAAGTGATCCCAGGGAAGAACCAGAAAAGCGAATACGTGATGACCTGTGGAAAGCATAGCGTACGCGGGTGGTGTAAGTATAAATGCAACCACTACCAGTTTCAACAGGACTAATGATGCATCTTGATTGAAAGTATACATATTTTTACTATTCTGAGGTCTGTTTTCCTGTGTACTTTAAAGGTAAGAACAAGAGAGTGGGCAAACAGCTGGCCTCTCAGAAGATCCTCCAGATGCTGCATCCTCACGTGAAGAACTGGGGCTCTCTTTTGCGCATGTACGGCAGAGAGAGCAATAAGATGGTGAAAAAGGTAATACAGAAAAGAAACACTTGGGAATTAGTGCCACGGGCAGGCGTAAAGATAGGGAATTTGGGGTTATACTGTATTCTGCTGTATACTTTATGTATGTGCAGCTCAGTCTGCTATCAGGCCCTGCTCACACTTGGTACTAACACCTGTCCGAGTGACCTGATCGTAAGTGGACAGTGAGTCATATAGCTGTTTTAACTGGCATCTCCACTGATCACTTCAGAAAGGATTTTGTGACTGGAGGAAGAGTGTCACCCACATTTACTACGTCAGTCTCTCACTTTTTGTCATCTGACAAAAATGTGCGTTGAGTCCTTGTTTGTGTAAATGTACAGACTATTACAAATACTTAGGCTACGTTCACACAGCAGGTAAAGTGGCCTAAATCTGATTTTCTTGCCAAATTTTTATTTGGCTGTTCACATTATCTTTTAAATGTGATCTGTATGCGTCATCAGTCTGAACAGATCAGCTCCTAAACAGAGCCGCATGCACAAAAGAACAGAGCGTCACGCTGCTTCACGGCTCATCCAGAGGTAAACAATCACGACCGCCAACAAATGCCAGTCGCTCCCGGAGGATCAGCTTCATCTTCACCAGCATCACAGAAGCCATCATGAAGCTTCACCAACTGACAGCTGGGCTCATCACCCAGAATGTGTTCGAGGTCGCCGTAAAAAGGGCGCGGTCACTTCTTTGGTTCGCGTCCTCGGATTCTTTAAACTTTGCTTTCAGACTTTTAACTGTTCAGCTGGCCGCGTTCATCCATTTCTTTCAAAATCTCTTCGAACACAGAGGGTTTTGGATGAGCCTCTTCTAATGTTTTGCACAGAAACATCAGCCCAAATGTTTGAGTCTCAGCAGCACGAAATTATGACGAATGTGGAGCTGGTTTGACGTAAAAGTCTCATGAAAGTCGCATCTGGTTGTTTAGACTGAGTTGCATTGCCGCAGATTGGATACGTATCAGATTTCAGTACCACATATGAAAGCGACTCAAATCGGAATTGAAAATGTCAGATTCAGTGTGTTTATCTGTTCACACTGACACACAGACACACATCTGTGTCACATATGAAGAAAAAGCTTGGATTTGGGCCACTTTTACCTGCTGTGTGAACAAAGCCTTACACCGCGTGAGTAACTAGTGTAGCTTTGGTTAAGCTGATTATTGTGGTCATTCGTTGCTGTTGCTGACACATTGAACTCCTTCTCAGACCCTTGATTATATCACCCAAGTTGATGCTAATTAGGGGTGCCCTGATCATGAATTTTAATGGCTGGTTCTGATTCCTTTACAGCCAGTTTTCTGGCCTTTTTAAAAAGGAACACAGTGTGGGGTAATCTTAAATCAGTTACCTGTTTCAATAACATTAATTAAATGAAGTGCTACATGGAAAGTAAGAGGTCACTGGCCATTTAGCACAACGAGTCACGCGTAATTACATGCAAAAGTCTGCCTGTTTCAATTTCTGCTGATTCCGACTGTGGCTCCCTAATATTAGTGCCAGGTCGAAACAGGGTCTGTCTGAGTGACAGTACCTCCCTGGCTCCCTCATTACTGACCAAGCCTGTGATGCACAGTATAAGGACATATATCTATACATATTACTGCTCTCAGGACAAAACCTTGCATCTCCATTTTTGATGTTTTTCAGTTTTTGACAGAATTTGAAAATACCTGTTGTCTTTTACATCGTCTATCATTTTTATGATGAATGGACTAAGAGAAACGGCCCAGAATGACCTAGAAAAAAGTCTGGTTCCATTGACTTACATTAAAAGTAAGGAAGGTTTTTTCCTTCTCCTGTAAAGTTTCCATTTTGGAGACGCAAGGTTTTGTTCCAACAAGAGCGATATACTTGATTCAGATGGTTGACAGTCATTAATTTCTCTTTAATTCTGTTTTTTGCCCTCCTTTAGGAAAATTCTGACAAGAGTGTGATTGAACTTCAGCAGTACGCCAAAAAGAACAAGCCAAACCTCCACATTCTGAACAAACTCCAAGAGGAGATGAAGAAACTGGCTAAAGAAAGGGTAAGTCTGAGAGACACCAGTGAGCTGACTTCATTAACTTCATTACATTAAGTTCGTTTACACTTGGGCCTCTCACAGTCATGATATTGTAGCTGACAATTAATTTGCCATATTAAAAATCGTGGTCAACAGTCAACGTTTCCTGGCTGTCGATACTTAGTAGCTGGAGACACAGCTCTAATAATATCTGTCAGCAGAGCCGCAGAGCCACTGTTTCACACCAGCAGTTTCACTCCAGCAGGTTCAGGCCAATGGCATTCAGCGCATGTGTCGACACTTGTTTTGTTTTAGGTTAATCAACATTTCAGTCATTTTATGTGGGTTTCTAATAAATTTGTGATAAATTTGTGTTGGGATACCGTTATATTTTAAGTTTTTGGCTAAAACAAACTGGTTTGAAGGCATATAGAGATTCACAGGGTCAGTATTACACGAACTGCAGCTGAGGAGGCCTGGGTAAGCTAACTTAATTAACTTGCCCTTAATACGTGGCTTTATGTGTACACTTACATTACATGTACAGGTATAAAACTTTACCTTAAGCAGTTTAAACTGAGCATAATATTAAGTTTTAGGCTAAAACAAACTAGTTTTTGAACGTATCCCTGCTGAAAAACCCATAGAAACCATAGTGTTTCTTTTTGTTTCTGATGGTTTTGGTTTATGGTTTAACCGGTTAGCAATGGTTGATTTGAATACTGGCTCCCTTCCTGAATGGTAATATACACATCGACACACAACCAGCACACACAGTCGCTGTTTACATCAGAGACGTTATAAATGAAGAGACCGTCCACTGGTTGAAATACAAACTGGAAACGCTTGTAATGCTCAACTTTCCTATAAAGACTTTGTTTACATGAAACAGTCGCACTGTCCTACTGCATTTACACTGCTCTGGCGCGTCGACGCACCGCGACGTATCCCATTTGTTTTCAATGGAAAGCGCTGGTTCAGCCAGACGTAGCCATGCAATGCACAGTGGGTCTGGCGCGTCGAGTCTGGGGGATGCGGTGCAGCGGAAAGTTGAGCCGAGCTGAACTTTATGCAGATTAATCCGGCCAACGCAGTGCGTCTATGTTTATATTTATAATGAATAACATACTAAATTTGGTTTTTGATTAGAAAATCAGCACATTTATTAATTAAAATTTGACTTAGTTAACGTCCGCATGTGGCCAGTTGAAGGGGGGGAGTGCGTTCACGTCCATCGACGCGCCGTAGCAGTGTAAATCTGAGTAAATCTGCGGCTCTGCAGTCAGACTTTTCTCCATAGCTCGAGCTCAAATACACAAATATCACTGATATCAGACAGTTTGTTTTTGTAAGACCCATGATATCTCGCAATTAATGCGCTTTCTGCTTTCTGTCACATGTATTTGCCCCAACACAATAAATGAAAATAATTGTCATCAGCTTAAAAAATTGCGGTCACCACAAATAACTGAGATCAGGCGATTATGTAATAATTGAGACAGGTTTGTTTACGTTTTTTAATCTGTTACTGTTCAAAATGATTAATTTCTCAAAGCAGTTGATTCATTTGGTTCAAAGCCTCAGTAAGCCTGGTTTCTTTACTGATAACCTCACTTTCCTGACTATAATCACTAAAAGCTGTTTTTTCTTTGCTCTTTTGTTTTTTAAACAGGAGGAGACACGGAAGAAACCCAAAATGACTGTCATGGAGTCAGCTCAGCCGGGCAGCGAGCCCCTGTGCACTGTCGACGTCTAGCGACCCTCCATCATCCTGCTGACAGAAAAAAAACAGCACTGACCAATAGTCACAGACCTTACAGAAGGTGGTCACCATTACTGAATTATGCATTACGTTTTAGCAAAACGGCAATACTAGTTAGATTTTATCGCAGACACAATGACGCCATTCACTAGGCGTTTATTTTCCAGGATCTGTGGGGGTCATTTCAGTGATGTGTTCAGAATAAGATGAATGCACTTAGTGAGCAGTAGACTGAATGTCATCATGTACCTCCAGATGCATTCTTTATATGGGACTTTAAGGCGTCGTCAACGTTAGGGGTTGTTTATCGGGATGAACGAAGTGAGAGCGCCCACATGATTTTGAAGCAGATATTTTGTGTCCGAGTGACTATTTGCATTTGTGCTTGCAGTTGTGTTTTTAAGCTCTTTGGCTTTTAGATCTCGATTAATAAAGGATTCCTTATTGGAGTTTTTCTTTCCCTTAAAAATAAACAAAAAAACAAAAAAAAAATCAGCATTTCATTCTCACTCAACGAAACAATATGGCTTTTGCTAAAGCTGCCAAAGCCAGTGTGCACTACCTAAGACGTTAAAGGGGAATTCCATAGATTTTTCAAAATTCCGGTATAATTAAAGGGTTAAGATGTAAACAAAGTTATTCAGAGTGGTTTGCTGTGAAATGCTGCGTTCTAAAGAAACTGACTCAGAATTTTTCACAGTGGTGGTGATGGGAACCAGACGTCCACCTCTAAAAGCTCCCTCACATGAAATGGTTATGAAAACGCTGCCTGATGTCTGAGACACTGTTTTACGATTACAGGTAAAACAGGGTGGAGGGATACATGCAGGGTGTTGTGAGACAAAATAGTCCCCAGAGAAAACTTATTTTCTTTCTTATCACTATTTTACCATCAACAATCACTGGTGATTTCGATGGTAAATAAAATGTCTGTATCTGTGTTGTAGTCATGGTGACCCCTGGTTCCTATCACCACCACCGTAAAGAAACCAGAACCATTTCACACCAAACCACTCTGAATCACTGTGGAATACACTGGAATTCCCCTTTAAGCCATTTTTCTCATTTTAATGAAGATTTCGTTCTTTTACTTATTTGATGTGAGCCTGTGTGCTGCGACAGTAGTTCACTCTGTGAAATCCAGCTTGTTTTGTGGCTGTCACTGTACATAACCTTTGGGAGTGGACGTTAGGGTACTGAAGGACTTGTGGCCAGCTGTAGTGTTAATTTGCACGTTTAACTGCTAATAATTATTTTAAATGCCTGAATCCAGCAGCACAGTAGTTCTTGATTATTTCCGTGTTTTTCTCTATGGAGAACAAACTATTTAGTATGGCAGAAGGAATGAAAAACAACTTTCTTCTTCGTCAAATTGCCTTTTTTTTTTTTGGGAAATGCAGGATCAATACATATCAGTGGGCATGCAAATGAATCTGCTGCTCAGCCAAGCTAGCATCTTGCTTTCCGTTAGCACTGCAGAGAAATCGCAAGCACAAGGGCTTGGAGTACTGTAGTCTCTAGCGGAGGAAGCGTTGAGGAGACGAGATTTCTGGCGTTTTCTTTGTTACTTTTCTATTAGTTGTGGAGATCCTTATCGTACTCAGTACTATTGGTCAATAAATGTCACGATGCTCTTATGTAGGAAAATAAATGGGTTTTTAATGTTGCCTTAGTTGCATTATAGGGAGGAAAAAATGCATAAAAAGCCAAGCCTGTTCACTTGAGTCACTTGTGAAGCTACCTGGTGATGTATGTGCTGTGGAGTGAGAACATGCTTTGTTTATTATATTGGTATTTTGGAGAACGTACGTCTAGCATGAGCTTTTGTTTTGTTTTTTTGAGTTGTATTAACCCGGTCGAATACGGTATGTATACTTTTTGACGGTTGATTGTGTGTGTTGAGTTAACTTTTGCTATAGTGAATATATTTCTTACTCCGAAAGGAAATCCACGGAGGAAAAACAAAAAACGACATACAGGTTCTCCATACCTCGGAACAAATCCCAGTCGTGGCGAGAGATCCGATAGCTTAAGAAAAACAATATGAACCAAAGCTTTGTCTTATGCATTTTTATAGAATTACTGTAGATCGATGCATAGAGAATTTATCAAAATGTATATGTAGACATACGGAGCCCCTAAGGGGTAACATTGCGACAGTGTGTCCCCTCGCAAATAAAATGCGTCCCCTTGCAAAGGTTTTGTGTTCCCTCGCAAATTAATTGCGTCCCCTTGCAAATAAAATGCATCCCCTCACAAAGGTTTTCCATTATGATGCAACGGTTTGCATTCGCTTGCAAAAGCTGTGCTTTGCTTAAGCTCAGACATGAAGCAGCTCATCGAATTTTACGCTGATCTTGGACTGAAATATGAAGACATAGTGTCGCTTCTCAAAATCAGACATGATTCTGCTGTTAGTGACTCAAACTGAAACTGAGGTCGAAGGTCCTCTACAGTAACAGCTACATCTACAGAGAACAACTGCTGAATAAACTCAGCACAGACTGGCCAGACTGGGAAAACAGCTTTTAACATTAGCTATGCTAAAAACAGAGCTCTAACATAGGGGCCAATGTTGTTGGGCACCTCTGGTCCTACGTTTGCTCGCTGTCTGACGAGCATATATTTAGTGAGGGAACATGTTTGCAAGGGGATTTCATGATTATTGGACCAATAGAAATGCTCCAAAATTGATTGGAATGGAAGTCCCTTTCCACTAACTTACACTGAAAGTAAAGTGTTTTTGCCGTCTCCTATAAAGTTACTATTTTGGAGATGCATGTTTTTCTTTGGACAGTGATGATTTGTGAGGGAACGCAATATCATAATTTTTTATTTTTTTTTAACCACGGCCCCTCGGGGCTCCGTATAGGCATGGTACAAGTGCGAAGGTTAAAAAAAATAACTAAATAAATGCAATAACTGCTGGAACAAAATTACAGTCTGACACTGCGGTGCACTGTGACCTTGTGAAGTGCTTTTAGCTGGTGTGCTTGAATGTTTACTGCGTTAGTGTGGATTCCTCCCGGCTGTAGATGAGCACAGGACTGCTGCTGTTCCGCAGGATAGAATCGCTTCGAATGTGCTTCTTCTTCTTCACATCCACAGATTACTGCCTGTTCTGTCTTGTCTTGCCAAGCGTGTATTAGTTGTGTGGAGAAAACGTGCTTTTTAAATTATATATGTGTATATATGATTTTTTTGCTAGGAGTATCGCTGCCTAAAACTGAAAATAAAGTGACTCGTTATGTGACTTATGATCGCTGACCAACAGTGATTTCTTTATGCAACTAAAATAAACTTGTCATGACTACCTGGATGGTTCTTTCCTTTTTATTTATTTCTCTGCTGTACAAGAGAACTTAAAGGTACAAAAAGTGTTCCAAGAAGTAACTGAGACAGCTGAAGCCGGTTGCTTCCATATATACAAACCCTTAAAAGGGAATTTTGGCATTTTCAGACATTTCTGCATAATTCAGTTGTTGAGATGAGGAAGTATACACAAATATAGCCATTTTATTTAATATCCAAAACTTCCAGTGAACCTACACGAGTCTTCTGAGCTTATACATTAAATTTTGATGGTGAAATAGTGATAATAGTGAATTAAAAAGCTTTTTGGGGCACTGTTTGGCCTTGCAATGCACCATAAGTACCTCTCCACTATAAATTTATTCCAAAAAATATTTTTTTAGTGAAAACCTTCTCAAATCTTTCATAAAACTAAGTCTCAGGCAGCGAATTCATAAACATTTCAGGCAAGTTAGAAGCATTAAGCTCTTCAGACGTTTGGTTCCTATCACCACCACTGTGAGCAGTTCTGGCTCAGTAAGTTTCTCTAGAATGAAGCGTATCAAGTCATCTTAACAATTAAATTATGCAGAATTTTTTGAAAAAACTAATTAAATTCAACGTTAAACAAGCAATGCAGGTGCACAGAAATGTGACACAAACCCATTCATGACAATGTAGGTGCCCAAACAGGGTTCTCTGGTGCAGTTCCAAAGAAGAACCACTTTTCCTTAGATACCTATCTGGTGGATGGTTGAAGAACCATATTTGTAAATGTGGGTTTTATGAAGAACCATTTTCAGGGTTAAAAATTGCCACGTTATCTAAAGGTTCTGTAGCCATTGAAGCCAGAAACCATCAAAGAACCTTTTTTTCAAGAAAATAACCCAAAAATGCTAATGCTAACGCTAATGCATAAAAGGCAGGAGCTAATCAGCATCCTGCAAATGAGGACATGCTAACTAGCGCACACTAGCTTTCATTCACTGTTGGCCACATAAGCATTTTCGAGTCGAGTACTGCCAGAAAACTTACAGAGAGAATTCCCAGTCTGCAATGTCTTCCGGGTTTCTCAAACGCTAGAGGGCGCTCCCGAGCGAGTCCAAAATGACTGGGTTAAGATGGAGCATTTGAGCAAAATCATAGTTTAGAAATGTTTAAACAGTTTTAATGTAAAGGAATTCAATCATTTCCTGAACACAGAACAGCATAAAACATTTTAACACTGCTGTTATATTTTTAAGAGCTTTTAAACTCGAGTTATAGGAGTTTAAAATGGCACCAGAGCCGGTTTATGAGGAGCCTGGCTACTTCCTATTTCCCTTGTTATATCAAAAACAGGACTGCTAAACAGTACACAACTCCGGTCCTGGAGGGCCGAGATCCAGCACAGTTTGGAGGTTCCCCTACTTAAATTCACCCACTAAACCTGCCAACTAACAGATAAATGCAATCAGGTGTGTCTTAGTAGGCAGATCACCAAACTGTGCTGGACACTGGCCCTCTAGGACCAGAGTTGTGCAACCCTGGCTTAAATGATACGACTTCTGGGCCAAAGAAGAGAGATGTGTTCATCGTAGCTGGTCTACTTAGCCTGCCAGCTAACTTAGCATAAGCAAAGTTCAATGAATATGCCTGTCGGACCAAATGAGCTATGTTTTTTCAGCACTTTCATTAGTTAATACATCTTATTTCAGTGTTTTCTGGCTCATCGAGTTACAAAGCTAGCAGAAAGAAAGCCTTTGGTGAACATAAACTGGCATTTTGTTTTTTTTTCCTCCAGAAAGCTACTAATTCTGAATTCCTCCTGCACATTTAAGCGTTTCCCCTGCTTTTAAACTCTTAATAATTAGCTAATATGCTGAGTCAGCTGTGTTAGAGCAGGAAAACGCTGGAATACGGAGGCTGCACAGCACGACGTATCAGTTAGCCAGTTAAGCCTGGCCAATAGGATAAAATGACAGATATTCTTATTTGGACACTCATTACTTTGGGCTTAAAGGAGCATTCCAGCATTTTTCAACCTACTCTGCATCTACGACATCTGTACTGTACGGTTAATTACCATAATGACTTTGATGTGTTTCCAAATATTTAGTAAACAACAGAAAACCCACTGAAACCTGCTGATGCATCTGCCTGTTGGCTTCTGTAGAAGCCGTGTCATCGTCCTGTGATCCCAGTCATGCCCAAATTAGGAACTCCGGGTCTAAGCTGGTTTTCTAGGACAGAAATGAATGGCGTTTTCTAAAATCACTGCTGTTGCACCCTGTAGACGTTTTGAGGCCGCTAAGGATCTGAAATATGACACTGCTGCGCACTCAGTTAACATCAGAGGACTGGCAACCTCACCAAAATACCCCACACAAACCAGTTAGCTTTGTCCAGTGAGGTATAGAGTAATGACCTGGACAGTGGGAGCCAGTGCCCAGAAGCCTGAGACCGCCAAGGGCCTGGAAGGGCCTTAGACCACAGACCAAATACTTGGGCCAATCTACTGCAGATATAAGCATTAGATGAACGAACAGCAGTTGAATACGTACAAATGACTTAATAAATGAAAGAAAACAAGGTGTTATCTGTATTAAGGGCCCATTTTTATTGTTATGCTACCGTTGCTTTTGTTGCTGAGGTTTTACCCTTTGATGTGTGTAAGAATGTTTCTGTTTCTGCATCACGACTAAAAAGCAATAAAATACTGCACTTTAATTATAAATGAGGCTGATTCTGTTTATTCTTACACCAAAAAAAGAAAATTTGTGTTTCTTATATTCATTCATTCATTTTGGAGTTCAGGGGGTCCCGCAAGACCGTGATCTGTCCCTGGTTAAACTGGCAGTTTGGCAGTCTGATCTGGTATAAAACAGTGTTGAAGTTTAATAGTAGACTTAATTCATGCAACACCATTTCAGTGCGCTGGAGCATTCGCTTGCTTGTAGGACGTGTGTAGCCTTATTTCGTCACTGTCCAATGAAAAACATGCATCTCCATTTTTTGTGATTTTTACATTTCTGCATCATTTGAGCCCAAAGGCTGTCCTTTACATTGTGTGGAAATTTCATGATGATTGGACCAACAGAAATTCTCCAAAACTGCTTGGAATAAAATCCCTTTCCATTAACTTACATTGAAAGTGAAGAGCGTTTTTGCCCTCTCCTGTAAAGTTACTATTTTAGAGATGCATGTTTTTCTTTGGACAGCGATGATTTGTATTTTCACTGCTAAACAACCTCATAATTCAGAGGATCCAGTGAAAAATGTCCACAAGACAGAAAGTATCGGCTTTGGGGCATTTCTGTTTACCACAAGACATGATATCCACATTTTGATTGATTTTTGTCAAAATCGGTAGAGAAAACCAGTTTAGTCCCCAAGTCCCTAAGACTGGTTGTTACATGACGCCCACTACAGAGTGATGCTCAATTTCAGAGGCCTTTTCTAAGCGTGATTTGAGTAACTGGGTGTCCTGCTCTTTTCTTAGTACAGGGGAATAACAGTGCATGGGAGTCGATCTCATGGTTCAGATGCCACAGACAGAAAACAGTTGAGAGAGTTGTTCCCTCTTAAATCATCCAGCTTACTAGTCCCTCAGGACTGCGTCACACTGGTGCCTCCCAGGCCTCAGTTCTCAGTGGTTTGTGGCTCGGTGCTGTTCGCGTTGGCGCTGTAGTCGACCCTCTCGAACAGCAGGATCGTTTCACAGTGCATGGTCTGGGGGAAGAGGTCCACCGCCATTGCCCTGACTGGACGGAAAGGATTTCCTCGGACACGGTTGGAGGGAGCTCGGCAGAGACTGGGGGACGGCGGGAAGAGAGGGAATGAGAACAGATTAGTGCAGTTTTAATGAACAGATGGGATTTTTTCTGCCTTTATCAGCCAACTCTCATGAAAAGATGTTACGGTTTTAAAAATAAAGACGCCAAAAAGGGTTCTTTGGCACAGAACCACTACTTTTGGTTCCCTAGAAATTTTCTGTGGATGTTTCTTAACCCTTGTGTGGTGTTACAATACAGCCATAACAATTTGTGTAAAAATACCAGATGTTTAAAATATCACAAGTGTCCAGCGTAGGGTTCTTCTTTAGCAGCTGTAGCCAGTCAGCAGCCTGTCCATGTTGTCCACCCTCACACACACACACACACACACACACACACACACACACACTAACAGCAGGCCATGTAGGAGGAGAACAGAGTGAAGGACACAGCACCTCCACACTTTTACTCCCCGCGGGTTCACCCCAACACCACATGTGTAATATAAATGTGTGGGGGGTGAACAGAGTGAAGACACTGAAAATGGGTTATTTTATATGTTCTTCACAGAAAATGAGCAAAGATCAAGAATCTGAGGTTGAAATAATAATAAATCACATCATTTTTTCTTTTGATAAACACTGAAAATGGGTCCCACAGACCTGAACACCACACAAGGGTTAAAAAAAATAATAACAACAACTGAAACCACACCATAATGTGGTTATTCTAGGACATTGCTCCCAAAAAACTCTTCTTTTGACACCTTTATTTTTATGTTTATGTAGAACGTTACATGAACACGGGACATTAAAGTCATGACCAGGTATTGTATGTGTCATCTTCCATTTCCTGCTGTCAATTTTAAATTTTCACTTTTACAAATAGAGGACAGCCACTTGCCAGGTTACTAGAAATACTTACTTTGCAGCTGCACTCACTGGCCATTATACCAGAAACACCTACCATACAGGTTCAGTTTTAGGGTTTGCAGTTATAGACCGTTACCCCTATGTAGTAAATCAGCCACTATCTGTGTACCTAATAAATTGGCAGCTCAGTGTAGGACATTCTAGAAGCATCAGTGAAATGTGGCAGGAAATGGAATTGAATTATAGAAATACAGTAGTGTTTCCCAATTCTAGTCTTTGGGACCCTTTGTATGCATGTTTTTGTGTTTTTTTTACCTTATTGATTAAAATAAAATGAAAATAAAGCGTGTCAGATGAGAGAAGGCACAATGTGGGGGGTGGTCTCCCTGACTGAGTTTGGGAGCCACTGGCACAGTACACCAGTAGAAGTACATTAAAGATGTGCTCAGTATTTACTTACTCAACAAAGTTGTTCATGGCTGCTTTAGCGTTGCATGCCACGTACACCAGCCTCTTCAGATGCTCCGCTCGTCTGATCGCCAAAATGACTTTGGAATCTAAGCAGAAAACGAACTTGCTCAGAAATGAAGCTTAAATCAGAAATAAATACTGATTCAAAGTTGGTATAATTTACTCAATTTTTGCCATTAATATTTGGTTTAATAAAAGTGCCTTAAATTTTTCTTCACTTTTTTATTTTTTAAATAAAAGTCTGATTATGATAACATTCCTAAAAGTTTCCAAACGTATTCACTCCGTTCACCCAACCCCATGTATGACACAAATATGGAAACAGCTGCAAGACCCCTTTTGAATCCATTGTTTTCGTGATTAGCCCCGCCCATTCACAGTGAAATTATAAAGAACCAGGCACAATAAATGGCAGACAATCAGAACAGAGCTCATTTACATACATCAGTTTCAAAAGCACAGTAACAAAAACAGCTTTTTCTGATCCGAGGGATAAAGAGAGGCCGTAAAATTGTCAAGCAAAAAGGAATTAGGAATTATTTTTGCTACATAAAAAAATACAAGACAGATGTAGGATTTGGGCCCCTTGTAATTGTATACGAGTCACGTATTATTAGTGGTAGTTATATTACTTACGTAGTCCTGCTCTCGGAGGATCCACGATAGCAGTAACGTTAGGAGAGACTACAGCGTTGAGTACGGTGGGGAAGATGTCCTCTGCTTTGCCACAGTGGAACTCTATGTTGGTCAAGCCTAACGAAACAATTCAGTGCGAAAAAATGAAAGTTTCTATTTTTCCATTTTTCACTTGTGATTAATTCTACATAAACAAAAAACGTTACCCACCGTTAGCTTCAGCGTTCACCTTTGCGTCTCCCACTGCTTCCTGACAAAGTTCGATTCCAATCACCTTCTTCACTCTCTGTTAGAGCAAGTCAGTTTTGATTACAGAGCACATTTGACCGAAGCGCTGTACACACAATATACACAATGTACAAATAAACAGAAGTAAACACTTACATAGACTATCTGTCCAAAAGTATCTAGACAGCCGGAGAATTCTGTTACTTAAATCTGCACTCACTGTTCAAATGCACACACACCGGTCAGGCGTAACATTATGACCACCTCCTCGTTTCTACTGTGCAGCAGCAGTTGAGCTATCGTCTCTGACTTTACATCTACAAAGTGGACTGACAAGGTAGGAGTGTCTAACAGAGTGGACAGTGAGTGGACACAGTGTTTAAAAACTCCAGCAGCACTGCTGTGTCTGATCCACTCAGACCAGCACAACACACACTAACACACCACGTCAGTGTTACTGTAGTGCTGAGAATGATCCACCACCCAAATAGTACCTGCTCTGTGAGGGTCCATGGGGGTCCTGACCACTGAAGAACAGGGTAAAAGGGGGCTAACAAAGTATCAGAGAGACAGATGGACTACAGTCTGTAACTGTAGAACTACAAAGTGCACCTATATAGTAAGTGGAGCTGATAAAATGGACAATGAGTGTAGAAACAAGGAGGTCATAATGTTATGCCTGATCGGTGTAGATTTTGTATAATCTGCATTAAAAGAATTGACCAATACAATGGTGACACTCTGAAGCAGCTGCACATGAGCCTAAAGTCACCAGACCCAGTGCTAAACATGGGCTAGAGGGGTATAAAGCCCCCCAGTATTGGGCTGTTAAGCACCTTTAGCATGTGTTGGAGTGATCCAGAACTGACCATCCAACAACAGTACCTGACCTCACTAATGCTCAATCAAATCCTCACAGCAATGTTCCAACATCTAGAGTAAAGCCTTTTCCAAAAGAGTAGAGGCTGTTACTGCAGCAAAGAGGGACAAACTCACTATTAATAGCCCTCATTACAGTTAATACACTGGATGAGCAGGTGTCCACAAACTTTTGGACATATTAAGTGTACCATTACACTCATTTAAAACACATTCAACCATTCCCACATGTTCTATGTTCAGTTCTGGGATCAGTTCTGCTATTATGATTTCAGTTTGAGTTTGTAGGCGAGAATCTAAAATCAGTGTAAAAAACAGCTTTATGTAATAAACATATAATAATAATAATAATAATAATGGGGACAAAAGTATTGGGACACACCTCTTAATCATTGAATTCAGGTGTTTCATTCAGTCTTATTGCCACAGGTGTATATAATCAAGCACCGAGCCATGCAGCCTGCCTTTACACACATTAGTGAAAGAATGGGTCTAAAGAGCTCACTGAGTTCGAGTGTGGTGCTGTAATATGATGCCACTGTTGCAATAAGTCAGTTTGCTAAATTTCTTCCCTCCTAGATTTTCAATGATCAACTGTGAGTGTATTATTGAAAAGTGGAAGCGTTTAGAAACCACAGCAACTCAGACCACGAAGTGTCAGACCACAGACAGTTACAGAGCGGGTTGCCGAGCGCTGAGAAGCAGAGCATAGAAGTCTCCAACGCTCTGCTGATCAATAACTGCAGAGTTCAACCTCCTCTGGATCAACATCAGCAAAAACTGCACCGGGAGCTTCATGGCAGGGTTTCCATGGCTGAGCAGCTGCATGCAAGCCTTACATCATCAAGCACAACGCTAAGCATCGGATGGAGTGGAGTAAAGCGCCGCCACTGGACTCTGGAGCAGTGGAAACGTATTCTGTGGAGTGACGAATTAGCTTCTCTATCGGTCAGTCTGATGGACGAGTCTGGGTTTGGCGAATGCCAGGAGAACGGTACCTGCCTGACTGCACTGTGCCAGCTGTAAACGTTTGGTGGAGGAGGGATGATGATATGGGGCTGTTTTTCAGGGGTTGGTCTAGAACCCTTTAGTTCCAGTGAAGGGAAACCTTAATGCTTCAGCACCAAGACATTTTGGGCAATTGTACACTTCCAACTTTGTGGGAACAGTTTGGGGAAGAACCTTTCCTGTTCCAGCATGACTGAGCCCCAGTGCACAAAGCAGCTCCATAAAGGCCTGACTGGGTGAGTTTGGTATGGAAGAACTTGACTGGCCCTCACAGAGCCCTGACCTCAACCCCATCAAACACCTTTGGGATGAACTAGAATGGAGATTGCAAGTCAAACCCTCTCGTCCAACATCAGTGTCTGACCTCACAAATGTCCTTCTGGATGAATGGGCAGAAATTCCCACAGACTCTCTCCAACATCTTGTAGAAGCTTCCCAGAAGAGTGGAAGATGTTACAGCTGCAAAGGGGGACCAACTCCATAATAATGACTATGGATTTAGAATGGGATTCATAAAAGCTCCTGTAGGTGTAACATGTTAGTGTCCCAATACTTTTGTCCATATAGTGTATTTTGATTAGTACTTGTACAGCTGTGAGTTTACCTTGGCCAGAGAGATGCCAATGGTGCCTGTTCCACAGCAGACATCCAGCACGGTGCTCTCGTGGTCCAGCTGTGCCCATTCGCCCACAGCCGAGTACAACACCTCTGCAGCAAGGGTGTTCGTCTAGAGAGAAAGCTTACCATAAGCATGTACAGAGATCAAGAGGATAAGAGCTGCTGGACAATATGGACAAAAGACTAGTACTGTGATTATACTGTTATATATTATGACTGTAATGCGGTTCTATGAAAACAACACCTTTTCAATTTCCAGTGAAAATGGCCATTAAGTACAAGTTAATCATTTTAGTAGATATTTCTGAGGATTATAAAAATAAATAAATAAGATAATCCACTTTTATAAAGAAAGAGGAAGTGAAAGTAAGTAAACAAAGAAAATAGGTACATACATACGAAGTCAAAGAAAAATAAATGAAAAAAATGAGTTTACAAAACTGTTCAGAAAATAATTAAAAGATACAGAGAAAATGTGGCTCCTAACAACCACCTGGAAGAGCTGGTTGACGCCAAAACTGCCCCCATCAGATAAACAGCACTTAAAGCTTTCATCTCTGAGAGAGAGGAGAAAATCAAGCTGCTTCAGATCTGAAAACATCCACAGGTGTTTCTGTCCATCCTTCCACTGTGAGAAGACGACTCAGCGCTGTGGGTCTGAAAGGATGTGTAGCTGATCAAGAAGAACCTCACTGAGAAAAGGAGACGGACACATCAAACAAAGAAGCTGAACGATGGACTGACCACCCCAGAGTCCAGACCTCAACATCACTGAAAGTGTTTGATTACTTCAGAAAATGATCAACCAGCTTCTAAGACTGAACTTTGGAGGTGTGTCTGCAGATTCTTTGAGGAGCTGAAAGTGAGTCTCCTGAAAAGAATGGAAGCTGGAATAAAGGTGAAGAAAGACTCACTGAGACTCACAAAGCTGAGTTTAGATTTAGTGACTGAGGCTTCTGGGTAATTTTCTGTTACATGTGTTTTCTGCTTTTCTCCTGATGCTGCAACATGAATAACTTCAAATGAACAGTGGACTCTGGCCTTTTCACAGTACTGTCTTTCACTGAACAATTCAATAAGCAAAAATCTTTGTGCAAGAAATGCAATGTGTGAATAAACTGAGCAACACATAAGCCAATAAATAAGGAATGGCTTCTGTTGTTTTTTCCTGACGTGTACCCAATGGCCATTTTGACTTGTGAAGGATGGTCTCTGACTTTTGCACAGTACTGCATATTAAAACTTATCAGATAAACCAGTAATAATGTGGCATGTTTAAAAAACGGTATTCATGAAAAAACAGTTTGCTTTTACAAGTAAAACTGATTAGCAGAATTTCTATTACAGACACCCGACAGTGTATTTGAGTGCCAGCATCAGGACCGAAACCGATACCGATACCAATACCAATACCAATATCTGGTATCTGTATTAGTGCAACCTCAGTGCAGGGGTACTGAGGGACAGGAAACACTGTGGGTGTTTTCACATATCGCTGTTGTCAGATCAAAACCTTGTATCTCCAAAATGAGGGCTTTACAGGAGAAGGAAAAAACCTACTCTACTTTTAATGTAAGTCAATGGAACCAGAATTTTTTCCAAGTAGTTTTGAGTCATTTCTTTTGGTCCATTCATCATGAAATTCACAAACAATGTATAGGAAAACAGGTACTTTCGAATTATGCCAAAAACTGAAAAACGACAAAAATGGAGATACGAGGTTTTGTTCCGACAGCAGTGAGATCTTTTTAAATGAACCGAGCTGAATTCTGTCAAAGTGAAATTGAAAGGCATCCAACTGCAAATGACTTCAGTTCTTGTGTTCACAATGTAAGTGAACTCTAAAGAGGGCTCAGTTTTCTTTCTGGTCCTTTGAGATCTCAGACCACTTCTTGTTCAGACCCAACTCTATTAGAACTCGGACCCCTTTCACACCACTCACGGTGTTCACCGTGCAAGATGGGCAGCGTTCTCTGATAAATCTAACCTTTCAGGTGGCGAGAGGAACCACCAGACACACCTGCTGCTCTCCTATTGGCCACGTCTGAAAAGCCTGGCCTAAACGCATTGTGCACAACTGGAAAAATGACTCTGCATGTCTATCGCAGTGGGTTCAGTTTTCGGATGTGCTCCTCACTGAGCTCCACCCGGTGAAAATCTGCGTCTGCAGTGAAACAGTGTGTTTGAAAGGGCAGCGATTAATTTTCATTCAGTGTGAAAGCAGCTTAAAGCTCTGTGTTGCGTGTGCGCCCAGCATGAGTCTTTACCACGGTAAAATCACGCAGCCTCTCGCATCTTATCACTTTAATACGTCAGGGCTGCTGTCTTGTCACAGATGACCGACAGGCTTTATCCTGAGTAGAACCTTATAAATGATCCTTGGTCTGTTTTACCAGCTGAAGTGTTGAAGACTGTGGCTGTGCGTACGGTGAACCTTGAGGTCTTCACCATAAAGCAAAGCAAAAGCGGACTGGGGTTGTTTTGTTTTCACAGGGCACAAATTGATCGAACCACGAAACGAACTTCATAAAAACTGAACTGTTTGGTTTGTTTTTTGGGACAGTTAGAGGTTCTGAGTTCGTTTCGTGTCCACATGACTCAGCGTCCACTTCAGACACTGAAACGGCCCAAGTGTGAAAACACCCTGAGACGTACCTGGAAGAACGAGTGAGGGGAAATGCGGAATTTCAGGCCAAGCAGTTCCTCATGGATCCACTCATCACCGGCCACCAGCTCACACGGCAAATCCTCCGTACCTGCAGACGTCCTGCGGGAACAAACGAATGAACAATGAAGGTAAAGTTTAAAGCTAACTTCTAGTCCTGGAGTCTTTCCTCACCACTCTTACCTTTGTCCGATTCTCACAAAGTGCAGAGATGTGATTCCGCTCTCTCTCCCTTCCCCATCTGTGAAATACTGTCGCAATGAGTCCTTCAGAGACTTGATCTCCTCCTCTGGCAGTTTCTAAGTTTAAAGAACCAGAATCAGGTTTATTTCAACAAATGTGTTACATACTTGAGCAACTCATTACAAACATGTTTATCATGACAAGTTAAACCAATCAAAGATATAATATAAAGATATATTAACCCATTCGTGTCCAACAATATTTGTATAAGGAAAATGCCACAGAACTTGTTCTGATTGGTCTAATGTGATGCTATTTTGTATAGTAACAGCAATCAAATTTGGATTTTCTACTATTTTTAAATCAATAGTCCCACACGATCACAAACATAAATTTAATCTGATCAAGTGATGAAAACTCACTTTTTAGCCATGTGGTTTGATCGATTTGAACAGTTTCTTCAGATTTGTGCTCAAGTAAGTTCACAGAACACATACAGTCGTCTGCAAACGTTTAAATATCCCCAGTCAAATTACATGTTATGTTGATTTTCTAAGGGAAAATAAGTTGAGACATATTTAACAAACTTAAATATGGATTTTTTCTGCAAATGTTAGTGCACAATTTCTGTTATTCAGTTTAACATACCCCCAAAAAATAAAACATACAACAGGAAATGTACCATGATTTTTGCAATTTATGATTGCATATGTTAAATTCAGCAAATAAACAGTAAATGTAATTTGACCAGATCAAAGTTTTTTTTTTAAATTTACAATATGGACATTAATTGGTCAATGGATTAAAGGGAAAATAAATTACAGAAAATAGGTATAAAAACAATCAAAATGAGATGAATATGTGAATATGTACATGCATGCAGGGACATATGATCCAGTGTTATTTACAGCTTTGTAATAATAATAATAATAATAATAATAATGAGTGGTGTCAAATACATAGTTATTTATTTACTAATATTTAATGATTTATTACTTTTCCAGGTGCGTAAACAATGAATAAAACTCATAAAATAAGTTATTGAACAGCTAAAACAACTAAATTAATATCACCCTCCAACTCAGACTCAGTTTCTACGAAAGAAAAGAAGAACGAATGTCCTGTGTTCTACCTGCGGATTGAAGAAGACCATAGCCATGATCTGGTCGGTCCTGCTTGTCCGCACGGTCAGCTGCCTCCAGTGGCCCTCATACGTCTCTGGACTGTACACTGCATAAGGAGTAGTCCTGTCCAGACACAACACCAGTGATTATCATGTACAGACAGATCTGGTAGCTTTTGTTACTGTGCAGTGGCTGTTTTTCCAAACCTCGGATGAGAACCTGCCCATCCGTCGACAGAGCAATTTAATGGGGTAAATTAGATTTTTTGGTGAACTGGTACTTTAGGGACCTTTAGGATCCTACATTTTTCTTGGATTTTATGTTTCACCCCCGAGAGCCTCTTATAAAGTTACGGGTGTTTGTATTTGGTTCTCAAAGGGTTCTTTAGTAAAGAAAATGGTTCTATATAGAATCATGAACACTAATAGAACCCTTTGCATGATTACAGGGTTCTTTGCATCATGAAAGCGTTCTTCAGATTGATGGAGAATGTGCATGAATGCACTACAGACAGTTCTATCTAGAACCTTTTTGAAAAGGGTTCTATATAGCACCCAAAAGCGTTCTTCTATTGCTACAAGCTTCTTCAAGGTTCTATATAGAACCATCCATAGCACATTCTCCATCAGTATGAAGAACGCCCTGCATGATTAAAGGGTTCTTTGCAGCAAGTTCTTCAGACTGATGGAGAATGTGCTGTAGACAGTTCTATTTAGAACATTTTTGAAAAGGGTTCTATATAGCACCCAAAAGGGTTCTTCTATTGTTACAAGCTTCTTCAACAGCTCAGCTAAGTTCTCTATCAGTCTAAAGAATCCTTTCATGATGCAAAAGAACCCTTTAATCATGCAGAGGGTTCTTTGAGTGTTCAGGGTTCTATGTAGAACCATTTTCTTTACTAAAGACCCCTTGAAGAACCATCTTTAAGAGTGTATAGCACCAAAAATGTTCTTCTATTGTTATGGTGTCAAGCTTGTCATAATAGAAGAACCCTTTCTGGTGATTTATAGAACCCTTTTCAAAAAGGTTCTATATAGAACCATATACAGCACATTCTCCATCAATCTGAAGAACCCTGGCATAATGCAAAAAACCCTTTAATCATGCAGAGTTCTTTTGAGTGTTCATGGTTCTATATAGAACCATTCTCTTTATTAAAGAACCCTTCAGGAACCATCTTTTTTTAAGTATGGATGCTTTTAAGTCTGATGCATGTAAATGAGCTCTGTTCTGATTGGCTGCCCTGCATCGCACCTCATTCAAAAAGCAGTCTAGGCTCAAACAGTCCTTCAAAATTCAGCACGAGTGGGCGGAGCTAAACTGCTATAGGCTGGAAAGGTGGATATATGTAAAGGTGCTGGTTTTTGTGACATCACAGAAACAATGAATTTGACATGGGCTGTTTTTGCAGCTCAGTTTATATATTTATATTCATCTCATACTCAGCCCCTCCCCCTATTCTGGAGTCTCTCAAAGCATTTAAAAGCACAGGAGCCCACCGGCTCTTCACGTCAGGGTGGGTAAAGGATCCCATGGTGTTGCATAAAGAGGAGAAACACTCTGTCATCATAGGAGGGTAACGACACCAGCTAATTAACACAGATGTGAGCAATGCTAGCCTTTAGATAACCTTAGCTAAGGGCAGTCATGGGCTGGAGGTTAGGGAACCAGCCTTGTGACCGGAAGGTTGCCGGTTCAATGCCCTCAGCTGACAGCACTTGACTGAAGGTGCCCTTGAGCAAGGCACCTAACCCCCAACTGCTCCCCGGGCGCTGTGGATAGGGCTGCCCACCGCTCTGGGCAAGTGTGCTCACTGCCCCCTAGTGTGTATGTGGTGTTTCACTGCACGGACGGGTTAAATGCGGAGGTGTAATTTCCTGCTGTGGGACTAATAAGGGTCACTTAATCTAATCTAATTAACAGTCGTCCCCCTAACGGAGCTGCAGACAGCTGGTGTAACTTTACTCTCTGATTCAGGAGATTTAAATGAGGTTTGAATGGAGAAACATAAACGTTAAATATCAGACTGAATGTCGTGGGTCGGAAAATGGCGTCGTGTTTCGACAGACGTGATTTTGGAAGTTTGCCAGCGCAGTTAGTTCAGAGTTCAGCTCCAGTCTTGAAACCCCTGCACTGCATAACTGTGGTTTCCTGGTTAAAATACCTGATATTATTAGCTAATTAATCCCTTCTTGAGCTGAACAAGGTGTGAACAGCAGAGAGGAACACTAAACGATACAGTGCAGCGGCTCCAAACCTGGAGTGAAAACACTGAATTAAAGGTCTGTGTGTTTCTCGTCTCTCGGCTTCTGTCGCATCTTACAGGTGAATCATTCACAAAGCACATCACACGCTAGCGGAGCCCCTCCCTGATTCAGTCCTCAAAACGGTGGTGACTATATAGCATGACGTCACGTGAAACGCGAGAATATATATGGAAACTATAGGGCTGAGGAGTGAACAGCACCAAACAAGACAACCACAGTTGTGCATTTATGGCGTACTCAGTCTAAATACTGTGGAAAATACCTGATGTATTGCTGGAAGGCCTGGACGACCCTTTTGGCCTCTTTAGGGATGTGGATTGTGTCTGAGGGGCTCACCACCGCACAGGAGCCGCCTTTGTACTTGCCCAGGCGAAAGCCCACCGTCTTATCCTCTCCATCCGCCCCCGTGCCGATCACAAACTCACACTTGTTGCGATATTCTGTCTGCAGATTGAACAGCCACAGTTCAGTTCACAATATGATGTTTGTTCAAAGCAGCATTTCACAGAACTAATAAAAACAACACATGTAGAGCCCGAATTTCCCCATTATCTTATTACTCAAGCGCATGTAAACTCGTTGATCGGATTACTGGCAAAATCTGTTTGTTATCGGATCAGTAAGTGCATGTAAACACACTAATTGTTTATAAGTCACAATACTGGGCAGCCAATCATTTACAAA
This sequence comes from Colossoma macropomum, assembly GCF_904425465.1. Classification (NCBI taxonomy): domain Eukaryota; kingdom Metazoa; phylum Chordata; class Actinopteri; order Characiformes; family Serrasalmidae; genus Colossoma; species Colossoma macropomum. The sequence continues at coordinate 3,487,147 of NW_023494806.1, read as the reverse complement.
AATGAGTCTCAAAAGGCAGAGTAAGAAAAAACACAGACTTTTTAATTCTGCAAAAAGATTGGTAGTGGTAAGAAGACACCAGTGAAAAAATAAAGAAAAAAAATTAAGAGAGGGAACCTTTAAAGTATTAGTAATATCAGTGAAACAAGGCACGTTGTACCTGCAGAGGTGATGGTCTAATTGCCTCCAGGGGGCAGCACATGTTTTTGTTCTTCTCCTTCTGGACAAACAGCCAAGGAAGCATCGCTTTATTATTGTTACCAATTTCCCTAAAAACAGAAGAACAACAAAGAAGCGTAAGAGCAGGCAGAGAAATGGAACCGAGTTATTCCTGACGTCTGTGTCTTTAAACCGCCCTGCAGCAGCTCCTCATGGCACCATCTGATGTGATCTTTTGGTGGACACCATGAAAGGGATATGAGAAAAATGAAGTTAAGGATTTAAAACAGTATGTTTGCTTATGATTTCATGAATTATCTGTTTATTAATTTTTTTTTAATTAGACGTGATTAATTCAATTTCAGCATGAAATTTCAGTGAAGTTAAGAACAGATGCGGTTGGGAAGCCACATATCTTACGTATCTTACGATATACACATGACTGTATGTTGTTGCTGTTGGAAAAAAAAAAATAAATAAAAAAATCTCAATTTTTGCAGTTTTTCATTTTTTGACATCGTTTGGAAAGGCCAGTTGCCCTTTATGAGGTATTCATGATGGACAGACCAACAGAAATGGTCCAAAAGTACTTGGAAAAATATATTTATCCATTTATTCTATTAAAAGTTAAGAACGTTTTTTTCTTCCCCTGTAAAGTTACCTGTTTGGAGATATGAGACTTTGTTGCGACAACAATTATATATGTATATAATAGAAATAAATAAACACACACACACACACACACACACACACACATACATACACACACACACATATATATATATATATATATATATAAAAGAGTCGTTCAGAGTGGTTTGGTGTGAAATGCTCTGCTCTAGAAAAACTTACCTGAGAATTGAGGTATAAATAAAATGTCTATATTTGTGTTGTTATCATGGCGACCCCTGGTTCCTATCAGCACCACTGCAAAGACATCTGAATCATTTCACACCAAACCACTCTGAATGACCCCGTTTGGATCTGAACGATGCAGTAACATCACTGGTTAGTCATTCCTAACACCTGCTGATATGAACGTCCCTGCAGGCACTCAAACACATGCTGCCGTTACCTGGCCAGTGTCTGCAGGACAGCCTCCACCTCTTGCTCCTTCCTCCTCAGCTGCTCTTCGTAGGGCACCTTCCACAGAGGGGTGACAGCGTTGGCGATCTGGACGCTCAGTGGCTCATCGTCCTCCACATCCTGCCCATCAGCAGGGCGCTTAGAGACAGGCTGCCCGCTGTCCACTGCTCCCTCATCCTGTCTGCGCTTCCTAACGATGGGGTCAGCTTTGGGCTTGGCCAGACGCACACTCAGAACTTTGCCTTTCCACTGCATGCCGTGCACCAGCTTCATGGCTTTGTCCCTCTCCTCCTTCAAAACAAGGTTCAGGATTCAACATTTATAGCCAGAAGAGCACAGTAGGTTGGAATTCAACAAGAATGAACGATTCTTTTAATCAAAGTAATTCTTTGACATGAACAAAACATTCATTTACAATTGATTTTTACTATATGAAGTTATTTTTTTAGGTTGAACTGGTGAACCACTTTTTTACAGTGTAGAACGGAGCATTTACAACAAACCACTCTCAATGATTTGTTTACATCTTAAATTAATTATACAAAAATTTTGAAAATCGGTGGAATTCCCCTTTAATAAGGTAGGCGGTCACTGTATGGTATAATGCAAAAGTTATTTCAATAGTTTCAAAGCTCAAAAAGAAAGTAAACATGCAATAAAAAAATGTAAAAAATTAAAAAAAGCCAACAGGTTGAATGTAGAGATGGCATATCAGCATCAATAGGTATCCATATCAAGCTGAAATATCAGGAGAAAGTGCTAGACGGGATACTGGAGAGAAACACAGATCGAGCCTCAAATCTAGCCTTAGTTAGTGTCTGATTTTCTCTGAAATATTTGTTAATAGTCTGTGTGCTTGTCTGGTCTGTTCAGTATGTTACGGTGGTGGACAGTAATGAAGTAAATGTAATTTGTTGCTGTACTTAAGTACTTTTTAGTGTATCTGTACTTTACTGAAGTTTTTCCATTTTGGGCGGCTTTTTACTTTCACTTCGTTATGAGAAATCCTTTTGGTTTATGTGCGTATAAAAATGAAAGAAGCGCGACGCAAGAACACCAATCAGGGCACAGTGCGCACTTTGTTTTGAGCTTGTTTTGACCTGTTGGTCATACCAACCCAGTGCAGCACACGGTTCAACATCAGTGCAGCAGCGTAAAAGTTTGGGAGAGTCTATTCAACATAAATGATGAACTAACCTAACTTTGTGTAAATAGACCACAATATAGAAACATGTACTCATATGCAGTTGTGACTGACGTGTCCTTTTTCTGAATTTATACAAACATTATTTAATTTTATAGTAAATTAGTTTTGGCTAGTTTATGTTTATGAACAGAGACCTACAGATGCAGTTTAGTAAAGGAAACTCATTTGTGAATCTGAATTTAAAGTTTTTATTAAACTTAATCTTGTAACTAAGCTGTGAATAAATCTTAAACTGAAACTTTGCTGGTTTGTAAAAAGTGATTTCAGAGCCGCTCAGTTCTACCTGATGGAAACTGTTTGCCTTCAGTGTTTTGTGCTTATGATAATTTTAATAGACATCAGCGTCACTAATTAATGACTCTATTAAAAGACTGGTTTACCAAGAGAGACACTGGAGTATTTTCACCTAGAATGAGTTAATGAAGCGAGTCCTGTTACGAAAATGATAATAGGACATTAAAGTCATAATTAATCTTTTAGTACTTTTACTTTCGATACTTAAGTACATTTGAAGACAAATACTTTAGTACTTTTACTCAAGTGGAGGTCTAAAGGGAGGAACTTCTACTTTTACTGGAGTAATATTTTACCTTGGGTCTCTCTACTTTAACTCAAGTACATGGTTTGTGTACTTCGTCCACCACTGATATGTTATTCATCATATGTGTGCACTTAGCAAGACAAGTTCCTTGCTTTTGGCAAAATAAAGTGATTCTGAGAGTAAAATAGCTCACACTGTGTGGTGTGATATTGTTCGCTGTGTATTTCAGTAGTTTTGGCACTTTAATGAAAATTAGCTCATTTTAAAGCTTAGCAGCTTCTAATGAAAAAAACACTGATCTGTGTCAGCTGATATTAAAAATTTCAATATTGGTGTCAGAAAATAAAAAGCGATATTGTGCCATCACTGGTCAAATCACACTGATACAGTCTAAACTGGGTGCAAACCTTATTCTTGAATGTGACAAAGGCGAAGGTCTGCCTCCCGATCAGCTTGATCTTGTGCGGGTTGAGGCCCTGCTTATTCAGGAACTTCTTCAGGTCGTTAAAGCCGATGTACTTGGGCAGATTCTGGATCTCCACCTTGAAGATCTCGGAGGTGAAGAGATCCTGTTTGATGTAGCGGTAGACACCGGGGTTGCTGCCATCATCTTCTCCCTTGCCTTCCGCAACAGGAGGCTGATCCTCCTGGTTTTGTTCCACCATCAGTTCAGGTTCAGCGCCAGAGTCTTTCATAGGGACAGCCGGATCAGTCTGGGAGTTGCTACCTCCGTCTTCTTCTCCCTTGCCTTGTGAAACAGGCTGGTTCTGCTCCACCATCAGCTCAGGTTCAGGGACTAATGAATCGGTTGGGGTGGTAGGATCAACAGCTGGGTCTGCCATGGTGATCTGAGAACCAGAGGCATGTGAGAATTAGTACATGCCAACAGACACAAAAACTCATGCATATTGTTTCCACTTCTTTACTAAATTTACTAATTTCCTGTAGAACACCTTTAGATCCCATTAGGAAACCATCACATGCATCTGCAATCAGTCCCAGAACACCTGTTAAATCGTTAGAATCCTTTATAGTGGTATATTAAACCATCAGGAAAGCACAAAATACCATTACTGACTACTGGACACCACTAGAAACCAGCAGAAACTTTTAATGGTTTCTGTTTTTTCAGCAGGGAAGACAGATTACACATCACGCATTACGTGCAGAAAGCAAAAAGTAAACAAAAAAGCAAACAAACCTGATATATCACAGCTTTTCTAAAATAATAAAGCAGCTACAGTGAGAGTTTCTGCCACAGCACACATGCAGGCTGCCATTTTGCATTCATACGAACCCACGTGTGCAGTAGTGATGGGGAGTCGATTCGAAAAGAATCGATTCTTCGACTCGGGTCGACTCCTGGCCAATGAATCTAGGAGTCGAAACGCTTGGAGTCGACTCCGGGTTTAATCAATGCTAACGTTGCTCAGCCGTTTTTGGTCCGATCTGCACCTCAATTCTTCATTTTCTTCATGATTTGGGTCGCAATAAACAATTATTAAAAGTGGTACAGGGACCGAAAACCGACAACAAACGATATTCCTCACAGAACGTGGTGGAAAATAGGATGAAGCTGGGATTTGCTCCTTTTTTGCCAGTTTCTTAGTCAAATTTTCCGTTCCACCTTAAATGTCGCTGCAGTTACATTCTGGCGCAGGCGCACCACTAAGGCTCCGTTCACATTACCAGGCTGAAGTGGCACAAATCCGATTGTTTGCCCTAATGTGATTCAGGTTTTCAGGGCTGTGTGGACACAAATGTGATCTTTTCAAATCCGACCTGAGTCACTTTCATATGTGGTCCTAGATCGGATAGGTATTCGATTCGTGGCCATGCGACCTTAATGTGACGCTCAGATCGGAATTCATGCGCTTTTTTTCCACTGCGCATGCGCCATCATTCAGCGTAATTTAAGGTAACTGCTGCATAATTTAAGGTGGACCGGAACCGTCGATTAACAAGCTGGTGAACACGAAGCCAACTTCAGCCTCTGAAAGAGAGAACCAAGACAAGAACTGAAAAAGAACTTGAAAATGGTTTGATGACTGCAGTACTGATTTTCTCAACACACTCTTAAAGGTTGTTCCAGGGTTCTTTAATAGAGACACTGGTTCTATAGAGACCCATGAAGACTCAAAGAACTCTTTTCATGTTTCTTTGGTTCTTTAAATGGTGAAATGGTTCTTAAGATTGATGGAGAATTTGTTGCATATGGTTCTATTTAGCACCTAAAGTGTTCTTCTGTTGCTACACCCTTAAAAAGGATGGTTCTTCAAGTAAAGAAAATGGTTCTAAATAGAACCATGAACATTTAAGGAAGCCTTTGCATGATTGAAGGGCTCTCTGCACCGTTAAAGGGTTCTTCAGATGAATGGATAATGTGCTGTAGATGGTTCTATGCAGAACCTTTTTGAAAAGGGTTCTATATATATAGCACCCAAAAGGGTTCTTCTATAGTTACAAGCTTGCCATCATAACAATAGAAGAACCCTTTCAGGTGCTAAATAGAACCTTTTTCAAAAAGGTTCTATATAGAACCATCTATAGCACTTTCTGAAGAACCCTTTCATGATGCAAAGGGATCTTTGAGTGTTCATGGTTCTTTTTTTAATCATTTTCTTAACTAAAGAACCCTTGAGGAACCATCTTTTCAAGAGGGTAGCTTGATGTCATAACGAGCCCTTTTTGGTGCTGTATAGAACCATATACAACACATTATACACCAACCTGAAGAACCATGCGAAGAACCATTTAAGTATGCAGAACTTACGGTTCTAAATAGAATCATTCCCTTTACCAAAGAACCATCTTTTTAAGAGCGTACATCACTCTGACACGCGTTATGTGAAATAAGTTGAATGTTTATCATATCACTGTAATCTCTAATCTATAGCCACTGTCCCGTAAAGGGGAACTCCACCAATTTTTCAAAATATCTGCATAATTAAATGGCTAGGTGTAAACAGAGTCATTCAGAGTGAAATGCTCTGTTCTAGAGAAACTTACAGTCAGAATTGTTCACAGTGGTGGTGATAGGAACCAGACATCCACCTCTAAAAGCTCCCTCATGGAAAGTTATTACATGAAATGGTTATGAATTCACTGTCTGATTTCTGAGACACTGTTTTGCTCTAAATTGTATTTTAATCAATTGATTTTAATTCGTTCATGGTGGAAGGATACATGAAGGGTGTTCCAAGGCAAAGTAGCCCCAGAGAAAACTCTTTTTCAGATTTACTACTGTTTAACTATCACCAGCATTACATACAACAAACCCAGAAGATATTTGCAAGTTCACTGGTGGTTTTGGATGGTAAATAAAACTGCCATATTTATGTTGTAGACCCCAGGACCCCCGGTTCCTATCATCACTGTAAAGAAATATGAGTCAGTTTCTCCACAAATGAATCATTTCACATCAAACCACTCTCAATGACTTCGTTTACATCACAATCACTGAACTGTGCAAACATTTCGAAAATTCGGTGGAATTCCCTTTTAAAACCTTTATCTGGCGCAGTCTTTGTTGAAATCTAGCCGAGTCGATGAGTGGACTCCGTCGGTTCCAGTGGCAGGAGTCGGGAGTCGGAGCCGACACCAGAAAACTCGGCGTCGCGCTTCGACAGTGTGCAGAACAAATCAGAAGAGGACGTAAACAATACAAAAAGACACATTTAATCGAACAATCTATATACACGAGTTTCTGCTTTTTTTGCTTAGAGGCTATAGAGGCAATCGAAAACACGCCAATCCAACGCACAACAGATTTGAAACGGGTTGACGGACTTTTATTTTGGGAGAGCAAGTTGTACAGCATTTCCGGGCAGCTCTAAACTTTACGAAGCTGCAAGTTTCAGAAGGGCTGACAAAGCCGGCCGAGCAAGCGAGGCTTAAAAGACAGATAACATAAAACGCAGCTGCTGTTTTTAAACCATATCAGCTCAGCGATGTTAATAAAGAAGCGCCAGTTTGAATATTAAACACAGTTAGTTAGGTTAGCTTAGCTGGCTAAGCGGGTAACTGAAGCCCTAGCAACGTTAGCTAGGCAGCTATCAGCAGTTCGACAGCTCTGTGGATTTCTAACGGATATATTTGAGCTTAACCGGCAGTTTTCTGACTTTAAATCGTCTCGTTTTGATTTTCAGACTGGAATATGTTATCTGCTCCTAATTTCTGGCGGTTAGACCTCGACAGAGTGAAGTTGTAGGAGGGGAAGAGGAGACACGTCACTCAAGGAAAGTCGGAGAGAGAGGGGGGGGGCAGCTAAAGCTGGACCGCCGCGATTGAGCTGCACAGATCAGCTATTTCTCAAAGTTTTGAGCCGAAAACCTCTCCGAGAAAATGGGCTCGTTGTTTCGGGGTGAGGAGATGTGCCTGGCGCAGCTCTTCCTCCAGTCCGGCTCAGCATACGACTGCATCAGTGAACTGGGAGAACTGGGACTGGTGGAGTTCAGAGACGTGAGTAAAAGCTGTGTTTAGGGGCTGGCGGTATATCGTTTATACCCCGTCAACCGTGATATCGAAACATCGCGATATTGATTTGCCTTTTGGTTTTAGCGATGTTAGGGCTGGGCAATATGACTGATTATCGTTATCGTGATAAATGGTGTCACAGTAGGGCTGGGCAGTAGGTCAATATGTATTGTTATTGTGATAAATTGCTTCAAAATATGCTTTTCTGAGCATTTTGTTCATATTTGTTTAGTATTTTAAAACACTTCTCAACTGCATATTTGATTATAAACATGGCATGATTAGAAATGTTTAATCAGTGAAATGTTGAATGAAAAATAATAGCATTATTGTATGCTTTGCACAATTGCGTGCAGTATTTTAAAAATTGTGGAGCTGTTAAATTGTGTACCGTGAAAACTGTTTGAAGTATTGTGATCTTAAGTTTTGCCATATTGCCCTATAGTATAGTCTCTCTGAGAATATCGTGGATATCATCAGTACTTAAAAACACTTCCAAAAGGGCTGAACGATTAATCGGTTTTATATCGAAATCGCAATTTAAGAGTATAATTTTCAAATTGCAAGAGCTGCAGTTGTTTAAACTGTAGTCTGAATTATCAATAGCATTATCTTAGCCTGATAACAGAGGGCTTGAACTGCCTGTAGATGATTTAGACCAATCAGAGGCAGCCAAACCTACATGTGTTGTGACATCACAACCACAACTTACTGGCAGTCTGGTATGCTATCTTTAGGTTCAAGCCTCAGGCCTGGAAAAGTGGATATTTTGGTGTTCTTAGCCAAAAAAAAGCAGGCAGATATTTATATTTGTCTAGTATATAAATATATTATATTTGTGTATTTGTCTTAATTTATATATCCTGATTTATAGAAAATATTCTCAATTTAAATCAGTTTCAATGTTAGTCAGAAAAATCAGACATTTTCCCCCAAAATCTTTCAGCCCTACTTCAATACAAGCATCATTAGTCTTGTCTAGCTGGATTTAGTGCAGCTCAGTGTGGAATGTTGAATACAAATCATTGTAGTCATAGATTTTATAACATTTTTAAGAAATGTGTCGCTATTTTGACGGTTCCAACTTACCAGATGTCAGATAAAATTAATACCGTCACTTATTGTGTGTCATGAAAACTTACAGAAGTGTCGTGATATTACATTTTGGCCATATCGTCCAGCTCTAAGCGATATTTTGAGCGATATATTTGACAAATATTCCATGATATAATGCCAAAAAATAATAATAACAACTGTATCCTGGTTGCCAAGCAGCTTGTTTATAGCTTTCTGTTTAATTCTGCGATTCTCTGTCTGTGTTATATGTGCTCTACTCATGATATCCAGGACCTGACAGTTAAAGGGGAATTCCACCAATATTTTAAAAATTCTACATGATTAAACTGTTACTGTGTAAGCAAAATCATTCAGAGTGTTGTAATGTGAAATCATACTACACTCTTAAAAAGATGGTTTTGTACCTTGTTAAAGAAAATGGTTCTATATGGAACCTTGATCACTCAAATAACCTTTTGGATGATTAAAAATTTTTTTGCATCATGAAAAGTTTCTTCAGATTGATAGAGAATGTGCTGTAGATAGGACCTTTTTGAAAAGGGTTCTATATAGCATCAGAAAGGGTTCTTCTATTGTTACGATGTCAAGCTTGTCGTAATAGGAGAACCCTTTTTGTTGCTGTATAGAACTATTTTCAAAAAGGTCCTATATAGAACCGTCTACAGCACATTCTCCATCAATCTGAAGAATCTTTTCATGATGCAAAAAATACCTTTAATCATGCACAGGGTTTTTTGAGAGTTCATGGTTCTGTATAGAACCATTTTCTTTAGTAAAGAACCCTTGAAAAACCATCTTTTTAAAGTGTGTAGATAAAAAAGACTGTAACCAGACATGAGTTGCATCACAGTAAGTTTTTGCAGGAAATGATTAACAATCAGCTGCCCGACATCTGAGACGTTGTTTCACGATAGTTTTGAGATAAAAGTTCAGGCCTAAAAGCAGATTTGTAGTGGAGAGGTACATGCAGGGTGTTATAAGGCCAAATTAAAGATTTTATTTCAGATCTACCACCATTTCACCTTCAACATTTCATGTAAAGCCTCAGAAGACACGTGTAGGTTCACTGGTGGTTTCGTATAGGAAATGCACAGATCAGGCGTAACATTATGACCACCTCCTTGTTTCTACGCTCATTGTCCATTTTATCAGCTCCACTTACTATATAGGTGCACTTTGTAGTTCTACAGTTACAGACTGTAGTCCATCTGTTTCTCTGATACTTTGTTAGCCCCCTTTTACCCTGTTCTTCAGTGGTCAGGACCCCATGGACCCTCACAGAGCAGGTACTATTTGGGTGGTGGGTCATTCTCAGCACTGCAGCAACACTGACATGGTGGTGGTGTGTTAGTGTGTGTTGCGCTGGTACGAGTGGATCAGACACAGCAGTGCTGCTGGAGTTTTTAAACACTGTGTCCACTCACTGTCCACTCTATTAGGCAGTCCTACCTTGTCCACCTTGTAGATGTAAAGTCAGAGACGATAGCTCATCTGCTGCTGCACAGTTTGTGTTGGTCATCCTCTAGTCCTTCATCAGTGGTCACAGGACGCTGCCCACAGGACGCTGTAGGCCGGATGTTTTTGGTTGGTGGTCTATTCTCAGTCCAGCAGCACTGCTGTGTCTGATCCACTCAGACCAGCACAACACACACTAACACACCACCACCACGTCAGTGTCACTGCAGTGCTGAGAATGATCCACCACACTCGGGAAGCATGGGTTCATGGGATACTGTGGCATATTATGGTGTTGAGTTTTTGCTTTCACCACGTTGAGGTCATGTTTAACCGGCTGACTCGGTGACTCATGCTTATATTATGTCATCATGTTGTAAATGGCGTGAACCCGCAGGACACCTGACAACTTCAAGGAAAGTCTTGAGACTTTGTCCCCATTCTGTGTCTTAGTAAGGTCTTAACACAGTGTCCTTTCTGAATCGGTCAGTTGTTCCAGAAAAATAATGGGCCTCGTTCTCCAATATCGTCCTAAGTTTTTCTTAAAAGTGTTTTTGAGAAAGGTTCTAAGATAAAGTCTATGTGAGATTCGTGATGTGTTCTTAAACCGCAGAACTGTTCTCAGCTTTGTGCTCTAGATTCTGTTCTTACCTAAGAATAAATCCCAAATAAGAAAACATGTCAGAATCTTTCGTGAAAACTGCGTAAGAGAGTTTTAAGAAGAAATTCCTTCTTAAGAGCTGTTGGTGAATGAGGCCCAATGAATCTGCAGCATAGCTTCTGCTCATACCCACATACTAGGATATTATTCAGATGCAATACTATGATAGTATCATGATATTTTCCAAATATATTACAGCATCAGACGATATTAAAGGGCTCTTATCCTACATTTTTCTGTACCTATGGCATTTACGTGATTTTTGTTGTTGGTTTGTACCCAAAATGGTCATCATTCATTTTTATATAACCATTTTCAGCCTCTGTTTATCATATAGAATTAAACAGGTTGTTTTTGTTTGCTGTGTCTTTAAGATGGATACATGTAAACAGTCTCTGCTCTGATTGGCTACCCTGTATTGTGCCTCATTCAGTCAGCAGCCTGGAACCGAAGCTGCTATAAGCTCTGTGGGTGGAAATATGTAAATGTGTTGGTTTTCGTGACATCACAGACGTAACATATTCTAAATGGATTGTTTTTTGCTCAGCTTAGTTTCCATATATGTATGGACTGGAGAGTAAATGGGATGTTTTGAAACCTTCAGCAGAGCTGCTTTTGGAACAAATCCTTGTATCTTCATTTTTGATGTTTTTTATTTTTTGGCATAATGTGAAAATGCCTGTTGTCCTTTACATTGTGTGTAAATTTCATGATGAATGGACCAAAAGAAACCCAAAATGACTTGGAAAAAAGTCTGGTTCCATTGACTTACATTAAAAGTAAAGTATGTTTTTTCCTTCTCCTGTAAAGTTATTGATTTGGAGATACGAGGTTTTGTTCCAACAACAGCGGTATGTACTATTTATTAAACTTATTTTATTTTAAACTGTTATTTCAGAACAAACACTTAGCAAATGGCATACGCTGTTAACTATACAAATAATGCAAATATATAAAAGATGGCTCTTCAAGGGTTCTTCAGTAAAGAATATGCTTCTATATAGAACTATGAACACTCAAAGAACCCTTTGCTTAATTAAAGGGTTTTTTGCATAGATGATTCTATGTAGAACCTTAACAATGGAACAATTAACAATGGAAGAACCCTTTTAGATGCTATATAGAACCATTTTCACAAAAGTTCTGTGTAGAACCACCAATACACCACATTCTCCATCAATCTGAAGAAGCATTTCACAATACATACATACATACATCATCTAAACCGCTTATCCTTCTGGGTCGCGGTGGGGTGCTGGAGCCTATCCCAGCTGTCATTGGCGGAAGGCAGGATACACCCTGGACAGGTCGCCAGTCCATCGCAAGGCAGACAGACAGACATACATACACAATCACACACTCACTCACACCTAGGGGCAATTCAGCATGTCCAATCAGTCTGACTGCATGTTTTTGGACTGTGGGAGGAAACCGGAGTACCCGGAGGAAACCCACGCAGACACAGGGGAGAACATGCGAACTCCACACAGAAAGGACCCTGGTCGCACGGCCGGGAATCGAACCCAGGCCCTTCTTGCTGTGAGGCGACAGCGTGCCGCCCCCATTTCACAATACAAAAAGTTTTAATCATGCGAAGGGCTCTTTGAGTGTTGGTGGTTCTATATAGAACTTTTTTCTTCACTAAAGAACCCTTGAACTATCTTTTTTAAGAGCGTGGTTACCTGTCAGGTCCTGGTTATCATGAGTATCACAAAAAAAAGAGTAAAAAAATCTAACAGTAGACGACTGGTCCACAGTGACCTCACCATCTGTCAAATATATTATTAAAAATGTAGCTGAAACTGAAGCAGTGTTGCCCAGCACTAACTCAGACTGCTGTGATGTTGTAAAGGGAGTGGATCCACAGGAGACCTCGAGAAAAGCCTTAAAGCTTGAAATTTCGTTACCATTCTTATATGTTGGGTGTGTTGTTTGTTTTTAATAGTATAGCATCTTTTCAGAATCCTTTTGTTGTTTCAGGATACTTTATGCCTTTGATTGCATCTGTAACATTTCATTCATACATACATACATACATACATACATACATGACGTTTCATAGTTATGTTTATTCTCGCTGTGTTGTAAACGACCTCATACCACTTAGTGCAATACCTGCCCTCATGTAAATACAACAAATCTGTCTTATATGCTATGCAAATATGCCAAAAGATATACTTCTATATGGACTCTCTCATACTTTAATCTTACTTGTGTCTAATTTAATTAATTAATTTACATAATTAATTGCTTCCATAATTGTATGTAATTATGCAATTATATGTCTAGTGTAACACTGCAGTTTCCCTGCATGATCAAGAAAGGGTCTATCTATCCATCCATCCATCCGTCTATCTGCATTTGTATCTTTCTGTCTGTCTGTCTGTCTGTCTATATATCTATACAGTATCCATCTGTATTAATATCTATTTATCTATCTGTATTTCTATCTGTATTTCTATTTATGTATCTATCTATCTATCTATCTGTACTTTTTTGATAATACTGCAGTCCTTATTTTCTTATCAGTGCTTTGAGTTGCTTTCGATTTGAAATGTGCAGAGGCTACTTTTCTAGTACTCAGTGACACTCAGATGTTTTTTCCTCTCTCTTTCAGCTCAACCCGAGTGTAAACGCCTTCCAGCGCAAGTTTGTTAACGAGATTAAGAGGTGCGAGGAGATGGAGAGGATCCTGGGTAATGCGGTTTGAGGTTTTATTTCCTCTCTCTTTGCTATAAGCTGCTCAGTTAGGCCTTTACAGGGTGTGTGATGTGGTCCTGGCCACAACCACCCTGACCCTTCAGCACTTTCAGAATTACAAGTCTCTTCTCCTACATGCAGTGAATTTTTTTTTGTATGAATTTTTAAGAAGAATTATTATTAACATGTATGTCTCTGACTGGATGTTATGAAAGTACAAACCTTTCATTTTTTGAATGCATATACAGGAGGGTTGGGGGAAAAAATCGATTCTTAGATGCATCGCGATGCAGGCGTGGACGATTCTGAATCGATTCACAAATGTCAAAAAAAAGATTTTCTAAATTTTAATTTATAACGTAATGTTGACGGAACGCAAAAGGCACATAACAAAAACACAACGGGATGAGAGTGAAATCCGACCGGCACCCTCTGCGTTAAAAGCCAGGTTAGGTCAGGAGTCACAACCCAAATGTTAAGAAGAGCCATTTTGTCCTTTCAACAAAAATCAAACCACCTTGGGAGCCACAATATTTTATATCTCAGTATGTGCTGATGTCTTAGTAAAGGCTAAAAATATAAACAAAAACGCAGACTTTGCTCTGCTTTAAGCTTTAGCTCAGTTGTAGCCGCTTTTCCACAAAAGTAGCACAGTTTCTTGTAAAATGTCTCTCAACGTTCGGCTGTTTTGCGAGGCTGAAGTCGCTTCTCATTCTCCAGCTTCTTGTTCAAAATTTTCCCTGCTCCACTTTAAATTCTGCCTGAGGTGCCAGAATGTAAATGCGGCACCATTTAAGGTGGAAATTCGGAAGAGAAGCTTCCACCCAGTTTGGAAGCGAATTATAAATTCTGTCGCAACTTTTATTGCCAAGGATTTGCGTCCGTACTAGTCGTTGAGAACCAGGGCTTTCACGCTGTGTTGCCCACTTTGGAGCCGAGATACAGCGTCTTGTGTCGAAGAGATTTTACTGACAGAGTCTCTACAACGAGACCAAAACTGAAGTTATAAAATCAAAAAAAAATATATAAAATAAAACGGGTAGGACGGCTGTAACGCGCTGCGTGGACATCCATTACCACTGGATCTTATTTCACCGTAACAGCGCATTTTATCACAGATTAGTGGCAGCAGCCTCTCATGTACTCCAAACAAGAGAGTGAATGAGAGCCTTCCAGTTCACTTGCCACATCACTTCCATTTGTTTTATTAATAAAAGATATTGGAAGTCAATTCATTGTGGGTCATTAAAAATACTTTGCTTTAAAAGTACCAAGTTGTCAGACAGTGAGAAAAGGTGCAACGAGATGCATCGATAATCGTTTTATAATCGCATCGCAGCCTCTGAATTGTAATTGAATCGAATCGTGAGGTGCCTAGAGATTCCCACCCCTCATAAACAGAAATCTGACTATCCTCTAACCTCTCCTTTAAGCAAACGGCAAAGAACAAAATTACAAAAGCTCCATTCGCTGTTGTGCAAAATGAGAGGAAATGAAATACTAACAGCCACTTACATCAGAACTGCAAGCACGTTTTGGGCACTGAAAGGCTGAGAAACAGTCAGCTTTTCCTACAAAGGCCACCAAAACAAATGGGTAACACTTTCTTTTACAGTCCCCTAAGTTCTAGGTATTACCCAGGTAGGTGTGGGATACAAACTCCAAAGAACTAGGTAATTATTTTAGGTGAGAAAATATTAAGTACCAGGATAGTCTAAACGAATTACTATGAAACGTCTCACAGGTTCTAGATCAGGCCTGTGGGCCTTGTGTTTGACACATGGGTAGTAGATGATCAATATTAGAGGGAATGTATCTGTGAGTTATAATGTATTTACCTGGAACTTCAAAAGAATAAACAGAATATAAGTCTTAAATAGTCTTAAATAGTATGTATCTATTACCTAGATACTAAACTGAATCTGAACTGTGAAAGAAAGCAGGGACTCTTTCTATAGTTCTACTGGTTTCTGACCAGAAAGTTCAGAAAAATTGCCGCTTGTTATGCAACTGTAAACGGACCATAAGAGAAAGCAGGATTCGTCACAGTAGTAATACCTGTTTATTAAACCTTTTGACAATATTGTACAAGAATGTCTCAATTCCTACACCTTGCTGTTTTAGTTCTTTTCACATAATTCCATAATAATTTATTTAGACTATCCTGGTACTTACTATCTTATTACCTAAAATAATTGCCTAGTACTTTGGACTTTCTACCTCACACTTACCTGGGTAATACCTAGAGCCTGTGACACATTTCATAGTAATTCTTTTAGACTATTCTGGTACTTACCATCTTATTACTTAAAATAATTACCCAGTACTTTGGAATTTATACCTTACCCTTAGCTGGGTAATACCTAGAACCTATGAGACATTTCAGTATAATTAATTTAGACTATTCTGCTACTTACCATCTTGTCACCTAAAATAATTACCTAATACGTCGGAGTTTGTACCCCACACTTACCTGGTTAATACCTAGAACTTAGGGGACTGTAAAAGAAAGCGTTACCAACAAAGGCATATGTATTTGCTTTCATATAGGCACACAAGGAAGAATAAACGTATTTATTTTGTTGTTTAGTTATTAAATATGTTTGTTGCAACAGTAGCCATGTTTTGTAACTGGCTGTTTAACCAAATGGTTAAGTTACTTGTTCCCAATGTGAGGGCTTATAACAATGTAATGACGTCTCTGGTGCTGCGTCAATGAGCTAATTGGTTCTGTTCAGTCATTGCAGCATTTAACTGTGTGTGTATTATGGAAACTCACATCACGATAACAGTAAAAAGTATGATTTATCATGCAGCTCTAGAATCGGTGCATTTTCTTTAATACACTTTTAAAAATGATGGTTCTTCAAGGGTTCTTTAGTGAAGAAAATGGTTAAATACTCAAAGAGCCCTTTTGCATGATTAAAGGATTATTTGCATCAATAAATGGTTCTTCTTCAATTTAATGGAGAATGTGGTGTTCATGGTTCTGTATAGCACCAAAAAGGGTTCTTCTGTTGTTACATTGTCAAGCTTGTACCAATAGCAGAACCTTTTTTGGTGCTATATGGAACCCTTTTCAAAAAGGTTGTACAACACATTCTCCATCAATCTGAAGAACCATTTCACGATGCAAAGAACGCTTTCATCGTGCAAATGGTTCTTTGAGTGTTCATGGTTCTGTATAGAACCTTTGTCTGAATTAAAGAACCCCTGAAGAACCGTTTTCTTTAAGTGTGTAGGTGTCAGCCCACACAGTTCACCCATATAAATGTGTGTTTTTCCAGTTTTGGAGGTGTATGAGGTTGGAAGCCTTGGATATGGGAAATTTAGGCTCAATCCCATTTCACCCCTCTCCCCTACCACTGAGCCCCTTGGCCCTCTGTTTTGCATGTTCACGTCTAGGGGTAGGGTGTTCTGATTCTTGTTGAGATAGAGGGGGACGGCGAAGTGTTGGGGCTACATGACCCTCCAAACGGAGGTTTTTCAGAGACTCCAAACAGAGAGATGTGAGAAAAAAAGAAAAACCGGTAAGACGGCTGAACAAGAGACCAAAGAAACACACATGTGCGAATTTTCTCTGTTAAAAAATTACGATAATCACTGTATTATCTTAGTTTAAATGTCGTTTCAGTGTATTTTGGTCGTTTTCTTCATAATAAGCATAAAAAATTGCTAATAGCATGCTAACGTCTCAGTAGCTAGCTAGCTAACTTTCCTGTTCCACCTTAAATAGTCCAGCAGTTCTGACGCCTGAAGCACCAGAATGTAACTGCTGCTCCATTTAAGGTGGAACAGGAATTCGAACAAAAAGCTGGCGAATATCTGACTTCAGCTTTATATCACTGAAGAATTAGGGGTGGGTGATAATAAATAATTGCCCCCCTCTTTGAAGGCATATGACTCCCTAAATGTAACTAAAGCCCAGCAGTGAGGAGCTGAACTTTACCCTCCTCTGCTGTCACTGCAGACTGGCAGGGTCGCCTACAGAGCAGCGCTAGTAGCTGTTAATGAAGTCCCATTTCGTAGGGGAGATTTCAACCACTACCCCTTGTAACTCAGTTCCAAGGGGTTAGGGTGACACTCGAAAACAAGGGGTTGGGCCTTAGACTCTTTCTGCTTTGAGCCGAATGGTTCTGAGCATGGAGAGTAACCAATCCAGTGTCAGTTCCACACGGGACATGATGCCACGCATGCTCAGCCTGGTTTCCTCAACATGCTTAGCTAACCTTTCACCCAAATTGTTATGCTGATATTAGAATTTATAATGAAAACATTTGTATTAAATTAGAAAGAGATGCAAAATAGAAGCCTTTTTGCCAGAGATATCAGACTTTTGGACCCCACTGTATATCATGAAAAGACTGTCGCGTTGTCCGCGTCTAATTCAAATATCAGAGTCAGTATTGGGAGAAGAAAAAGGCTGAATCACTGCATCTTTCATTTAGGAAATAAATGGATAATCACAACATGTTCTCGTTATTTGAAGGTTGAATCTTTGAAGAGAACAGGCTGGAGGTACAGCTGGGTGATATGGCCAAAAATCTTATCATGATAAAAAATTTCATATCGTTCAATATCGATACATATCGCAATTAATATCAAATCATTACTTTCTTTCAAATTTGAAGGCTGATTTTTGCTCCTGAGTGGTCAGTTGCTGTTTTAAACTATCCTTTATGGTCAGAACATGACAAACACTCGCCAAACAGTGAAACATTTCACAGATCTGTTATGGGACAGTGGGAGAAAGTTTCTGGTGAGCTGTTTTTACCAGCTGGAAAAGCATGGCCGCAATTTTTGTAATATTCATAATTTAAGGAAGAAAACAGATTATTTTAGCTGTCTGGCGACGAGCGCTAAACTGCTTAGTTTCTCTACATCGTCAGCTTAATACGAACAGCAAACATTATCTGGCTCGGTAGGTCAGTGATGGATCACACCGCCTTACTGCCATCACTCCCACCACATCCATATCACAGCACATCACAGTATTCAGACACCAGCTAGCAGACGACTGGATTCCTCTATCCTATCATAGTAGTTTGAGGGGTGAACTGCAATATATCTGATGCTCACTGTGTGTAAAAGCGTATATCAAACATTTCTTACAGTTCTATTGAGAAAAGATATCGCGATAATTATCGTTATCGTTTTATTGCCCAGCCCTAACTGGAGGACAGAAAAGAAGCATTTTATCATAAAAAAATACAATAATGATTTGCAGTTCATCAGTTGAAGGTTGTTTGTTTTTGTAGCTTCAGCAGATTGTTGTCAGATAAACGAGGCTGTGATGTTTTGGCTGATTTTTAGTTGACACTCTTTTCTGGTCCTTGCCTCTCCTTTTTTTGCTTATTTTCCATAGCACTGTGGGTTTGTTGCAGTTTTGCATCTCCAAAGGAGTTTTGCATGTCTTTGTCAGGAGAGGAGAGCATTTGTTTTTCTTGTTTTTAGTAAATGTGTGTCATATTATGTGGCAGCTCTTAGTTCAGCAAGATCAAGCATTGAAGTCGTGTTGCAGTGGGAATACTGCATTCTCACTGTTTTAGAGTGAACATTATTTTCTTGCAGCTTTCCATCAGGTTTAACTCATTAAACTCTATGCACACACTTGTGTTTCTCACTCTCATGACTACAGAAGGTATACATTGATTCCATAGTAGATAGTGAGTAATTCAGAGTAGATAGTGAGTAATTCAGAGTAGATAGTGAGTAATTCAGAGTAGATACCGAGTAATTCAGAGTAGATCCTGAACAATTCGAAGTAGATACCGAGTAATTCAGAGTAGATCCTGAACAATTCGAAGTAGATACTGAGTAATTCAGAGTAGATACCGAGTAATTCAGAGTAGATACCGAGTAATTCAGAGTAGATACCGAGTAATTCTGAGTAGATACTGAGTAATTCTGAGTAGATACTGAGTAATTCAGAGTAGATACTGAGTAATTCAGCATAGTTACTGAACAATTCAGAGTAGATACCGAAGAATTCAGAGTAGATACCAAGTAATTCAGAGTAGATCCTGAACAATTCAAAGTAGATACTGAGTACTTCAGAGTAGATACTGAGTAATTCAGCATAGTTACTGAACAATTCAGAGTAGATACCGAGTAATTCAGAGTAGATCCTGAACAATTTGAAGTAGATACTGAGTAATTCAGCATAGTTACTGAACAATTCAGAGTAGATACCGAGTAATTCAGAGTAGATCCTGAACAATTCGAAGTAGATACTGAGTAATTCAGCATAGTTACTGAACACTTCAGAGTAGATCCTGAACAATTCGAAGTAGATACTGAGTAATTCAGCATAGTTACTGAACAATTCAGAGTAGATACCGAGTAATTCAGAGTAGATCCTGAACACTTCAGAGTAGATCCTGAACAATTCGAAGTAGATACTGAGTAATTCAGAGTAGATACTGAGTAATTCACTATAGATACTAAATAATTTCAAATGCCAAATACTGAAATATTTTTTTTAAATTAGTAATGTAAGCATAGTCAGATGTGTGTATGCTTGTTTTACAGTAAGTTTGTATGTTGTTTTATTTATATATTTTCAAGTATAACTGGTTTCTGCTCAGCTCATTTGCATAAAGTCCATCCAAAATGAAAGAGAGCAGGATATGCATTACCAGTCTGTTGTCAGTTATGTGTGTATACTGTCTTCTCTCATCATATCATAGCACATTATGACGCATTCTGTTTAATGTAAATTATCCATAAAATTAAAATAAAAAAGGCGTAGTATTTTGCATGACGTCACTGTTTATATCCCTTATATACTGTTTAAAATCAGCACTCAAAACCGCTTACCTGGATTAATTACTGAATACTTTATAGTGATAGGGGTTTTATAATGGGGTCACTATGGGGTGTGCCCATTTTCACGTTTACACATTTTCAGATTCAAGCCTATTTTCGATTCTTAGATTAAGATTAGATTCAGTTTTTGATGTTTTATATGGATAAAAATGTCTACAGAGCTGTAATTATACACCGATCAGGCATGACATTATGACCACCTCCATGTTTCTACACTCATTGTCCATTTTATCAGCTCCACTTACTATATAGGTGCGCTTTGTAGTTCTACAGTTACAGACTGTAGTCCATCTGTTTCTTGTTAGCCCCCTTTTACCCTGTTCTTCAGTGGTCAGGACCCCCATGGACCCTCACAGAGCAGGTACTATTTGGGTGGTGGATCATTCTCAGCACTGCAGTAACACTGACGTGGTGGTGTGTTAGTGTGTGTTGTGCTGGTCTGCGTGGATCAGACACAGCAGTGCTGCTGGAGTTTTTAAACACTGCGTCCACTCACTGTCCACTCTATTAGACACTCCACCTTGTAGATGTAAAGTCAGAGACGATAGCTCATCTGCTGCTGCACAGTTTGTGTTGGTCATCCTCTGGTCCTTCATCAGTGGTCACAGGACGCTGCCCACAGGACGCTGTTGGCTGGATATTTTTGGTTGGTGGACTAATCTCAGTCCAGCAGTGACACTGAGGTGTTAAAAAAACTCCAGCAGCACTGCTGTGTCTGATCCACTCAGACCAGCGCAACATACACTAACACACCACCACCACATCAGTGTTACTGCAGTGCTGAGAATGATCCACCACCCATATAGTACCTGCTCTGTGAGGGTCCATGGGGGTAAAAGGGGGCTAACAAAGTATCAGAGAAACAGATGGACTACAGTCTGTAACTGTAGAACTACAAAGTGCACCTATATAGTAAGTGGAGCTGATAAAATGGACAATGAGTGTAGAAACAAGGAGGAGGTCATAATGTTATGTCTGATCAGTGTGTAACTTACATATTAGTTTGGCATAGATAAATAAAAGTTCTCCAACTTTTTCAGCTCCTGTCGTGCTGCCTTCAGAGAAAATAAACCTCAAAATTCACTGTACTTCAAAAATTATAAGCTCTTCAGAATAAAAGCCCTGTCATTTGACGGTGGGTGCATAAGCCCCGCCCACTTCTCTGCTCACTTTACTCTGATAGGCTGCACTCACATGCCTAGGTTGATTAGTTTCTACAAAACATGGTAATTAAGAGATGATCAGAGGGGAGTGATGGCCTTATTGACGATAGTGTTACATGTCCACACACAGTTTATTCATTTATTTGAGTTTTCAATACCATATTAACATCGTTAGTTCCTTAGTAGGCACTGAATAGTAAGAGAATAAGAATAAACCCTGCAGTTTAAGGGGTTCATGCTACTCGGGCTTATTCCTTTCTCATGCTATGAAACTGTAGGTGATTTTGAATCAGTATCAGTACTAGTACCAGTGCCTGGTATCAGTGCACTGTGAGTCTCTTAGAAAATGCTGACGCTATTCTAAATGGCTGTTCTGGAAACAGTGGCTTTGATTGTTCTGTGCTAATGAAGTTTCTTCAGGCCAGTTGCACTGACTGTGTGTGTCCCGTTACAGGATATCTTCTGAGGGAGATCAAGAAAGCTGACATAGGTCTGCCTGAGGGCGAGGTGAACCCGGTGGCGCCGTTACCCAAACATGTGATGGATATAATGGTAGGATCACTAGGCTGCATTCATCCACTGCTGGAGGTTAATGAGGGAGACTTCCTTTGAGAAGCAGGAGAGAGAGATGTAGTGTTTACTCTAAATTCTACTCTGTAGTTTTGTGTGTTACAGCAGGGTTCACCATGAACTTTACCAAACTTTCCCTGATCAGGCAAGTGGACCGAAACTTCCAAATGTTGCTTTTAAAAAATGTAGGACAAGTTTATTTACACCGATCAGGTGTAACATTATGACCACCTCCTTGTTTCTACGCTCATTGTCCATTTTATCAGCTCCACTTACTATATAGGTGCACTTTGTAGTTCTACAGTTACAGACTGTAGTCCATCTGTTTCTCTGATACTTTGTTAGCCCCCTTTTACCCTGTTCTTCAGTGGTCAGGACCCCCATGGACCCTCACAGAGCAGGTACTATTTGGGTGGTGGATCATTCTCAGCACTGCAGTAACACTGACGTGGTGGTGGTGTGTTAGTGTGTGTTGTGCTGGTCTGCGTGGATCAGACACAGCAGTGCTGCTGGAGTTTTTAAACACCTCAGTGTCACTGCTGGACTGAGAATAGTCCACCGTCCTGTGACCACTGATGAAGGACTAGAGGATGACCAACACAAACTGTGCAGCAGCAGATGAGCTACTGTCTCTGACTTTACATCTACAAGATGGAGTGTCTAACAGAGTGGACAGTGAGTGGACACAGTGTTTAAAAACTCCAGCAGGACTGCTGTGTCTGATCCACTCAGACCAGCACAACACACACTTACACACCACCACCACGTCAGTGTTGCTGCAGTGCTGAGAATGATCCACCACCCAAATAGTACCTGCACTGTGAGGGTCCATGGGGGTCCTGACCATTGAAGAATGGATCAGACACATCAGTGCTGCTGGAGTTTTTAAACACTGTGTCCACTCACTGTCCACTCTGTTAGACACTCCATCTTGTAGATGTAAAGTCAGAGACAGTAGCTCATCTGCTGCTGCACAGTTTGTGTTGGTCATCCTCTAGTCCTTCATCAGTGGTCACAGGACGGTGGACTATTCTCAGTCCAGCAGTGACACTGAGGTGTTTAAAAACTCCAGCAGCACTGCTGTGTCTGATCCACGCAGACCAGCACAACACACACTAACACACCACCACCACGTCAGTGTTACTGCAGTGCTGAGAATGATCCACCACCCAAATAGTACCTGCTCTGTGAGGGTCCATGGGGGTCCTGACCACTGAAGAACAGGGTAAAAGGGGGCTAACAAAGTATCAGAGAAACAGATGGACTACAGTCTGTAACTGTAGAACTACAAAGTGCACCTATATAGTAAGTGGAGCTGATAAAATGGACAATAAGCGTAGAAAACAAGGAGGTGGTCATAATGTTACGCCTGACTGGTGTGTATGTAGCGTTTTATACACAATTCAATGGGTAATTCAATGTGCTTTACATACATAAAAGCAAAAAGAACCTAGACAAAGGGCTTAAGAGTGAAAAACAATAAAAATAACAGAGTACAAGAAATGCAATAGAATAGTGAAGTGCTAAAAAGATGCAAAGTGCAATTGCATAAAGAAATAAAACTAATGATTAAAAGGAAGTACATAAAGGCAAAATACACATCATTAAATTAAGGTTGAAGCACTTAAGTGTAATTAAAATTAGCTTGTTAAAGGTGCAGTTCTAAAAATAAAGTGGGCTAAAGATTTTTTAGTAAAGTGACTGATGTGTTTGTTCTTTTTCTTCTCTTTTCTTTTCATTTCAGGAGCAGCTTCAGAGGCTGGAGCTGGAGCTGAGTGAGGTCACCAGGAACAAAGAGAAACTCCAGAAGAACCTTCTGGAACTGACCGAGTACACACACATGCTGCGCATCACACGCAACTTTGTGCACCGCAATGCAGAGGTGGGTCTCTCCTCACACAGTGAAACATTGTTAAAGGTTCAAGATATACTTTTCACTCCAGCCCATACTGGAAGCTGCGAAGACACCCTGTCTGGAATTCATGTTTGCATCAATCTGCCTATTTTAGCCTAAAGCAGTTTAGCCCCACCCATTCACAGTGATGTTATAAGGAGTGTTTTAGCCCACCAACTTTTTGAGTGAGGTGCAATACACGGCAGCCAATCAGAACAGAGCTCATTTACATATTTCGGTCTTAAAGAGGAATGTCTGCATAAGTTTACAACTTTGAGATGTAATCAAAGTCATTTAGAGTGGTTTGATGTGAAATGCTCAGTGCTTAAGAAACCTACCAACAGATTTTCTTTACAGTGGTTGTGATAGGAACCAGGGGTCGTCATGACTACAACACAGCATTTTATTTACTCTCCAAAATCACCAGTAAACCTACACGTGTGTTCTGGGTTTTATGTGGAATGTTCATTATAAGGACTATTTTGCCTCACCACACCCTGCATGTACCCCTCCACCAGGAATGGATTTTAAAATATTATATTTTAACCTTTTCTCGAAACTAACGTAAAATGACTTCTTAGGCATCAGGCAAAGTATTTGTAATGTTTTTATGTAATAACTTTCTCTGAGGGAGCTTTTAGAAGCAGTGAAACTCTTACAGACGGACTGTCTGGTTCCTATCACCACCATTGTGAACAATTCTCAGTAAGTTTCTCAAGAAGGGAATATCGAACCATTCTTTACACTTTAACGGTTTAATTAAGCAGCAATTTTGAAAAATCAATGGAGTTCCCCTTCAAAGACTTTGTAATTTTAAAGGATTAAAAAAAGTTCAAAAAATGTTAATATAAAAATTAATTCTGACTGTTTTTGTGCATAAAACAACACAAATTGTACAATCTATTATATGATCTGTTATCAAAGAGGGGTACATATAGATGAACATGTGACTCCGTTTCTCAGTTACTGTTGGTCAGTCACAGTTATGTGTTCTCTAAGGCAGGTGGCCCATTTTGAGCAGCTCTGGTTGAAAGATTCTAGGCATGCTTTTCCTCTGGCTCTCTTAATGTGTGCTTCAGTGCGATTTTCCATTCAGAATGAATCTGGAGAATGAATGAGCACATGGAATTTGTAGCCCTCGGATTTCCTACAACTTTGAGGGCAGTCAGCCTTTGTTCTCTAATAGGCTTAGGTGTTACCCTCTCCTAAAATTCTTCACCTTTAGCATTTAAGTTGGTTTGGTGTGATTAACATAGTACATTTTTGAACATTTAATTTGTGGAAAGTAATCTTAAATCATCATCCTCCCCAAAATGAGTCCCAGTCCAGCTAAAATAGGCTGATTTAAAGTGGCTTTAAAGAGCTGCTTAAAGGACATTTGCTGGGTTTTGTAACGTGGTGTCTATAAAAAGGATTGATTTTCAGAGAAAAGCGATTCGTGATGACATCACACTATCGTGTGTGTGTGTCTTTTTTCTTTTTATTGTTGTGTAAGCAGAGGGAGTCAGCGCGGCCGCAGTATGAAGAGTTTCCTTTCCTGGAAAAAGACGTCATGATGGACTACAGCAGCATGCAGAGACTCGGGGCCAAACTTGGGTAAGAGGCGTTTATACTAGTTGTGCTATCGTCAAAGCGTCCTTCTGGGAATGGGAAGTATGGCCAAAAAAAATCATAAGGCAATACATGTTACACAATATTTCATTTTTCTGAGGCTGGTAAGTTAAAAGAAAGAAGTACCAGCCAGATTTAAAAAATACTACCAAAAACTTGGTACAATGTTTTTTTGTTTAACATTTCACACACTACAGTAAATCCAGCTATACAGGTCCAATTATGCTTTTTAATGAAACATACAGTTGTTAGTTGTCATTGTTTTTAAATACTGATAATACAGTTACCTCAGAAAAGCATATTGTGATGTAATTCATCACAATGCTGTAAAATATTGTCGTGTTGCCCATCCCTGCGTTCCGCTGAGGGTGTAAACCTCAAATTAAAATACCTTTTTGCTCTGCTGTAAAACATTTGTTTATTGATATTTATCATCATGATAAATTGCATCACAGTATGCTTCTCTGAGCGTATCGTTGATATCGTCAGTACTTAAAGAAACCTACCAACTGCATTAGTCAATACAAAGTATAATTAGTCCCGTTTAGTTGGTTTTAGTGAAGCGTATTGTGGGAAATTTTTGGGGGAAAAAATGATCTTTTTGATAGTATTTTTTAAATATGGCACCACTGGTTCTTTTTTTGTTCATTACTACATTTAGTTGTGCACACACAGCTTGTTTAATCTCCATAGAAAAGCACGGACCAATCAAATGTGACACTCTCAAGCCGCTGCACAAGGCAGGCATGTCAAACTGGGGTTCTTCTAGGCCAAAGTGCTGCGGAGATCAGCGTTTTCCCTCATCTAATGCTCTGAATTCAGTTCATGACAGCAGTGCTAATTAGCTGGGTCAGGTGTGTTTAATGAGGCACCTCACTGAAGTCTGCAGTGTTTTGGCCTGACACACGTGGCCTAAGGTCACCTTGCCAAGTGCCAAGCGTTGCCTAGAGGGGTATAAAGCACCCCAGTGTTGGGCTGTGGAGCAGTGGAACTGTGTTCTCTGGAGTGATGGAGCTCCATCCAATACCTTTGGGATGAGTGAGTGATCCAGAACTGACCATCCAACATCAGTACCTGACCTCACTAATGCTCAGTCAGATCCTCACAGCAATGTTCCAACATCTAGTGTAAAGCCTTTCCAGCAGAGTAGAGGTGGTTACTGCGGCAAAAGGTCTCAAGCGCCCCATAAACTCCCTTGATTTAAGGAAGAAATGCTGGACCAGCAGGTGTCTACAGACATATGGCAGGGTCTAGACGTCAGGGTGACGTTTTTTTACTGTCGGTATCTTTAATTTTCTAGCTTTCTCTTTTAGAATTGTAGAGATTCACAGCGACTTCTAAGCAAAACTGAACATTTCCAACTGCAAACTTTCCTCTGTGTGCAGGTTTATCTCAGGGGCTGATCCAGAGAGCGAAGATCGAGGCGTTTGAGCGGATGCTGTGGAGGGTTTGTAAAGGCTACACAATCCTCAGCTATGCAGAGATCGATGAATGCCTGCAAGATCCCTACACTGTAAGTGCCATCAGGACCCCTGAAAGGATATTTGGTATACTGATATTTGTAATATTTTGATTGTTTTTGAATAAAACATGAAAAAATGTCAATTTTTAAACATTACTAAATGTAAAGCTTGAACAGTTTTAAAATAGATGCAGTTTTCTGCTGAAATATGCTATTGGTGTAATATGTAGAACATTAAATGTAGGTTTCCTCTGCAATTCTAATGTAGTAGTAAAAAAACAATTGATGTCCTTTGACTTGGGTATTGGTGATGACCTTTTAAGACTACCTTAGAAACCACTTGAGTCCTTGATAAAGACTGAACTCTCTTTTAAAGCCCATATAGCCAAAATTATTTTGGGCCTATACTGATATTTCTGATGTTCTGATATTTTTCAATAAAATATGGTCATTTTAATTAAAATGGTACATTTTTTAAATATGTTAAATTCAAAGAATATAATATATATACTAAGATCAGTGTAGTTTTCTGCTGACATAGGCTAATAATATAATATATATTAATACAAGTTGTATTTTCGCTGATATAGTAGTGAAAATGTAGTTTATTAAAAAAACATTTTCTAAAATAATTTGTAAGTAGGAACTATCAGATCCCCCTGATTCTAATGAATGAATGAATGAATGAATTATTGATTGATTTGATTGAGTTGATTTTAAATGTGCTTTAGAAATGAACTTTGAGACTTGGCCCACTTTTGCCTTTGAGACAGACTATTGCAATATCCTGCGTACATCCTTCCCCTTTTAAAGGACACAGTTGTTTTTTCCTTTGTGGTCAGTTTTACTGTAGATGTTTTCTTCATTGCGCCTGAGTCTTGTTAAATCTGTGTGGTCTGTTCAAACGGCCAAGTCTGACACTCAGCTTCCTCCTGTTTCGTGTTTTGCAGGGAGAGCCTACTAGAAGTGTGGTCTTCCTCATTTCGTACTGGGGCGATCAGATAGGACAGAAAGTTAAGAAGATCTGCGACTGGTAATGAATCCCTTCGGTTTAAATCAATCCATTTATCAATATACCTTACAGGACCTTAAGGACAGATTACAGTGCAACAAAAGCTTTGCTCACTAATCCAACAGTGCAAGAAATAGTACATCTTGTATTAATAAATTACAATAATATTGTTATTACTGTTACTAATAATTAATAATATGAAACTCCATTTTAGATACAGAATCTCAGTGCTTTACATTGGATAACACTGGATAACATTGGACAACATTGCATAATGTTGGAAAGATAGATAGCAGAAGAGTTAAATGATAGAATAAATAAGGTCACTCTGAAAAAATGATGGTTCTTCAAGGGTTCTTTAGTAAAGAAAATGGTTCTATATAGAACGACGAACACTCAAAGAACCATCTGCATGATTAAAAGGTTCTTTGCATCATGAAAGGGTTCTTCAGATTGATGAAAAATGTGCTGTAGATCCTTTTGAAAAGGGTTCCATATAGCACCAAAAGAATTCTGATACTGTTATGACATGAAGCTTGTAGTAAGGGACGAACCCTCTTTAATGCTACATAGAACCCTTTTCAAAAAGGTTCTATGTAGAACCATCTATAGCACATTCTCCATCAATCTGAAGAACCCTTTCACGATGCAAGGAACCTTTTTAATTATGCGGTGTTCATTGTTCTATATAGAATCATCTTTACTAAAGAACCCTTGAACAACCAACATTTTTAAGTGTGTAGTAAATGAGGAATAAAATATAAAAGAGAAATAGTAAGTATTGCAAGGGATAATTAGTAAATATTACATATTTAGAGAGAAACTAAGAGTAGTCTATATACGCTGCCCACCAAAATTGGGGACACTATTCTAGCACTTACTTTTCATTTGATTAAAATGATACCTACAGGTTCTATAAGCTTAAAACAGCTCTGTTTGTGTATAAGTCATGTTCTTCAAAGTGTCTTGGTAAGAAGAGCAGATTTTGCCTAAATAATGATTTGGGTTTTCTTTTTCAAACTGTTGTTAAAATAGAATATTTCAATTCTTTTGTCCAAAGGTAAAACACCTGAAAGATTTGAGTACTGATGTGTTCTGATATCACAGCAAGGGGCTAAAATGCATAGCCTTTGGCTTTATTCCTACCATAGCTCTGTCACTAATACGGTCACTTATTTACACTCATTACACATACACCGATCAGACGTAACCTTATGACCACCTCCTTGTTTCTGCGCTCATTGTCCATTTTATCAGCTCCACTTACTATATAGGTGCACTTTGTAGTTCTACAGTTACAGACTGTAGTCCATCTGTTTCTCTGCATACTTTGTTAGCCCCCTTTTACCCTGTTCTTCAGTGGTCAGGACCCCCATGGACCCTCACAGAGCAGGTACTATTTGGGTGGTGGATCATTCTCAGCACTGCAGTAACACTGACGTGGTGGTGGTGTGTTAGTGTGTGTTGTACTGGTACGAGTGGATCAGACGCCTCAGTGTCACTGCTGGACTGAGAAGAGTCCACCAACCAAAAATATCCAGCCAACAGCGTCCTGTGGGCAGCGTCCTGTGACCACTGATGAAGGACTAGAGGATGACCAACACAAACTGTGCAGCAGCAGATGAGCTATCGTCTCTGACTTTACATCTACAAGGTGGACCGACAGGGTAGGAGTGTCTAATAGAGTGGACAGTGAGTGGACACAGTGTTTAAAAACTCCAGCAGCACTGCTGTGTCTGATCCACTCGTACCAGCACAACACACACTTACACACCACCACGTCAGTGTTACTGCAGTGCTGAGAATGATCCACCACCCAAATAGTACCTGCTCTGTGAGGGTCCATGGGGGTCCTGACCACTGAAGAACAGGGTAAAAGGGGGCTAACAAAGTATGCAGAGAAACAGATGGACTACAGTCTGTAACTGTAGAACTACAAAGTGCACCTATATAGTAAGTGGAGCTGATAAAATGGACAATGAGCGTAGAAACAAGCAGGTGGTCATAATGTTATGCCTGATCGGTGTAGATTTACACATGCAATATTATTTTTCCTGTAAATAAACATGTCTAGGTTTTTATATGGTGAGTTACTGCAAATGAAAAGAAACATGCACATTAAAGACATTTTGAAAAGCTAGGTGTCCCTAGAATTTTAACTGGTAGTGCATTTACTCAGTCTGTGTTGTTGAGTGTTGCTTGTGTTTGATTATTGGTACTGTCTCTTCTCCAGCTACCACTGCCATCTGTACCCGTATCCCAACAGTAATGAGGAAAGGGCTGATGTGGTGGATGGGCTGCGCACGCGCATTCAGGAC
The DNA here is from genome assembly GCF_904425465.1 of Colossoma macropomum. Taxonomy (NCBI): domain Eukaryota; kingdom Metazoa; phylum Chordata; class Actinopteri; order Characiformes; family Serrasalmidae; genus Colossoma; species Colossoma macropomum. Next base: position 3,456,927 of record NW_023494806.1, on the reverse strand, counting down.
CTACACACTGTGAGTTTACCCAGCCTCACTGCTGTAGAGGAGACATCTCTGACCTCTTCATTACTACACATTACATAAGCCAGGGGTATTTAATTAAAAGTCAATAAGGTCCAGTTAGAGAAAATTTCCTCAAGCAAAAGTCCAGAGCATCATAATGTCTAACTTGCATTATGATTCAGTGCCATATACTTAGGGCTGGGCGATGAAACGATAACACGGTGAATTGATGATACGGTAGATCAAACAAGACACAAAATCACCGCTTTCAGTTTAAACATACCTAAAAGGAGGACTCTGTTTGTCTGGTGTGAGAGATTCACACTGCAGATAATGCTTTTACACAGCGAGCGTCAGATATACTGCGGTTCACCCCTTAAACTACTATGATAGCAACACTATATATATATATATATATATATGCTCTGACATGGATGTGGTAGGAGTGACAGCAGTGACCTACCGAACCGAGTTGACGTTGTTGAGAAACTAAAGAGTTTAGCGCTGTTGTTGGCCACTTGTTTAGCATTTGTAGCGGGGTAGCCGAGCGCTCGTCACCAGACAGATAAAAATAATCTGTTTTCTTTCTTAAATCATGACTATTACAAAAATTGCAGCTGTGCTTTTCCAGCTGATAAAAACAGCTCAGAAACTTTCTCCCACTCTTCGCTGACAGATTAGTGAAATGTTCCACTGTTTGCCGAGTGTTTGTCATGATCGGACCATGAGTGATAGTTTAAAACCACAATTAACCCCCCAGGAGCAAAATCAGCCTTCAAACGTGAAAGAAATAATGATTTGACATTTATCGCGATATGTATCGATGTCGAACGATATGAATTTTGTTTATCGTGATAACGTTTTTGGCCATATCGCCCAGCTCTACATATACTGTATATTTAAGTAGCCTAGTAGTTATATCAACAACTTCTTTAGTCAACTGAATGTCAAGTCAAATAAAGTACAATTCAGTAATATTTTAACAATATTTATTGGCAGTTTTCTCTTTTTAGAGTACGCCATGTAAGTTAACTTTCCTATGACTCACTTTCTTCTCTGACTGCTTTTTCCTGCATGCGATTGGTCTGTGAGTTTCCTGGGCTGTGAAACTGGTACCATAAAGGCTAGAAAAGTTATGCTGATTAAAAGCGAAACACTCCATCGAAATTCAGTAATAATTCTGAATAGTTTATTGGTTAAAGGTCCAGGTCCGGATAAGACAGCGTCTGGGTCTGAACCCGGACCACAATCAGCCTGTTAGTGACCTCTGACATAACCGTATCATACAGACTTGCGCAGGTACTGCATAGGAATGAACTGGAAGGAAACATTCCTATCATGATATTAAAATAATGAAAGTTTCAGTATTTTGGTGACGTTGTTAAAATACAGTAAAATGTTTAAAAGCATAGGGAAAAAGTGGGGTTTCTATTCTGAAGTTTCACAAAATGTAAATGAATTTCCAAAAAGTGGGTAAAAGATAACATGAATTAATTCCCGTTTCCGTCAACTGCTGTTTTACACAAATTCCTGAAGATAAAATCATGATAGTCTATTTGTTTATCACTCCACACTACCCCCTCTCACTGGCAGTTTTAGGCCAGCTGTGTCTTGTCGCGGCCAGGAGCTGTCCCTTCTGCCCAGGGTCTGGACAATTTATAAGTATCTCTAGTATGTATCCTTTAAAAGGATTAAAAGAATCAAAGAATATCAACAAAAATGAAAAAGGATAAAATGGAATGAAAAAGACTTCAGCCGCTGAGTTCTTGTGGAAGGAAGGAAAAGGCCTTCGCTTTATTGAGCATCAAGTGGCAAGATGGTTCCCGGTCAACCACAATGCAAAGAGCATCTCAAGACATTTGTTTTATTGCCCTTTGGGGTGATGAGGTAATCACCCCACCACCTTTTACATAATTCCATACCACTTTAGTCCCCATCATGTCCAAACCGTACACCTTTTTTTGGTAACCCTTAAAGCCAAACGCATATGATGTCCTTTTTTAAAAACCCTCTCTGCTCCAGCCGTACCAGGCTGTTCCATCCTTACAGGGCCGTCTTACACAACTTCTCCTCGTAAGTTCAGGAGTTCATTTCAGCTTTAATTAATACTGTCATCTGGTACATTTCCCTTTTGTGAGTTTGAGTTCATCCCCTTTAGAGATTCCAAATGCATACAGTCCATAGCCTGCTCCCCAATGTTACCTTTTAGGAGAGCTCCAAACGCTCCAGTTAGCCAATATTTAGTTTATTGATTATTAATCAGGGAATGTTTTTTAGTTTTTTTTTATTTATTTTTAAATTTTATTTTTCATTTTTTAAATTTTTACCCAATTTTCTCCCCAATTTAGTCGTCTCCAATTCCACCCACTAGTTAGGACTCCCCCAGTCACACGATACCACCAACACTAGAAGGGCGAGGCTAGCACAGACTTCCTCCGTGACCTGTGAAGCGCCACCACATCTTTTTGAACTGCCGCTCACGCAACGTCTCTGGACAGCCGAACGCGCTCAGAGGAAAGCGCCAACCGCCAGATCTGTTACGTCAGCTAACAGACGCCTGCGCTGACTAGCATCGCGTTAAGTGATGGGGGGAGAGGAGGGGGCCGTCCTACCCACCCAGAGAGAGCGAGGCCAGTTGTGCACTCTATGACTCCCGGCTACAGACGGCGAACTCACGATCTCCTGATGATGACAGGGCCAACTCTTAGATGGTTGCGCCACTCGGGAGCCCCTTAACCAGGGAATGTTTTATTAATTCTTTTCCATCAGTCTTTTAACATAACTGAGGTTTTTTTTAATGCAGTGGCGTGCCATATAGAAGGAGATATCCATGGAAGAAATGTTCTAAAAGACGTGCTGCTGCTCTTTCCAAGAGTAAAGCCTTCAACTTTAAGAATTCGATGAGTGGATTACCAAAAATCCAGACGATTCACCATCTCATTTCTCATTCACTGTTAAACATGATACCGTTTCTTTTAAGAGAGCCCACCAAACTTCATATCAACGTAAACAGAACTGAAATAGAAATGCTTACTAAAGAAAAATACGACTGAAGAAGATGCCATCACAGCTGCTGAGCTGTCATTAGTATATCACAGAAATAAGCACCATATCAGCTGCTGATCTCAGGGGTGGCTGCTAAATGACTTTCAGTTATTAAAACTTCTACAAACAGTGGCAAGATTGAATACAAAGTACAGCTGGAAGAGACATGAGGAGTGAGGCTAAAGCTACGTTCACATTACAAGCCTTGTTGCTCAAATCCGATTTTTTGCTCAAATCTGATCTCTCTGACAGGACGTTCACACTCGTTTAGGTAAGTGGTTCAAATCTGTCATTAATGTGATGAACCAGCGTCCTGAAATGACCCTCATGCGCACATCCTACTCAGTAACGTCACGTGAATGAATCACTGCATCATCAGCACAAACTAACGAGCAGAACGAGCTTCGCTGAGAAGATCATTAACTCTGATCAGCTCTCAGCTTCATTATTAGAGCGAGACGAAGGAGAAAAAGGTGAGATGAGCTGCTTTTCCACTGTTTACAGGCTTTAACTTCTGTTCGGCGCTGCTGCCATGGTAACGCTGAATGATGGCGCACGCGCCGTGGGAAAAAAAGCACATGAATTCCGGTCTGAGCGTCTCATTAAGGTCGCAGCCTGAAATAATCATTTGAAGGTCAGGGCCTCGGTTCGAGAGTTTTCCAGCCCACATCACACGTCTTTACATATTAGCATCATGCACATCGGCTTAAAAAAGAAGTTGTGGCTCGATTTGTTTAGGTTTTAAATGCTGCAAATTCAACATTATACTGATTAAGATAAGATGACAGTAGTAGATAATTCACTCCCATCCTCAGAAAATGCTCCTTCACCAAATTTTGACTGAGTTCTCTTTGAATTCTCTTTCAGCGCACTTGCAATCAGATTCATCTGCTCAGGGAAGGAGTCTGTAATACAACCCACGTTACAAAATTTTTGATATGCTGCATGCAGTTACACATTCTGACCAGAGAGGTCTCCAAATCCACAAAACTTATAGAGTGTAGCTTTGATATTTTATGTTCTTTGGATTAATATTTGACTGGATGTTGTGAAAGAAACCCTGTGCTGTATGTAGACATTTGGTATCTGTCTACTCCACCTTATTGCTTTACATGCTGCGTATCGCTGTTATCAGAAGAAAACCTCGTATCTCCATTTTTGTCGTTTTTCCATTTATGTCGTCATCTGAAAATACCTGTTGCCCTTTACATTGTGTGTAAATTTCATGATGAATGGACTAAAAGAAACGGCCCAAAATGACTTGGAAAAAAGTCTGGTTCCATTGACTTACATTGAAAATAAAGTATGTTTTTTCCTTCTCCTGTAAAGTTACCATTTTGGAGATACGAGGTTTTCTTCCGACAGCAGCGATATATTATGTTGCTTCTTTCTTTTTTTTTTTCCCTCAGTAATGGCCTGTTTGATCTGGTCTGCTCCTGCCTGATGAGTCACACAGACTGTTTTTTAACCATTAACCAATTTAGATCAAATGCAAAAGACTAATCTTTCACCATCAAAGTCAGCAAACTCTGAGCTGTGTGGAGTCATCGCAGCTTGCATGCATATAGGTGTTAGACATGAACTATAAGGAGCACACAGGAACTAGACTGCAGAGAGGTCTAGATTCTGTTCTGTTTATGACAGTCGAAAGTTTGGGGGACATGTTGTTTTAGAATGTTTTTGATACAAATCAGCGTTTTGATACAAATCAAAGTTTTCTTTGTCAGTTTGCAATTCTTTAGCATTTTACTTGAGCATCATGACATTTTTCTTGTAAAAATACTTGCAAAACTGAAAGAACATCTGATGAAAGTGCTGCCTTGGGAATGATGCCAAACACATGCATGTTTTCCCCTAGTTATGTTAGCACTTATCAGCACTCAAACCTTTAGACCAAAAGATTTCTTTTCAGCAATACTTTGAAAAAGAAACCCGTCAATTCATTATTTGTACAAAAGCTTTGTAGGGTTTTGCAAAAAGAAGGCAGCCAAACTTTTGTAGTTTGTGTATGAATTGAACTACAATTTTATTTTTACATGTACAGTACTGTGCAAAAGTCAGAGTCAAAGTCACCCTTCATTTATTTCATTTCCAGTTTTTTTCCAGTTTAGTTTGTCTGTTCTTTTCAGGAGACTCACTTTCAGCTCCTCAAAGAATCTGCTGACACACCTCCAAAGTTCAGTCTTAGAAGCTGGTTGATCATTTTCTGAAGTAATCAAACACATTCAGTGGTGTTGAGGTCTGGACTCTGTGGTGGTCAGTCCATTGTTCAGCTTCTTTGTTTGATGTGTCCGTCTCCTTTTCTCAGTGAGGTTCTTCTTGACAGCTACACATCCTTTCAGACCCACAGCGCTGAGTCGTCTTCTCACAGTGGAAGGATGGACAGAAACACCTGTGGATGTTTTCAGATCTGAAGCAAGAGTGGAGCTTGTTTTTTTTAGAGTGCAGAAGTTTTGTTGACATTAAGTTAACACGTCCTATACAGAGAACACAATCTGGAAATTAATAAAATCTAAAATGTGTCCTATGCAAAATGTATGCCACATTTTAAATATATTATATTTTGATTAAATATTTTAACATTTTCCAGATTCCAGTTAAACTAATAAATAAATATTATGCACTAAAAAATGCCATATTTAAGTGCATTTTCTGTAGAGGATGTGTAATTTATTTTTGCTTAGAAAATCCTCCTTAGTGTGGATTGAAGCACTGGTTGGAGAGGGCGGTCAGGCGGGTGGGGGCGGGGTTAGGAGTATGTGTGCAGGGAGTGTGGGTGCAGGTTTTGTCCCATGATGGGTCATGTGATTCAGCTTGTGCTCACTTGAGAGTGAGTCTGGGAGACTGTGCTGGAATCCCTGCAGAGAGATTTGATCTTAAAAGGAGGGAAAAACTGCATTAGTGTCCTTCACATGATAGCCATGAGGTCTGAGCTCTGAGGGCAGTCTCCCACACCCACTCTCACTCTCTCACAAAGGCTGCAGAGGCGTTATTTAATCAAGCTAGCGGTGGACAGTATGACCATATGTTATTGTGATAAATTATGTCACAGTACTGTTTTCTGAGTATGTAATGGGTATGGTCAGCATTTAGCTATAGAGAACCTATAAACAGCAACAACCAGTGTAGTCACTGCATAAACTGCATAATAACAAGTAGCTGATGGGGTTAACGAGTAGCTGATTGAGCCCATATGGCATCATCTTGTTTTATTCCTTTTTTTTACCAGTTGGTTTTGTTTTTCAGTTTCTTTTTAGATCATTTTAGAAAACGCTGCTGTTGGAACAAAACCTCGTATCTCCAAAATGGTAACTTTACAGGAAAAGGAAAAAACCTACTTTACTTTTAATGTAAGTCAATGGAACCAGGTCATTTTGGGCTTGTTTCTTTTGGCCCATTCATCATGACATTTACACACAGTGTAAAGGGCAACAGGCATTTTCAGATTGTCAAAAAACGAAAAACGTTACGAGGTTTTGCTCCGACAGCAGTGAAAACATTAAATAAAGTCATTTTACAGCCTTTTTTAAATGAAGCACTGCTTTTTTGCTGGTGCATCTTGTTCAGAAAGGGTATCTCAGTGCATATTGTGAAAGTGTCTTAATATTGTGATATATTTTTGCCTGGTTGCCCAGCCTTAGCTCAATTTCACACATACACACACACTACGCAAACTGCATGCCACTTTGGCTCCAAGGCTGCTAAACCTGAGAATTAGGGCTGTGACTATCGATTACAGCAGTAATTGAGTGGTTTACCGATTAATTTGATGAGTTATTAGGGGTCAAACAAAAGAAATGGACTTAACCGAAGAGTAAAAGTGCCCACCTGTTCATACAAATAGTATTTAATAGATATTTTTAAATGAAGTATTTTAAAAGGATTCATAACTTATCATTTATAGTAAAAAGTGTAGAATCTTTAAATGGTTTATTGCTCTTAAGTTAACAAACCAGTCAAAGATTTTACAATTCTTTACTGCAAAAAAAAAAACTTTTGAGTGCTATATATATGTGTGTGTGTGTGTGTGTATATATATATATTTGTATGTAACACTTTACGTTTTAATTTATATCTATTAAATCAAGTTTAACTGCTCATCTCCTTTTTCTTTTCTCATGCAAACTGCTTTCTAACTTCCAAGTCCTCTGGGCAAAAGCTAAGCATGCTATTCTCCAGTCTGGCCATGACAGTGGTTTAGGAAATGGTTTACTAGCCTGATTTTGCTACGTGATGTAGACTGTCTTGGGTTTTTTTCCTGTTTAGGTCTTTTTGGTTGTAGATTGTTTATTAAATAAATTGGTTCACACTCTGACCGTCTTTGACAAGACATCTTGGTTTAGTGTTTGTTTGAAAGTTTCCTACCTTCATGGACTGCTGTTTTCATTTTCTACTGTAGGTTCTCCACCGGACGGAGGACTACTTGAGGCAGGTGCTGAACAAAGCCTCAGAGTCGGTGTACACTTGGGGAATCCAGGTGAAGAAGATGAAGGCTATTTATCACATCCTCAACCTGTGCAGCTTCGATGTCACCAACAAGTGCCTCATCGCGGAGGTGTGGTGCCCTGTAAATGACCTGCCTGCCCTGCGGAGGGCGCTAGAAGAAGGCTCGGTAAGACTGCTCCGCTTCCTTCGGTCTGTGCTAACAAAAGGGTCCCAGTGCTACACCGGAGGTCTTCAAATCCTGACAATGAATCCAGTTACCAGTCCCAGATTTTGTAATCACTGTTAGTTAAGTGAACTGGTGATATAACCAATGGCCACCTGTAAAATCCAGGGCCGGAAACTGGATTCATGGTCCAGTATTCTTTATTTTTAATTTTCCTGAGGTCCTTTTATAACATTTGTGTGGTTTTACATGCAAGAACAACAGTAATTCATTTTCACTTGACCATCTTCCAACCTCTGTTAATTCCTTAAACAGTCTGTTTTGTTACTGTGCCTTTAAGACTAATGTGATTGGCTGCCGTGCATTGTGCTACGTTTAAGAAACAATCTGGGGTATTTTATAACTTCAGTGTGAAAGGGCGATGCTAAACTACTGTAGGCTAACTAGGCAGATCTAGGCAGATACATGTTAATGAAGTTGTGACTTCACAAAAACAAGGAATTCAAAACAGTCTATGAATGGTATATTTAAAATTTTACAGTCTTTACAAGCCACATTATGGCGTTTTATTAAAAAAACGTAAGGATGTGCTTGATATGGGCTCTTTAAATGTATTTTATCTTTTCTACCAGTCTTCTAAAAGGTCCTATATCAGTGCATTAAGTCCTTGCTTTTCTAATAAGCATACTTTTCAGCAGGCCTGCTGTCAGACTCTTTCTATTTGGCTTTAGTGTTTATGGTACTGAATTGTTTTGTTGTGGTCTTGACTGTATTGCAAACAAACAAGAAAAAAAATCAACGATTACAGGAAATAAAGATTGGAAAAAAATGCTTTTTTACTGATTTGTTTTGTAGACAAATAAGAAAAAAACTTATATAGTCAATGATTATTATTTTGCGCTTTTACCGCTTGTTTTACTGCACTGTAACTGCCATTATGTAATCATAAATGGAACCAGTCTGACCTGATTTCTTGATTTTAATCTTTCAGAGAAAAAGTGGTGCCACCGTTCCATCGTTTGTCAACCGTATCCCTACCAACGACACTCCACCCACTCTCATACGGACCAATAAGTTCACCTCAGGCTTTCAGAACATAGTGGACGCCTACGGAGTCGGCAGCTACAGGGAGGTCAACCCAGGTGAGCCACAGCAGCTTCAATGTGGGTGTGTGTGTACCAGTCACTTCATTAAGAACATCCCTTTTTTCTACGCTCATTGTCCATTTTATCAGCTCCACTGGCCATATAAATGCACTTTGTAGTTCTACAGTTACAGACTGTAGTCCATCTGTTTCTCTGCATACTTTGTTACCCTGTTCTTGAGTGGTCAGGACCCCCACAGGACCCCCACAGAGCAGGTACTATTTGGGTGGTGGATCATTCTCAGCACTGCAGTAACGCTGACGTGGTGGAGGTGTGTTAGTGTGTGTTGTGCTGGTGTGAGTGGATCAGACACAGCAGTAATGGTGGAGTTTTTAAACACCTCAGTGTCGCTGCTGGACTGAGAACCAGAAACATCCAGCCAACAGCGTCTTGGGGGCAGCGTCCTGTGACCACTGATGAAGGACTAGAGGATGACCAACACAAACTGTGCAGCAGCAGATGAGCTATCGTCTCTGACTTTACATCTACAAGGTGGACTGACAAGGTAGGACTGTCTAATAGAGTGGACAGTGAGTGGACACAGTATTTAAAAACTCCAGCAGCACTGCTGTGTCTGATCCACTTGAACCAGCACAACACACACTAACATGCCACCACCACGTCAGAGTTACTGCAGTGCTGAGAATGACCCACCACCCAGATAATACCTGCTCTGTGAGGGTCCTGACCATTGAAGAACCGAGTAAGTATGCAGGGAAACAGATGGACTACAGTCTGTAACTGTAGAACTGCAAAGTGAAACTATATGGTCAGTGGAGCTGATAAAATGGATGGTGAGTGTAGAAACAAGGAGGGACACACACACACAGTGCAGGGTAAACACGTTCCTCATGCTCATAAGTCTGAACCCAAAGACCATGTATGAGTTTAGATGAGTTTAATTAATCCTCATGTCTTTCTCTTTTACAGCGCCTTACACTATCATCACTTTTCCCTTCTTGTTCGCCGTAATGTTTGGTGACCTCGGCCACGGGATCATCATGGCCCTGTTCGCCCTCTGGATGGTTCTGTATGAGAATGACCGCAAACTGAAGAAAACCAGGAATGAGGTGCGCGTTGGTTGATTATGACTTCTTTAATTTGCATTGTTGTAATTACAGGAAAACTTTGTAACTTCATCTCTAACAGCTGATCTTTACACTGTGACAAATGGGCCAGTAGAAATGGTCCAAAATTACACAACGTTACATTAAGTAAAGATGCTTCCTTCTTGTTTAAAGTCATTGCTTAAATGTTTTTTCTCATCACAGTGACCGTACTGATTTTAGTGGCTTTACTCTAGTTCAGGGGTCAGCAGCATGCAGCTCAGTTAATGCCCTGTTGTGGCTCCACAGGAGAATTAGATTTGTAGGTAAAAATAAAATAAACCTCCTTTACAGTAAAATAAAGCTCTGCTGATCGTTCAACACAGTTTAACAATAAATGGTCTTAAACTCTGGAGTTAATGTAGAACTGCTAATTCACCCTTTAACCCTGAAGGTTGTCACGCAGACTGCTGGTCACCATAGCATAACAACAGTCTCGCCTAGTTATTCGCTAGCGAAAAGGCAAAGAGAAAGATTTAAGACGAACATCAGTAATTTGGAAACGAATGGACTTATTTGCATGTATAATCACTCCAGCTGGTTTCCTGATACGTTTAATCTGCAAGGAGAAACTGACAAACACTAAAAAGTTGCGAGTCGCTTCTCATTCGCCAGCTTCTTGTTCGAATTCTCCCATTTCACCTTAAATGGTGCAGCAGTTGCATTCTGGCACCTCAGGCACCATTTAAGATGGAACGGGAAAATTCGAACAAGAAGCTGGCGAACGAGAAGCGACTTCAGCCTCGTTAAAAATCAAACATTGAGAGACGTTTTACAGGAAACTGACGTTAATCTACTTTTGCGGAGAAGTTTCCTGCCAGAGATGTGAGAAAAGTGGCTATAGCTGAGCTAAAGCTTAAAGCAGAGCAAAGTAAGTCTGCGTTTTTGTTTATAATTTTTAGCCTATATTAGTACATCAGCACATACTGAGACATATTTACAGCCAAGATGGTAAAATGGACGTAAAATGTTGTGGCTCCCAAGGTGGTTTGATTTTTGTTGAAAGGACAGAATGGCTCTTCTTAATATCTGGGTTCTCTGCTCTAGTTTTTATATTTTTGAACATGATATAGAGTTAGGTCTGATATTGGGTGTGTCTCAAAACCTAGTGAGCTCTCTAAGTAGCCGCTGTTTACATAGGCAGCTGTCTAAGTAGGCAGCGTTCCAACCGTCATCTATCCTTATAAGATAGATAAATGAGACGCTCTAGTTAGACAGCAGTGACATCGTCGCTTGTTCCCGCCCACTGCACGAGACCGGCGTTTACTTACCTCAGCCATCAGAATCACATTTAGCCAACGTGGATCTGCTCTGGCAGTTTATATAGCGATTTTAATTGTATTTGCTCTGAATGAAACAGCAAAATAGACAACAGTTGTGGTCAAACGCGGAAAGTATCGGCTATCTGTGCACCTTTATGACTAGAAAACAGATAAATACCCCAGAAAATCAGAATAACTTACATTTGAAGATGACGTCGCTGCTCGGTGACGCGTTTCTGCCCACCATCTTCAAACAAAAGCTGCGCCGCGCTGCGTCGCGGGATTGCCTCAGCGGCTGAGGAAACATCCGATGCTCTCTTGATATTCGGCCAAAATGAGACCTCAGTAGGCAGCGTATTTGAGATATCTAAGAATTGGGGCAGCCTTCTTGTCGGGAGCGCGCATGTTCTGACGTAAAATGCTGTTTATGTAGAGAGCTGACTAGGATTTGAGACACACCCATAGAGTTAGTTCTATCCTCACCTCCTGCAAAACCAACACAAGCACCAACTGTAATCTAGCAAAGCTGGCTGTGAGATTACGGTTGTCCACGCTTAATGATTTTAATTAGTGCAGTCAGGTTTATTAGAAACCGGAAACTCCGGTTTCCTCCCACAGTCCAAAAACATGCAGTCAGGCCAATTGGGACACGCTAAATTGCCCCTAGGTGTGAGTGTGTGTGTGTGAATGTGTATGTCTGTCTGTCTGCCCTGCGATGGACTGGCGACCTGTCCAGGGTGTATCCTGCCTTCCGCCCAATGACAGCTGGGATAGGCTCCAGCACCCCACCGCGACCCAGAAGGATAAGCGGTTTAGATGATGGATGGATGGATGGAGGTTTATTAGATTAGAAGGTTGGAACTAAACTGAGCAAGTCTGTAGAACTGCAGAAGCATCTTTACTCTCGTAACAAAACTCCTTAATCTCTAAAATGGAAAGGAGAAACAAATGTTCTGAACTTTTTTAAGTAGAGGATTATGTAACAAGATTTTATTCCATGTGATTTTGGATCATTTCTGTTGCTTCATCCTGAAATGTTCACACAGTGTAAAGGGCAGATGATATTTTCGAACGGTTTTGATACGACAGCAGCAATAATAACCTGTGAGCGAAGTTCATTTAGGCAAAATGACATGTTGTATTTTCTTTCGTTTCAGATCTGGAACACGTTTTTTGAAGGACGTTACATCATCTTAATGATGGGCATATTCTCAGTGTACACTGGATTCATATATAACGACTGCTTCTCCAAGTCTCTAAACCTGTTTGGCTCTGGGTGGAACGTCAAGGCAATGATCGATCATGGGCCGTGGACGTGAGTTACAGTGAATGTTCTGTTCAATGCTGTTGCACAGAAATGAACTTCAGCATAAACTTTGAGTGACTTCTTGTTAATTTGGTTGCTTTTTAAATGAACTAAATGAACTAAAGTACTAATTTATGCAGTGTTTAGGCATGTCAAATGTAAAGTGGTAGCGTATATGGATTCATGGGGTGTTCAGAGCACTACTTTTCAAAATCTAGCTTTGGTCTTTTCATTGTTGTTTAAGAAGCAACAGTGATTGAAGAGCATTTTCTAGCCTACGCAATGCACTTCGTGTTTATAAACCATCAAGAAGTGGGCGATGTGGCAACAGCGTAATGTCACAATACAAGTTTTCACGATAGACAATCATCAGAAAAGATAACATAAGTTGAAACAGACAAAATAGTGCCACTTTTAAAAAAATACTATCAAACACAGTAATTTGCATTCAACACTTCAGCATACTGAGCTGCACTAAAACCAAGTAAACCGGGCTATGTATGCTCTCTTTGTATTGAATCATGCAGTAGAAGTATTTAAGCACTGATGACATCTGCAGTATGATCCGAAAGCATACTGTGATGCAGTTAATCACAATAGAGATAAATATTGTCCAGCTCTACTGTCAACTTCCAAGTGCCACCAAAGGAATGCCATACGTCATCCACAGCTGACCAATCAGTATCCAGGACGCCTTCTCTCCAGTAGCTCATCCAGCGTAGATTACAAGCTAGTTTTGTCTCTTTTCAAACACTCAGAGTTGAAAAACACTCCACACGAAGATTCCCACAATCTGAACGTGAGAGAGTTTTATATTTTTGTATGTCAAATTCAAAATCTTTCACATTCTCTCTAATCACAGTCTCATATTTACCTACTTGTCAGTCAGATTTGCTAACCCGCCCCCTGCACTGTCAAAAAATACTGTCCAGGAAAATTTAATACAAACAAGGTAAATGTACCCTTATAAGTACAGCAGTTTCCGTAAAGTTTCAGTGATTCACTATATTCACTTTCCCCACTGGAAAGGACATATTTTACTTTAACTTAACGTTTTTAGGTAGAAATATAGAGTCGTTCTGCAGTTTTAGCTCATTGGGCCAAACAAGGCCTCATGCTGTTTTGGCCTTTTTTATAGGCAGAGTGAATAGAGCTGAAAGGAAGTCACACACAAATACAGGGTGATTCGAAAAGATTCTTCCGAGCACAATATTTTTCCAACCATGAGGGTCATAGAGTTTCTGACTGTCAGTGGAAGTTGGCTCCCTTCAGTCTGAGAGGAGATGAGACCCCTGAGCAGAAAGCGTTCTGTGTTCTCCACTTCAATAAGAGTGAATCCATCATAACTGTGCAGTGTGATTTTCGTGGGCAGTGAAGCTCCAACAGCTCAGAGCGTTCGTCGTTGGTTCCACAACACTGGATGATCTCCGAAATCGCACTGAAAGAGCTGTGAGTGCAGCGACACCCGACACGCTCAATCCAGTATGGGATGAATCTGACTATGGTGTTGATGTTGTCTGTACAGCTGGAGGAGGTTCATACTGAGACCTTGTAACATTACATAATAAACTTTATACTCAATTAAACCATTTACAGTTCACTGCATTGATCTGTAATGATTAACAAGAAAAATAAATCATTTTGAAATCGGATGAATCTGTTTGAATCACCCTGTGTAATAAAAAGCTGGAGTTAAGGCTGGCTGGGAGTATGGAGTCAGTGCAACTAATAACTGCAGCGGATTATGTTCTCTCCAAGTGCATAAGAAGCACCTCAATTCATGACACAGAATCGAAATTCATGTCGAACCTAAAAATATTTGAACCGTTCCACCACTTGTTACGTCTGATTACATCTGATTACTTTACTGATCACTCTTTTCTTCTCCAGGAATGGCACACTACAGTCAAACAGCCTTCTCACACTCGACCCTAATGTCACAGGAGTCTTCACTGGACCGTACCCTCTGGGCATCGACCCAGTAAGTGCATTAATTTTCGGTTTCATTTTTTAAAATAATTTTCAGTCCGTTGCAAATAAAAAGAAGTAAAGGTGGTTTGCCGTCTTTTCTCTCGTCTGCCTGGTGACACAGAATGTTTTCATACCTGGTCAAAATGATATAGGCTAGATTGTGCTACATGTCATGGAAATGAAAATGAAACATGCCAAACAAATCATTTTGAGAAAACAAACAATATTTGTTTGTTTGTTTATCTCTGTCTCTCTTTAGATTTGGAACCTGGCGTCAAACAGACTCTCATTCCTGAACTCCTACAAGATGAAGATGTCTGTGATCTTGGGGATCATTCACATGAGCTTTGGGGTCGTTCTGGGGGTCTTCAACCACCTGTGAGTCAACACTCCATTAGTTTGTAAAGGAGCATGCTAAGATAACTGGACCGTTAATCTTCATACTGTTTAACATTTTATATATATATATATATGCACACCAAGTATCTCTTATTAGGGAAGATAACAGTCTAACTTTTTTGATCACAGTCTTCAAGAAAAAATTTAGATTAACATTGAATGTGTGTTGAAGAATTGAACAGTTCAGACTGACCCTTTAACTTTTTGTGCTTCACAAATCTAGAATTCAGCTTCGAAGCTAATTATCAAACAAACACATGAATTTAATCAGGATCTTGCATCAGGGAAAACACTAAAGGGCCCTAATATTACACAGTTAACATTTATCATACGTTTACACCCTTATTCGAGCTCATAAAGGACTGGTAATTAGCTAATGTGCTTAATAAGGTACGGGCGTGGCCAAAAAGTTTGGGCGCCGCTGGTCAAATTACATTACTACACAAATTGCATTTAATATTCAATTACTGTTTATTTGCTGAATTTAACATGCTGGGGGTGCCTGCGCAAAATGTTTGGCACATTTTATATTTTCTGATTTTTCAGTATGTTAAACTCTGCAAATGAATAGCAGCTGTGTGTTAATCTGAGGATCTGGTTTAGTTACTGACCTGTTGATGCTGATTTCCTGTTCTCGTCTCTTGATCTGTTCTCTCAGACACTTCAGGAGGAAGTACAGCCTCTACCTGGTGTTTCTGCCGGAGCTGCTCTTCCTGCTCTGTCTCTTTGGCTACCTGGTTTTTATGATCATCTATAAGTGGCTGGCCTTCACAGCCCGGGACTCGCAGCAGGCCCCCAGCATCCTCATCCAATTCATCAACATGTTCCTCATGCAGGGAGACTCGGGCCAACCCCTTTACCCAGGCCAGGTAAAGTTTTAAGAAGTAAAAAGGGCTGTGCTTACCTTAATATCCTTTGGTCCATGTGTTTTCTGAGATTGCCTTAGCAGAAATCTAAAAAAAAAATAAACTATATGGCTGAAAGTAAGTTTTTATGACTTAATTTGTCATATTAAAGTCTTTTGGTCACAAAGGACTACTGATTTTTTTTCCATACAGTAGAAAATCTTACATACACCTGTATGTAGTCAAGAAGAATTAAATGTACTGTTAAATGCTCATATACTGTTTAATTATACTTCATCCTTTAGACCAATTAGAATTAGTTTTGTGGCATTTTTTCCTTTTCACAACAAATTTAGCTGTTATATATGAGTGAAATGCCATGCTGGGGGGCTTATACCCCTGTAGCCCACACTTGGCATCGGGCATGGTGACATTAGACTTGTGCGGCTGCACCAGAGCATCCCATTCTATTGGTCAGGGATTTTATATCGCTGCTGTCGGAAGAAAACCGCGTATCTCCATTTTATTTGTTTTTTTTAGTTTTTGACATCATTTGCAAATGAGCAATGTGGCCTTTTACGATGAATGGACAAAAAAGAAATGGCCCAAAATGACTTGTGGTGGGGGGGGGTGGTCTGGTTCCATTCACTTGCATTAAAAGTGAAGTATGTTTTTTTCTTCTCCTGTAAAGTTACCATTTTGGAGATACAAGGTTTTCTTCCAAAACAAACAGTGATATGGAGATTACATAATTACATGTGGGCCCTATTGAACCTGTGTCAACAGTGGGTCCACAGCTGATATGGTTGTTAACTGTGTGAATAGTTAAGGGATGTAGCTAACTTGTTACATTGTGTGTGTGTGTGTGTGTGTGTGTGTGTGTGTGTGTGTGTGTGTGTGTGTGTGCGTGTGCGTGCATGTGTGTCTCAGGCTGGACTGCAAGTGTTTTTGGTCCTTGTTGCTGTGCTAAGTGTTCCTGTCTTGTTGCTGGGGAAGCCACTCTACCTTTACTGGCTTCACAAGGGCAGGAATCACATGGGCATGTATAGGGTAAGAACTGTGTGTGTGTGTTTTCATACATTGCATTTTTGTTTATTGCATTGTTTGATGGATTTGATTGATTTGATTCTTAAGCAGAAATCATCTTTAACAGACATTAACACAGAAGTGCCAACAGTTGTACCATATTTTAGTATTAAACGTGCCCACGCTCAGCCACAGCTTCCATTCTTCTCAGGAGACTCACTTTCAGTTCCTCAAAGAATCTGCAGACACACCTCCAAAGTTCAGTCTTAGAAGCTGGTTGATCATTTTCTGAAGTAATCAAACACATTCAGTGGTGTTGAGGTCTGGACTCTGGGGCGGTCAGTCCATTGTTCAGCTTCTTTGTTTGATGTGTCCGTCTACTTTTCTCAGTGAGGTTCTTCTTGACAGCTACACATCCTTTCAGACCCACAGCGCTGAGTCGTCTTCTCACAGTGGAAGGATGGACAGAAACACCTGTGGATGTTTTCAGATCTGAAGCAGCTTGATTTTCTCCTCCCTTTAGAGATGAAAGCTTTAAGTGCTGTTTATCTGATGGGGGCACCTTTGGTGGGCAAACAGGTTTTGCAGTCCCATTTTCTCTGCAGCTTTTAATGACTGCAGTTTTGGAAACTCCTGTTTTTTCACTTAATGTACTTTGACTTTCTCTTTCCTTATGCTTTTGGATTATAACTAATCCAATTAAATCATTGAAAAGTGGTCTCTGACTTTTGCACACTACCGTATATAATCCAGTAGGTTTTAAGTTTAGCCCTCAAAACCAACTTGTGTAGGTATACAGTGAGTATACTTGTGATGTTCATCTTTTTTACTTTGTTAGTTCAGTGTCCTTAGTCTTAAGCGTGATTAATTATATTACACCATTTTTTAAAAGACAATCTTGTTTTCCTGCAATTTGTATCAGAATATAGTGACTTTTACCTGCCTCTAAAACATCCTCTGATGTCACTGAGCACCAGCAGGCGGGTAAAAAACGCTCAGCCACCTCAGAGACCCTCCCTGATACCGTGTTTCCCTCAGAGTACAGAAGAAAAATGAATTATAGTTTCTCTTTCACGTTGTTAATAATTCTCTCCCCCTCGCTTTGTGCATGTAGGGATACGAACGAGTACGACGCAGCAGTGAAGAGGAGGTTTCTCTCATGCGCGCGCATGATTTGGAGGAGGGCAACAGCCTGGACAGCCATTCCAGCAGCTCAGATGGCCAATCAGAAGAGGTAAAGCATAGCAGACTCTCTGGGGGGGGGGCAAGCCATCTCAGTCAGCTATATATGTGGGTCTACATCAGTAAAATAAAATAATCTATATGTAAAATAACCACCATTTCTCTAAAGTAAAACCAATATTTAGCAAATAACCTATATTTATCACAGTAAATGATGTCCTACCATAGTAAAGTGCCAGACGGCGCGCTCTGGGCACAGCATCAAATGCACTGACTGTCCACATGAATGGCTTGTTCAATATTCAGCACTGCAATGTCAGACAGTCTCTCCTGACTCAGTGTTTCTCATGTAGGTTTTTAATTGACACAAGCGAAAAAGTTCCTTTCACATAATGCGCTGCTCACTGGCGCAGTCAGGAGCAATTTGAAGAGGTCACCTATGTTTACAAGGCTACCCAGATCTGACACTTTAAAAAGTGCTAATTGTTGATCGAAGCCGTTTTCTTCTGATGGCATAGCACTGAAGAGGACAGCTCTGCGCTCGTCTCCTCTTTGGGAAATCCATAGCAACGACAGATGCCAGGTCCGCTTCAGTGTTTTCTAGAGCCAAGAATGTTGTTCAGTGCGATTAGGCTTTCCACGTCATTTTCCTGAAACCGATTTCATGTCTGTATTCAAACCAGTCGAAAATTTTTGTCCGTTCTTTCCTAAACTTTCAGCCACGCTTTACTGCAAATAAATTGAATGGTTGATATGGCCCACTCTCAATAAAGTTCACACAATTTTAATGCCATAAATTGGATCTTGTTTTGAAGCCTGCAGCGTATAAGTTGAAATATGGCTTCAAAATTGCTTGTAAGGCTGGTAATTGGGGCCTCTGTGACGTTTGTCTGTTCAAACTGTCGTTTTTCAGCAGTAACGTCAGTTCTTGGCTTTTTAAAGAAGTAGTCGTCAGGTATATTGGGTATTGCGTCAAGTATAGCTATTTCTAACTATTGGCCTTTACAAAAATGATTCATTTCTAGAGAGTAACATTACAAGCGCACCCAATCTATAAATTAGTTTTGACAAACGTCAATATTCCATAATTAAAGTGAGCTGACGAGCATTTTTGCACCCCCCCTTGTCCCCACAAACTTTGCCCCCCCTTGCCCCCCCTTGTCCCCCCCTTTGCCCCCCCTTGACCCCCTTTGCCCCGCCTTGTCCCCGTCACTTGCCCCCCTTGTCCCCACAAACGTTGCCCATGATAAACTGGGCAACATTGCCATCATTCCATGTTGTATTATATTGATTATATCTCTTATTATATTATTATATCGCTCATATTTTCTTCGCTGTCATAACAGATCACCTGCAATGGTTACTTTACAGGAGAAGG
This sequence comes from Colossoma macropomum, assembly GCF_904425465.1. Classification (NCBI taxonomy): domain Eukaryota; kingdom Metazoa; phylum Chordata; class Actinopteri; order Characiformes; family Serrasalmidae; genus Colossoma; species Colossoma macropomum. The sequence continues at coordinate 3,437,656 of NW_023494806.1, read as the reverse complement.
GAAAGAAGTACTATACTTGAACTTCAATGTACATTAATGTCACAAGATTTTGTTCCAAGTCATTTTGGACAATTTCTGACCGTTGGTTATGAAATGTCCATCCGACAGAGAAAAAGCGAAGCTTCTGTATTCAAATGGTGTGAAAAATTATAAATAATAAATTTATATATATATATATATATATATATATATATATATATATATATATATATATATATATATATATATGAACAATTAAAAAAAATGTTTTTGTCCTCAGTTGGATTTTGCGGATGTGTTCCTGCATCAGTCCATCCACACTATCGAGTACTGCCTGGGCTGCATCTCTAACACTGCGTCCTACCTGAGACTGTGGGCACTGAGTCTGGCGCACGCACGTGAGTCCTTCTCTGACATTACTATAGACGTGTCACTGTGTTTGCCATAGAAATAGAATGTTTCCAGGTCTGTATTTAAATGTATTGCGGTGTGTGCATTCATAGGAAAAGGGTTGATGAGGTTTTAGTGTTTTAGAAATCTGGATGTATTTTGTGTTTATTGTTCAGTTATTTTTAAATCTTGTTAATGATTAGATTTAGTTAGTAATTTGATTTAATCCTTTTAATAATTAGAGTTGTCGGAGGTGCTGTGGGCGATGGTGATGCGTGTGGGGCTGCGTGTGGACACCAGGGTCGGTGTGCTGTTCCTGGTGCCCGTCTTTGGCCTCTTCGCTGTCCTCACTGTCTCCATCCTGCTGGTGATGGAGGGTCTGTCAGCATTCCTGCACGCGCTGCGCCTCCACTGGTTAGTTCCTCACAACAAACTCCATGACTAGCTAGAGTTTCTTCTTTACTTTAGCACCAGAGCTATGAGGCGAATTTAGTATATCTAGATTTTGGGTGACTGACATTTATAGTGAACACTGTAGATCAATACGGCCCAGTCCCATTTCTTCATTTTACCCCTACCCCTCGCTTTCGAGTGTCACCCTAACCCCTTGGAACTGAGTTACAAAGGGTAGTGATCGAAATCTTGTCTTATGAAATGGGACCCTCAAATAAAACGTTGCATCATTAACAGCTACCAGCGCTGCTCTGTAGGCGACCCTGCCAGTCTGCAGTGACAGCAGAGGAGGGTAAAGTTCAGCTCCTCACTGCTGGGCTTTAGTTACATTTAGGGCATCATATGCCTTCAAAGGGGGGGCGATTATTTATTATCACCCACCACTAATTCTTCAGTGATATGAAGCTGAAGTCAGATATTCACCAGCTTTTTGTTTGAATTTTCCCGTTCCACCTTAAATGGTGCGGCAGTTACATTTCTGGCGCTTCAGGCGTCAGAACTGCTGGACTATTTAAGGTGGAACGGGAACGTTAGCTAGCTAGCTACCGAGGCATGTTATTAGCGATTTTTTATGCTTGTTATGAAGAAAACGACACAATACACTGAAACGACATTAAACTAAGATAATACAGTGGTTATTGTGATTTTTTAACGGAGAAAATTCTCACATCTGTGGGTTTCTTTGGTCTCTTGTTCTCCATCTTGCCAGTTTTTCTTTTTCCTCATATCTCTCTGTTTGGAGTCTCTGAAAAACCTCCGTTTGGAGAGCCATGTAGCCCCTAACACTTCGCCCTACCCCCTCTATCTCAACAAGAATCGGGACACCCTACCCCTAGACGTGAACACGCAAAACAGAGGGCCAAGGGCTGAGTGGTAGAGGCGAGGGGTCAAATGGGATTGGGCCAGCATCATCTGAATATGTATCAAAAGGCATTGCGTGTCCCTTTACTAAGCAACATACAGAGGTACATTGGTTAACAAAAGGTATCAGACTGTGTCGACTCTCTGGAGAAACACTACAATAAAAGGAAAACGCTAATACTGCTCATCATAGCGCTGAAGAGGACGGCTCTGTGCTCGTCTCCTCTTTGGAAAATCCATAGCATACAATGCCAGGTCCGCTTCAGTGTGTTTTCTAGAGCCAAGAATGTTGTTCAGTGCTTTCCACGTCATTTTCCTGAAACCGATTTCATGACTGTATATGAGCCAGTTCAAATTTTAGGCCGTTCTTTCCTAAACTTTCAACTACTGGAAATAAAATGAGTGGCTGATTTGGCCCACGCTCCATAAAGTTCACACAGTTTTAATGACATGAATTGGGTCTCGTTTTGAAGCCTGTAGCGTGTAAGTTGAAATATGGCTAACCTCTTCAAAATTGCTGATTAGCTGGGGTCGAGACTGGAGCAGAAAGGCTTGTAAGGCCGATAATTGATGCCTCTGTCTGTTCAAACTGTCGTTTTCTTGGGTTTTTAAAGAAGTAGTCGTCAAGTGTATTGGGTCGTTTAACCATTTCTAGCCATTGACCAATTCACCTTTACAAAAACAATTAATTTCTCGAGAGAAACATTATAAGCGCACCCAGTCTATACGTTCCTGCAGCTGTGGACCAAGAATTGAATGTGCGGTCAAATTTCTCGTTTTTCTTCATCTGCTGCACTTTTCCAGATGTTATGCCCTAACAGACTAACAGGTTATAGCATTATACTAGTGAGGGATAGGGATCTATTTTGGTCATAGCCATAGATTTCCATTACTTGTTTGGTCTCGCAGCTCCAGTGCAAACCTAAAGAAATCTAGTTTGTTCAGTCTGTGCCAGTAATGTACTTGGTCTACACCCCTAAAAAAGACGGCTCTTCAAGGGTTTTTTAGCAAAGAAAATGATTCTATATAGAACCATGAACATTCAGAACCCTTTGCATCATTAAAGGGTTGTTTGCATCAGAAAAGGGTTCTTCAGATTGATGGAGAATGTGCGATAAATGGTTCTGTATAGATCCTTTTTGGAAAGGGTTCTATATAGCACCCAAAAGTGTTCGTCTATTATTACACACTAAAAATTATGGTTCTTCAAGGGTTCTTTAGTAAAAAAAATTACATTAAAAAATTAAACATTAAAAAAACCCTTTTCCGTGATTTAAAGGGTTCCTTACATCGTGAAAGGGTTTTTCAGATCGATGGAAAATGTGCTGTAGATGGGACTACATAGAACCTTTTTGAAAAGGGTCCTATATATATGGTTCTATATAGGGAGGACTCTTTTTAGTGCTATATAGAACCATATATAACATGTTCTCCATCAATCTAAGGAACCATTTCACCATGCAAAGAATCCTTTTATCTTGATCTTCAGGGTTAAAGGGTGAATCAGCAGTTCTACATTAACTCCAGAGTTTAAGACCATTTATTGTTAAACTGTGTTGAACGATCAGCAGAGCTTTATTTTACTGCAGAGGAGGATTATTTTATTTTTACCTACAAATCTAATTCTGCTGTGGAGTCACGACAGGACAGTAAAAGAGCCGCGTGTTGCCGGCCCCTGCACTAGATGTTGAACATTGCTGTGAGGATTTGATTGAGCATCAGTGAGGTCAGGTACTGATGTTGGATGGTCAGTTCTGGATCACTCCAGCTCATCCCAAAGGTATTGGATGGAGCTCCGTCACTCCCGCAGCCCAGTGCTGGGGGTTTTATACCCAGTAGCCCTACTTGGCATTGGACATGGTGACCTTAGGCTCATGTGTGGCTCCCTCTCTCTCTCCCTCTCTCTCTCCCTCTCTTTCTCTCTCTCTCTTTTGTCAGGGTGGAGTTTCAGAACAAGTTTTACAGCGGCGCTGGCACCAAGTTCTCACCATTTGCCTTCTCTCTTTTGCACACAAGCTTTGAGAATGATGGACTACTGTGACTTCACACACTCCAGCCCAGAGAGCAAAAGCACTGCAGAAGTGCTGGAAGGATTGTAACCAGATTGAGCCTCAAAACTGTACAACTTTCTCATTTTAATGTGTTTATATATGAAGTGTTTGCACTGTGACTGCCTTACACGTCCAACCAAATACAGTTTTCATGTTTAAGTCCGGTTACCACGGGACACCAAATCTTGAGGGCCCGACTGTCATATCGGGTGGCTGATAGTATCAGCTAGTATTGAGGACCTGGTTTTATTGGTAAAAAATTGCTGAAAATCTCTCTAATGTGCTGTTAACTAGCCACCTCTTTAGTTGCTGCATCATCAGGATTCGAACTCCAAATCTCCCGACAGTGTGGCAAAACTTGTTTAAATGACAGTAATACAGGCGGTAAAAATAGAATGTATTGACAATGAACTTTTAGGATTAGAATACTATGTTATATCGCAGGTTTTTTCATCAAGAGAACTGAGGAAAAACAAGAATAATAAGCGATATTTAACAGAAACCAAAACTGCAGAAATGATGGACAGCTTCACTTGCAGTTCTACAGTATTTATATTATTTAGGACTCTTAAAGTGTGACCAATTGAGAACTGATAATCATATCTGTTAGTAAAGCACTGTTAAAATAAAAAAATTAATATACAGTTAAATTAGCTGATATTATCAGTTATCTGAGATTTTAGCGCCTTAAAATCGGTATTGGACTCTGGCATAAAAGGTTCACATTGGTTGAGCCCTACAATACATTATTATTAAGACAGTGATGGGAACTGTAAGCAGCACTTGAACTGATATATTAGTTGTATAATATTGTTGCAGCTGGTCAGTGACGCTATGGGAATTTGCAAAATTTTGTGCACCCCTGGTCAAATTTTCTTTTTTTTTCTTCTTTTTTTTAAGTGAAAATAAATGAACACATCCTCTACAGACCTCTAATGCACAATAACTGCTTATTTGCTGAATTTAACATATTGTAACAAAAAAATAAAATGAGGCCAAAAGTTTGGGCACATCATATATTTTATCTTTTATTTATTCCAATATGTTAAACTCAAAATCGAAGTTGTGCACTAAAATTAGCAGCAAAACTACATATTTAAGTGTGTTCTCTGTTGATGTTCTCTGTAGAGGATGTGTTTCACTTAGAAAATCAAAAAACCATGTTTTGAACACATGAAGGTGGCCATAAAACCATTGACCTTCATCAGTTGTTTCTAACTTCTAACAAAATTATGGTACACCAGCAGTTCTTGTCGTTCTGCTGGCGTCCAGTACAGTGTGTAATATATTTGTACAAGTCCATAGAAATTCTGTGATCCACATGTTGCCTGATTTGTTGTTTTGACAGGGGTGAGAGATCCCCCACAGCACAGCACATTCCAGAAGTGGCTTTAAGAGGCCTCGGGCCCACGACATCCTAGAGTATTTACATTTTATATGAGCTATGTATGTTGTTATAGTCATTCTGATGCTATAAACTGATTCTTCCCTGAAGTGCTCAGTTTGCAGAAGTGTTAGGAGTCCATGTCTGAGCCTGGCTGTGTTGGGAAAGGTATTAAATGCCTTTGGTGTTTAGACAACCTCAGAAAGAAGGGGTGCTTTTTTTTCCTCCCTTCTTTTCCATCCACTGTGATAACTTTAATGCTTTCTGTTTGTTTTTTTTTGTGATCCATTGATAAGGAGGGTTAAAGGTTTCTGGAAATAGTCCTCTTAACCACATTTCACTGATGAACTTGGAAAGAAGTCCTGTGTGAAACACTAAGCACTCACTGTTTATTTACTAAAATCATAACAGCATTATTAGGTAAGGCTAAATATGCATTGTCAATCTGAGTAAATCAAGGGGTCTCTAAATCGTTTCATGCAATCAAGGAACTCTGAAGAAAAATGAACAAGATCTGTGTAGTTTAAGTCATTTATTTTCTTGGCCAGATATATTAATACTGGTAATAATGGTGAAAGCTCTTTTTCCAAGATATTTTGTCCGCATCAGTTGAACTCATTCTACTGATGTTTTTCTTTCAATGCTCTAACTGTAGAAATGAAAGGTTTGGTGTCTAAATTTAGAACGGCTTAATCCATTCCGATTTTGGATTTTAGGTTTATTTATTTGATGTAATTAGCTCAGTTTTGGTTGTGTGGTTGGTGACGTTTTTGAAAACTTGCATTCCACCTTTTTCAGCTTTGCATTCTGTATTTTTGTATTTTATGGAACTTTTATCCTCAAAACCAAGCTAATATGAGTTAATAAATTGTTTTGATTTTTTGAAAAAAATCTCAGCTTCTTCCTTTCCATGTTTTTCAGGCCAAACTTTGAGTGCTGTGAGTTTGTATCTAGTGCGCCCATAGATACTCATACTTAGATGCCGTGTTGGCTCCAGCCAGGCACGTCAACGGCGCCGCCATTTTGGGAAGGTCAACATCGCTGCTGGACTGCATTCAGTACCATTACAGAGCGGCTGTTTAAGAAAGATACTGTCCGAAATTACACTATTTCAAGAATATTACACTCAGAAAGTGGAACAGGATTATATAACGGAGGGAACGCAGCGATCCACACTCATGTCTGTGTGGTGTTTGTGTAGATATGGCCGTGTGGTTGGTGAAGCTCAGAGAACCTGTTGATGTGATTGTTCTTCCTCTCTGTTTATATTAAGCTTATTTCATTTAAGTCTATTCAGGGGATCCTAACTTCATGTAGAAGATGGTTAATGCTTTGTTTACAGTGATGGTTAATACTTTAGCGGTAAGTTATAGCATTTCTTAGTGTAGATATTCATAATAGATTAACCTTAGAACCTTTTTACACGAACCTGAAGCTAACTTATTTGCCAGCTTCTTGTGCGAATTTTCCCGTTCCGCCTTAAATGGTGCAGCTTCAGACAGCCGAACGTAGCTGCAGAGAACTTATAGAGAGGAGAATTACACTCTGCAATGTCTTGCGGGTTTCTCAAACGCTAGAGGGCGCTCCCAAGCGACTCCAAAATGAATGGGTTGATATGGAGCATTTGAGCAAAATCATAGTTTATAAATGCTTAAACATTTTAATGTAAAAGAATACAATGATTTCATGAACACAGAACAGCATAAAACATTTTAACACCACTGTTATATTTTAAGAGCTTTTAAACTCGAGTTATATGAGATTAAATCGGCGCCTCATGTACGTTCATGACGTCAGTGAGTGCGAACAGCCAATGAGCTGCTCTGCTCGCCAATCAATCAGCACTCAGTAGCAGTAAAGCCCGCCTTCTGCTGCCCAAAACCCGTTTGCTGTAGAAAAACAGGAAATATATAGGTAAGATTTCATAGTTTTTTTAGTGAAATCCATCATTCTGCTTTCTAAAATTAAAGGAAGGTTCTGGGCGAGTGATTAGAAACTATTTTAACTTTTCGTTTTCAGCCATTGAGCTCCATTTACTGTTTAGCAGTCCTGTTCTTGATATAACGGCGGGAATAGGAAGTGGCCACGCTCCTCATAAACCGGCTCTGGTAACTGCTGCACCATTTAAGGTGGAACGGGAAAGCTTGAACAAGCAGCTGGCGAATAGGAAGCCAACTTCAGCTTCGCCCTTCTTACTGTGTTTTGGGGGGTTATTTTATTGTTTATGTGTATTAAGATTAGAAGTGATTCACACATTGATGGATTTGCTGATTGTGAGTTTGTGTTTCTCGTGCTAAACTCACTTCAGGTGCAGACTGAATAGTTTTCTGCTGCTCCAGACGGCTAATTATCACGATCGGTTATTAAAGAAAGCCTAGATTAATCTGTGTCTGAGGATTATAACAAACCGAATTTGGTGAAAATCAGTTCAGTAATAAGGACGTTGTGGCTGATTTAATCCTGAGACTGATCGTCTCTCAATACCAGTGAATCTGTTCACAAGCGGGTCTTGACCTCTCCAACATGGCGGACGGTCAGACGTATCGCCTCAGATAGAGAACAACAGACAACACGGCATCTAGGTAGCTTATGTATATCTATGTAGTGCGCCCTGCTGTCTACAGGCAGCATTTGAACCAAAATGGACCCTTAAAAAAGCATTAGGCTCTCTAATTGGAGAGCGGTTCCTAATAACTAATAGGTAGCTAATAACTTAGCACTAGCTAAGTAGCGGTTAGCTAGGTAATGTGTTGTTATCGTTTTTGGACGTGTCAATTTTAGGCAATGTTTCCCATATTTCATTTAAAGTATTAATATAATATATGTTTCTCTCCTGAATGTTTGCAAACTGAAATATATTAGGCTATACTTTGTTGTTAGATGGAGCTGTAAGACCTTATCTATGACTTTAACAAGATTACTAGCATGGTTACCAGGATTTATTTTATTTTATTTTACTTTATTATATATATATATATGTGTGTGTGTATTGCGCGAAATTAACCCTGTAGGTTACGTATTGAAAATTTTTTTAAACATTTTATTTCTTATTCGCCTACAAATGAAACTCACTGTGCTTTATCAGACTTGGATTAACAGCTTTATTCATTTATTTCATTATTATGGCACTTGTAAATTCATTCGAAATAAGGCAAAATTTAGCAGAAAGCACATTTAAAAACACGTATGGACTGAGAGAGCCAGCGTGTCCCACATTTGCTTGCTTAAAATAGCGCCTATTGAGACACAATGAGTGGGGCTTTTATTTTGACATATGTGAACAACATGGTTGTCATAGAGACGTCCAACTTTCAGTTGCAGCTGTTAGCTGACTTTTGAATAGTAATCTACTTTTAATAGTCAATTTATTTTACAGTCAGCTTAAATTTATATGGTGATTTTAAGATGGTTTTAAGGCTTTTACCTACTCGTTTTACATAAACGTAGCGGTTTTATTAAATATTAAATACTTAAATTAATTTTTAGGCGTTGTTGATGAATATATGTTTAACGTATACGATTTCGCCAATATCCTATTATTATTATTATTATTATTATTATTATTGTTATAAAACAATTCAATCTTTTATTCACCATAAAAACACCGCATTTATTGTCATTGGATTCTGAGTCATTTGATCTCCCGCTTCACGTTGAGCGCGCGGCTTTGGTTGCCATAGAAACCTCAAACTTTCAGCTGCAGCTGTTAGCAGAGTGGCTAACCGCCTCTTCTCTTCAGGGCGGAGATGAAGTTTATTTCTTTCTCCTCCGCTCGCAAACCTGCGTCTTCAGCTCGCACAGTCCGCTTAAACGCAGTCTGAGGAATGGCTCTCGACGACCCGCGGGTGGAATGGATTCGGAACCGAGTGTGTTCGGCGTTTTACCTGCCCGAGCCGAACTGTTTTGAGGAGCTGCTGAGCCGCGGAGATGGAGAGGACGAGCAGAAAATCATCCAGTTCTTAAACCAAGTCACCGACGAGGAGTCCACCTCGGCTCTGCTGTTCTACAAGCGGATAAGGGAGGAGGAGGTGGAGGTGGAGGTGCCAGTCCCGAATGGTAACCAGTCACTAAAGCTCACCTAAGCTTACGGTAGTTTGCTCAGATAGAAACCGTCTGTCAAAGGGAAACTCCACCATTTTTTCAAAATTTCTCAATAGTTCAGTTATTGAGATGTAAACAAAGCTATTCTACGGAGCCCCGCTGTTGTCATCCTGTATAAATAAAAATAATGCATGGCCACGACTTAGTAAAGCGTGGGAACGAGATCCCAATGCATGGCTACGACTTAGTAAGCCGTGATCTCGTCCCCATGCCTTAATTATCTCAGTCCCACACCTTACTAAGTCGTGGCCACGCACAACTTATTTTTATTTACACAGGATGTCACCAGCGGGGCTCCTTATACGAGTAAATAAAAATAATGCGTGGCCACAACTTAGTAAGGCGTGGGAATGAGATGATTAAGTGGTGGCCATGCATTAGGATCTCGTTCCCACGCTTTACTAAGTCGCATTAGGATACGTTCCCATGCCTTACTCATGCGAGCCACAACTTAGTAAGGCGTGGGAATGAGATGATTAAGTCGTGGCCACGCATTAGGATCTCGTTCCCACGCTTTACTAAGTCGTGGCCACGCATTATTTTTATTTATACGGGATGTCACCAGCGGGGCTCCGTACCGTACTATTCAGAGTGGTTTGGTGTGAAATGGTTCAGATGTCTTTACAGTGGTGGTGATAAGAACCAGGGGTCGCCATGACTACAACACAAATATGGACATTTTATTTACTATCCAGAACCACCAGTGAACCTACACGAGTCTTCTGAGTTTATATGGAATGTACCCCTCCACCAGAAACTGAAATACGTTTTAAGCCAAAACGTCGTCACAAAACTATCATAAAACACTGTCAGACATCAGGCAGTGAATTCATAACCATTTCATCAGTGGTGGACGAAGTACAGAAACCATGTACTTGAGTTAAAGTAGAGACACCCAAGGTAAAATATTACTCCAGTAAAAGTAGAAGTTCCTCCCTTTAGACCTCCACTTGAGTAAAAGTACTAAAGTATTTGCCTTCAAATGTACTTAAGTATCAAAACTGAAAGTACTAAAAGATTAATTATGACTCTGATGTCATATTACCGTTTTTGTAACAAGACTCGCTTCATTAACTCATTCTAGGTGAAAATACTCCAGTGTCTCTCTTGGTAAACCAGTCTTTTAATAGAAGGTCATTAATTAGTGATGCTGATGTCTATTAAAATTATCATAAGCACAAAACACTGAAGGCAAACAGTTTCCATCAGGTAGAACTGAGCGGCTCTGAAATCACTTTTTACAAACCAGCAAAGTTTCAGTTTAAGATTTATTTGCAAGTTTAAGTTTAATAAAAACTTTAAACTCAGATTCACAAATGAGTTTCCTTTACTAAACTGCATCTGTAGGTCTCTGTTCATAAACATAAACTAGCCAAAACTAATTTACTATAAAATGAAATAATGTTTGTATAAATTCAGAATAAAGACACGTCAGTCACAACTGCGTATGAGTACATATTTCTATACTGTGGTCTGTTTACACAAAGTTAGGTTAGTTCATCATTTATGTTGAATAGACTCTCCCAAAATTTTACGCTGCTGCACTGACGTTGAACCGTGTGCTGCACTGGGTCGGTATGACAAACAGGTCAAAACAAGCTCAAAACAAAGTGACCGCTGTGCCCTGATTGGTGTTTTTGCTTCACTCTTCTTTCATTTTGACATGTTACGTTTTTATACACACATAAACCAAAAGGAACGACAGATTTGTCATAATGTAGTGGAGTAAAAAGTGAGATATTTGACTTTGAAATGTAGTGGAGTGAAAGTAAAAAGTAGCCCAAAATGGAAAAACTTCAGTAAAGTACAGATACACAAAAAACTACTTAAGTACAGTAACGAATTACATTGTATTTCATGTAATGTCTTTCTGTGAGGGAGCTTTTAGAGATGGACGTCTGGTTCCTATCACCACCACTGTGAACAGTTCTGACTCGGCAAGTTTCTCTAGAACGGAGCGTTTCACACCAAACCACTCTGAATGACTCTGTTTACATCTTAACCATTTAATTATGAACAGTCACTGGAGTTCCCCTTTAAATGGTTAAGATGTAGGCAAATCAGAACTGTTCACAGTGGTGGTGATAGGAACCAGACATCCACCTCTAAAAGCTCCCTCACAGAAAGTTACTACATGAAATGATATGAAGTCACTGCCTGATGCCTGAGACACTGTATTATGACAGTTTTGTGATAAGATTAAGGCATATTTTATATAACTCAGAAGGCACATGAAGGTGCAGTGGTTACTAAATAAAATGTAGTAAATAAAATAAAATGGTTAGTGATTAAATTGAAGACATTGTGACGTCTGGTTCCTATCACCACCACTGTAAAGAACTCTGAGTTGGTAAGTTTCTGTACAATTGGCCATTTCACATCAAACCACTCTGAATGGCTTTCAGTAATAGAACTATGTTGATTTTTGCATATTTCTCCTTGCTAAAGCATCTAAGGTCCTTTTCTCTTTTAGAAAGAATGTCCGGTCAAAGCCAGTGGTCTCAGTCATCCTCATACTTTCTTGTTGTTTCCTCAGATGTGCATAAAGGAGCTCCAGAGCCTGATGAGGATGAAGCTGAGGCAAACCAGTCCGCACTTTCCCACCCTAATGCTGAGACTCCTACCTCAGAGAGACAAAGGAGCTCTGCAGATAGTAAGATCCTACTAATGCGTGCATCCTTAAATGTCTCAAAGCCTTTAAATGTTTATAAACTTAATTTAAAAATGTAAAGTCACAAAAAGTCTGAAAATCTCTTATTTTTTTTTACTATTAGAGGCATTGAATTCTAAGGCCGTGTGTAAAACCTGGATTGAAATATAGTCATATAGTCAAATCCATAGATATACACACCTAGATGTGTATACCTAGATGGGTCCAGCCAGGCACGTCAACGGCGCCGCCATTCTGGGGAGGTCAGCATCGCTGCTGGACTGCATTCAGTACAATTACAGAGCGGCAGTTTAAGAAAGATACTGTCCGAAATTACACTATTTCAAAAATATTGCTCTCAGAAAGCAGGATAGGATTATATAACAGAGGGAACGCAGCGATCCACGCTCATGTCTGTGTGATGTTTGTGTAGATTTGGCCGTGTGGTTGGTGAAGCACAGAGAACCTGTTGATGTGATCGTTTTTCCTCTGGTTTTATATTAAATTTATATAATTTAATAGTCTATTCAGGGGGTCTTAACTTTATGTAGTAGTTATTTATTTACAATGATGGTTAAAGCTTTGTAGCTCAGTAGGTTATAGCATTCCTTAATCCGTGTAGATATTCATAATAGATAACGTTAGCACCTTCTTACACAAACCTGAAATTGGCTTCTTATTTGCCAGCTTGTTGTTGGAATTTTCCCGTTCCACTTTAAATGGTGCAGCTTCAGGCAGCAGACAGTGACTGCTGCACCATTTAAGGTGGAACGGGAAAACTCAAACAAGAAGACAACTATCTATATAGACAACTTCAGCTCCGTCCTTCTGTGTATTAAGATTAGAAGTGATTCACACATTGATGGATTTGCTGATTGTGTTCCCGTCAGAGCGCTAAACTCACTTCAGGTGCAGACTGAATACTTTCCTGCTGGTCCGGACGGCTAATTATCACGATCAGTTATTAAAGTAATAAAGCTACCGAGAGCAGATCCGTACAGCCTGGATTAATCTGTGTCTGAGGATTATAACGAAACAAATGTGGTGAAAATCGGTTGAGTAATAAGGAAGTTGTGGCTGATTTAATCCTGAGACTCATCGTCTCTCAGTACAAGTGAATTTGTTCACAAGTGGATCTTGACCTCTCCAACATGGCGGACGCGCAGACGTATCGCCTCACATAGAGAACAACAGACATCTAGGTGTGTTTATCTATGTTCAAATCCCAGAGGTTTGGATGAAGGAGTGTGACCAATAAGCTGAATTTTATACTTAATTTAGTATAACTAAGCAATCTAGCCGCAGAGGTGTAATGAAATGTGAAGTGTGTTAACAGTCATAAAAGGCATAAACCACACTGAATTTGAAAAACTGGGTCCTTCATTTTTTTTTTCATTGCTCCTCCTCTCTCTGTACGTCTAAAGAGAAAAGAAGAGGGCGTGAGTCTGCTGACAGGAGGGAGTCTCCACACCGTGTGGAGTCTGCAGCCGAGGGCAGCCCAGAAGCAGTGACCATGGAGGAGCTTCCTTCCACTGTAATGTGCCTTTGTTTTATACTCTATTGTTTTATGTGTTTAGTATCAGAGAACCCGTTTAAACCTGGACGTTTCATGCATTAGGATTATATTCAGTAGGTGTGTAATGATACACACATTTATCAGTCTAGTGGTGTGATTGAATAAATGAAGCGCTATGTACGATTTTTTTGGGTTAAAATTGATGGAGAAATTAAAGCAGGCTAAAATATGATGTGCACTGCTGCAAGTGACTCTACAAAGTATGAAATAATCATTTTATTATTTTTAGACCACGTCATGTGTCGTATTACGTATAACTTCACATGCCCAGGCTCAAAAAGAAGATCCGGCTCAATGTTTAGGACTCAAATGCAGAATCAACATGATTAAGATATGATGACAGTAGTAGATAATTCACTCACATCCTCAGAAGACGTTCCTTGAAGCACAACCCGTGCCACAAAGGTTACGTTCACACAGCAGGTAAAAGTGGCCCAAATCTGATTTTCTCACCAAATCCGATTTTTTTGTTTGGCTGTTCACATTATCTTTTAAATGTGATCTAAATGTGACATCAGTCTGAACAGATCAGCTAAACTGACCCACATGCGCAAAAGAACAATGCATCACATTGCTTTGATGCCGCAGCCCTTGTTCTCCTGCGGCCACGTTCAGCCATTTCTTTCGAAATCTATTCAAACACGGAGGGTTTTGGATAAGTCCCAAATGTTTATTAGGTCTCAGGAGCACAACATTATGACAAATGTTGAGTTGGATTGACGTGAAAACCGCATGAATTCCGATCTGGCTGTTCAGACTGAGTCACATTGCCGCAGATCGGATACGGATCGGATTTCAGTACCACTTATGAAAGCGTCTCAAATCGGAATTGAATTCAGTGTGTTTACCTGTTCACACTGACACACAGACACACATCTGTGTCACATACGGGCCACTTTTACCTGCTGTGTAAATGTAGCCAAAGTGTCGGTCTGCACGTTGCATGCAATTACACTTATCCACCAGAGAGGTCTCCAAATCCCCAAAATGTACATAATGCAGCTTTTAACCCCTCAATAATCCAGGTTTATATCATACTAAAGCTTATTATTCAGTAACTTCAGGGACTTCAATGCAAACTAATGGAGCTTTTCTTAGCTCCATAGAAGTGTGTAATAAAACTTTGGGCCAGCCTGCTAAGGGGTTAAGCTTCATATGAAATGCTAACATGTGAAAATGTTTGGATTCCTTGACATTTTGGGTTCAGGAATGTAATTTATTTTTTCTTTGACAGACAACCAAAACACAGGATGATAGGAGAAATCCAAGAGGGGTGGCAGCCTCACCACTTCAACATTTCCGAACGTGGTTGTCATAAAACGTCAAACTTTCTGTTGCAGCTTTTAGCTGACAAATCATTTTAACTCTGATTGCATCAAAGGTTTTTACAGTCATTGCAGTTTCCATGGAATCAAACAAGAAACACCACAGACAATTGGTTGTTGTGCTATGAGCTGATTTGCATATGACAGCAATCAGAGTTGCTTCCGAAAGTAAATGCATGTTGTTGAAAACTTTGCAGGATACAGTACACATACAAGCGGCCAGGTGAGATGACCAGGTGTAAATGGAATCAGAGAGACCATAAAAATAGATAGATAGATAGATAGATAGATAGATAAAGTATAAGAGAGTAGAAATAAAATAAAAGTTTATCTGTTTGCATATTTACATGGCTTATAAGACAGATTTGTTGTATTTACATGAGAGCAGGCACTGAATGGTGTGAGGTAACTAAAAGCGCAATGAGTATAAACACAACTAACTAATAGTTGCATCAATATTACAGTGTAAAGTGCTCAGTGAGAGTCATTACAGTAGTGGTTATGATGCACTGCACAGTGTGTATTAATAGGAGAGGAGATACGAGTGATGTGATAGGAGTGATGTGGTTCAGCTCAGTTCAGACAGCAGAGGATCAGTACCGCAGTAAGGAGACTCGCTGTAGAGCCGTCTTTAACACAGCGCAGCTGGAACAGTCTGCACTGAATGAGCTCCTCTGTTTATCCAGTGTAGCATGCAGGGGGTGTGAGGTGTTGCCCAAGGTGGCTGACAGCTTGTTGAGCATCCTCTGTTCTGCCACAACCTCCAGAGGGTCCAGCTTGACTCCTACAACAGAGCCAGCCTCCCTAAGAAGTTTGTTTATTTTGTTCAGAGCACTTTTGTTAATGCTGCTGCCCCAAAACACAACAGCATAGAGTAAAGCACTCCCTACAACAGACTGGTAGAGTCCATAGGAGCTTAGTGCTCACACCAAAAGACCTCAGCCTCCTCAGGAAGTAGAGACGGCTTTGGCCTCTTTTGTACACCGTGAGAGTGTTACAGCTCCAGTCTAACTTGTGGTCCAAGTGCACACCCAGATATTTGTAGGTCCCCACCACCTCCACATCAACTCCATCAATGGTGACTGGTGACAAGGCAGGTTTGGGCTGTGAAAGGACGCTGGAAGAATATGGGATTTGCCTCTGCTAATTTTTAACTTCCCAACTGTGAATATCTTGTTTCTTACCTTCTTCTCAGAGAACTGAGGTCCAAATTGTGTACCACGTGGAGCTGCATGTAGCAGTGAACTCTATTCCAGATAAGCCCATGAAGTCCAACATACTCTACTTCCTGAGGAACACCAAAGGTGGGTAGCGAAAATAATTAGGGTTATAGTGCTTTTATTAAAGTTTAACGTTTGCATGCAGTGATAACAACCGTCTACAACCCATTTTCTGTTTCAGAGACTATTGTAGAGCCGGTGGACATAAACGAGGCTAATGATCTCATGCCCAAGCTGCTGGAGATAGGCATGATCAATGGCCATTCCCTGCTGATGCTCAGGAACCTTCTCAAGCATGTGTGTAACAAAACGGAATAAAACACTAAAACAGTGCTACTTCACGGAAACTGCATACCCGAAGCCCTTCTTTAGTATTTTAGCCCTTGTGTGGTGTTGATGTGTTTGTTACTCAGTGGTCTGCTGGACCCACCGCATTATTGTTTTTTAAATCAATACAGTCATAACAATTTATATAAAAATACCAGATGTTTAAAACATCACAAGTGTCCAGCGTAGGGTTCTTCTTTAGCAGCTGTAGCCAGTCAGCAGCCTGTCCATGTTGTCCACATACACACCGAGACACACACACACTAACAGCAGGCCATGTAGGAGGAGAACAGAGTGAAGGACACAGCACCTCCACACTTTTACTCCCCGCAGGTTCACCCAACACCACATGTGTAATATAAATGTGTGGGGGGTGAACAGAGTGAAGACGCTGAAAATGGGTTATTTTATATGTTCTTCACAGAAAATGAGCAGAGGACAAGTATCTGAGGTTAAAATAATAATAAATTGCATCATTTTTTCTTTTGGTAAACATTGAAAATGGGTCCCACCGACCTGAACACCACACAAGGGTTAATGCAGGTATTTTAAAGGATAAAAATAAAACAGAAATAAAAGGGTTTGATGTGGTATGTAAGCAAGTTTTAAAATGTAATGTTCACTCCTAAGTCCAGGTCCGTCCAGTGCTATGAAAAATATTTGCCCCCTCCTGATTTTGTCTATTTTTGCATATTTGTCACTAACAGAGTGTTATACAGTATATAGTTATATGTCGCTGCTGTGTGAACAAAACCTCGTATCTCCATTTTTGTCGTTTTTCAGTATTTTACATCATTTGAAATTGAAGTTTCCCTTTACATTGTGTGTAAATTTCATGATGAATGGACCAAAAGAAACGGCCCAAAATGACTTGGAAAAAAGTCTGGTTCCATTGACTTACATTAAAAGTAAAGTGTGTTTTTTCCTTCTCCTGTAAAGTTACCATTTTGGAGATACAAGGTTTTGTTCTGACAGCAGTCTCCATGTATATATATATATATATATATATATATATATATATATATACATGGAGACAATGAGGACACACAGTTTTAAATGAGCGTTTTATTTATTGAAGAAAACATTTCGCAGCACCTTTATCATCCATGGTGAAAAAGTAATGCCCCCCCTAAAATAAATGGTTGTGCCACCGTTAGAGGGCCACTGCGTCTAAACCCTTCCTATAACCGGAGATCACTCTTTCACATCTCTGTGACTGTGACACTCCAAAACATCAGTTTGGTTTATTCTCAGCCATTCAGAGGTGAATTTGTTCTGGTGCTGTGGACCACTGTTGACCGTTTCTACATAACCCAGTTGCACTTGAGGAACATTATTCCAAGGCTTGGGGGTCATCAGGGTGTTTTTTGGTGAATGTGAGGTGAGCCTTTGTGTTGCTCTTGCTTAGCAGTGGTTTTACCTCACAACTCTCCCATGGATATCAGTTTGCCCAGTGTCTTACTCACAGTGGAATCATCTGTACTAGCAAAATTTACATCTGTCTGGGTTCCTTTGTGGCATCCTAGATAAGACGTCGCTGTGCTTGTGGAGGAAGAAGATTCACCACTGCTACACACTTAAAAAAAGATGGTTCTTCAAGGGTTCTTTACCAAAGAAAATGGTTTTATATAGAACCATGAACACTTAAAGAAACATTTGCATGAATAAAGGGTTTTTTGCATAATGAAAGGGTTCTTCAGACTGATAGAGAATGTGTTGTATATGGTTCTGTATAGAACCTTTTTTGAAAAGGGTTCTATATAGCACCAAAATAGGTTTTTTCTATTGTGACAGGCTTGACATCGTAAACCTGTTTGGTGCTATACAGAACCCTTTTCAAAATAAAAGACCCATCTTCATCACATTCTGCGTCAATCTGAAGAACACATTCACGATGCAAAGAACCCTTTAATGATGCAAAGAGTTGAGTGTTCATGGTTCTGTATAGAGATATTTTATTTACTAAAGAAGCCTTGAAGAACCATCTTTTTAGATTTTGCCGATATTTGGTTTTGTGACCCTTTCCACTCTCATATATATAATAATATATAATTAATAGCTCTCTTTCTAATTTCTTCTGGAATTTCTGTTGATTGTCTATTTTATTGATACCAGTAATCAGCTAAAATTGGTTAGTAGGTCGGTTGAGCAATTTCTTTTTCACAATTTGATAACTTTTTTCTTTCAATAAATGAAATAATCATTCAAAAACTGCATTTTGTGTTCACTCATGATTTTGTCTTTTATGAATTTTGTTTAAAGATGCAAATTTGAAGAAACAAATGCAACAATAGAAGAAATCAGGAGGGACAAATATGAGAGGGGCAAATACTTATTCACAGCATTTCATATGAAAACTGAACTGCAAAACAAGTTGTTTTGAATTGTTTTTGTGACACGTTTTCATACATCTGTCTAGTCAGTCTATAGCGGTTTAGCTCCACCCACTCACACTGAAGTTGTAAGTAGTGTTTCAGTCCAGGCTGCTTTTTTTAACTGAGACCCAATACAAGGCAGCCAATCAAAACAGAGCTCATTTAGATATATATGTCTTAAAGGCACAGAGACAAAAACAGCCTGTTTAATTCTTAGGGATAAAGAGGCTGGAAAATGATGCAGCGTTTCTGAGGATACTCAAAAAGACTTATAAAGTCTGACAAAAATGTCTGAAAATATCTTTTGTTTTACTATTTTAGGTATTCAAGTCTAAAACGATGACTAAAGTCTGTGTTGATGAGTCATGATGTGTATTAAATTACTTGAGAACAGCCAACATCCAAAAATGCCCAGCCGACATCTGTCCTGTGGTCAGAAATTGACCATTGATGAAGACCTAGAGCACGACAGAACTGCAGAAACTGCAGAAAGATTATGATTGGATTATTGAGTGCACTCAATTTTTGATGTTCAATAAAATAGACATTAATGAGTGCAGTATTTAAGCTTATACAACAGTTAGTTCCGGCCACGCAAGCTGATTGGTTGAGAGGCGTTCTAACTGTGCTGTTATTTCTCCATAACATCACGTTTTTTTCACGAACACTGTATCACTCTGCTGAGACGCCGTTGCTAAGCAACGACTTTGACAGCTGTAGGAGACGCTCAAGACATTTGAACGTTTTTACTTCTCACCTTGCCACAAACAAAATGGACGCTTTTAAGATCACATTTGACCGACAGCCGATTTGGTCAGACTCTGAAGATGAGACGACACTAAATTCCCAAACTGTCATCACCACTGAGCAGCTTTTCAGTCGGCAGCTGTGACAGAAGAACAGCTAAACAACCTGGAATCAGCCAGAAATGAACCCAACACCATTCGCCAAACTAAATGGGCTGTAAGAAGCTTTACAGACTGGCTGGAACAAAACAACATTAATACTGATCTGGCAAAAACTGACAAAACTGAGCTAAACTTGATATTGCGGCAGTTTTATGGCTCAGTCTGAACTTCAAAAGGCGAGGCTTACAGCAGACTGTGCAGCGAGTGGGCGGAGTTCGTTACTCTGACGTAGCAACAAGCTGCTCGTTAAGGAACTATAATTTATTGGAAGGAAAAGTGAACATTAAAACATTAAACGCCGCGTTCACGGCCCAGTTTATTAATTTATTACTTTATTTATTTGTACAAAAGCAATAGAACACTCGAGGTTGTGTGTTATCGTGATGCTACTTCGCGATAACACACTCCCTCTCGTGTTCTATTGCTTAAGTGTGCTGTTTGCAGTGTAAATGGCAGCATTTTTCCTTTGTTAAGGTCATAATAAGTATTAAAAGCATTGAATGTGATTGTAATAATTGTAGCTGTCCTGTGGTCATGTACAAATGAAGTACACTCTTAGAGAGAGGGTTCTTCAAGGGTTCTTTGATAAAGACAGTGGTTCTGAACACTGAACCCTTTGCATACTTCTTTGAATGGTGAAATCGTTCTTCAAAATTGATGGAGAATGTGTCGTACATGGTTTTATACAGAACCTTTTTGAAAAGGGTTATATAGAGCACCAAAAAGGGTTCTTCTATTGTTACAAGCTTGACATTGTAACTATAGCCAGAACCCTTTTTGCTGCTATATAGAACCATTTTCAAAAATATACAGCACATCCTTCATCAATCTGAAGAACAATTTCACCACGCAAAGAACCATTTAAGTATACAAAGGGTTCTTAGAGTGTTCAAGGTTCCATATAAAGCTGCTGTCCTCACTAGAGAACCCTTAAAGAACCATCTTTTTTAAGAGTGTATTACTGTTTTGGTACATAAAACAACACACAGGCAGAAAAAAAATAAAATACAAGGAAAGCGTAGGACACGACCCCTTTAAATAATGAACTAAGTGCTTCTTTCTAATCACTTAAGTGTCATTCACTTAATCTCAGTCATTTGCTTCTGCTCTCCCTGCAGGTGTATATCCCCATGCTGTCGGTGAACCAGCTGAAGCTCACTGACGGAGGCTACCAGCAGGAGACGCCAGGCTCTGAGGCACGAGATGCGGGCGGTGAGCCGAAGCCTGAAGGCCAGCAGCCGCCGGCGGAGTCGCGTGGGGCGCTCATGATCCGAGACGAGCTCCTCAACAGCACTCACAAGTTCCTGGGCCACATAGACAGGACCCTGCAGCAGCTGGAGGGTGTGTTTAAGTACCTCTGAGTTAGTAGTTAGAAACAAATCATAGTCGTTCCACTATCGGCCGATACGCAAGGTTTCAATAATGGGATTGTTATCATAAAAAAAAACAGATGTTGTGCTTTCTCTACCTTACATGAACTATAAGTCTTTCTGTAGAATCATATACATCCTCAACGCTCTGCCTTAGGTGAAATTAAACTACATATCCCAGAACTGGACCTGGAACCGGATGTGGAGACACTGTTGGCTAATCAGGAGGTGGTGGAGAAGCTGGAGCAATGTGTGATGAACTGGCAGACGCAAATCACCATCGTCATTGAGGAGCAGCAGAAGAAGAAACCACAGGTCTGTGCAGTGCAGAGAGATCAAAAATACAGTAGATACGTTTTAATAGTTTTACACCCCTTCTTCACACACACATCCACTATAGAGAACAAACTTAAATGTGGTATTTTTCTGAAAATTTTGGTGCAGAAGTTCTGTTTTTTGCTGCGTTTAACAAATTGGACAAAAATAAAACCACTGAATGTTAACTTAACCAAATAAACAGTGCATTATGGAAAAAAATGTGGTCTGTGCAAAAGTTATGGCACATTTTGTATTTGAACACATTTTATTTTATGTTTAATTTTTTCTAAAGTGTCAAACATAGCAAAAAAATAGAAATTGTGCACAAAAATGTACAGAACATTTACAGAAAAATACCTAATTTATATGTGTTCTCTGTAGACAATAAGTTAATTTGCATTACATACATTTACATTTACAGCATTAGCATAGTTGGTTAGGATAGTTGAAACAAAAGATGAGCGAGGAATGGAGTGCAGGTTGCGTCGAGTAGAAGAGCATGAAGGGGTGGAATGGACAGGAGTTGCAGGGAGGGAGAGTGTGAAAGATAGAAAGTGGTGATCAGAGCGGTGAAGTAGAGTTACTGTCACATCCAGCGCAGAGGTAGGTCTGCTGAATATCAGGTCCAGAGTGTTGCCTGCTCTGTGCGTCGGAGGAGTCTGGTTGAGGGTGAGGTCAAAGGACGATAGCAGTGGTAACAGGCTGAATGACAGCAGCTTGTCACCCAGGTTGAAGTCACCCGAAATTGTGAGTGGGGTTCCAGTAAATGGGGAAGAATAAACTCATCACTGAAGTTGTCTAGAGGAGAGGGAGGACGATAAAGGACAATGATGTGAAGTTTAGTGGGTGATACAGTGACAGCATGGTACTCAAAGGAGGAAACTGAAAGATGAGAAAAAGCAAGTGGAGTGAAACGCCACTTTCTGGACAAAAGCAAACCTGTGCCGTCACCCCTGCCAGACTGTCTCAGAGAATGGGAAGTGAAAGGCAGAGGACAGGGTTGCTGGAGTCGCTGAGTTCTTGGGGGTGATCCAGGTCTCCGTCAACACCGAAAAGTGCAGTGAATGGAAGGATGCTAGGGCTGAAATGAAGTCTGCCTTCTGCACAGCGGATTGGCAGTTCCAGAGCCCACCTGCCACCCTGATGTTCAGACTTTTGCATACAGCCATATATATCCTGTATTATTTGTGTGTTTTAAAATAGCTTTTCTTTATTCTCTTGAAATAATAAGTCAGTAATATTATCTTTATTCTAATCAGTGTTGGTGTTTCTCAACAAAAATAACTCGTTATAAATGAGCGGCAACTCAATAACTCAGTCTCTACTGGCTCTAAGGGTCCCGGTCCAATGGCAGAGATTGATTTCTGGCGTGAGCGTGCAGCCGTACTGAGCGCTCTGAGTGAGCAACTCAAGCTGCCTGTGGTGAAAAAGATCCTGGAGGCGATGACCCGGGCTGACCCTGTCACTCTACAGAACCTGGACCTGACCGTAGCGGAGCTCAGCAAGTACCACGTGGAGTCCGTGGATAATGTGCGCTTCCTTGGCACTCTGGAGAGGCACTTTAAGGTGAGCTGGAGTTTCTGCTGCATGTACTGTAACAGCAGTCGTCTGCAATTTCACTTCAGTTCACTTCATTATAGCCAGTGCTGTGAATTAAAGGGCCCATATTCTACATTTTTGTCTTATATACAGGGTGATTCAAAAAGATTAATCTTATTTCAAAATGATTTATTTCTCTTGTAAATCATTACAGATCAATGCAGTGAACTGTAAATGGTTTAAATGAGCGTAAAGTTTATTATGTAATTTTACAAGGTCTCAGTATGAACCTCCTCCAGCTGTACAGACAACATCAACACCATAGTCAAACTCATCCCATACTGGATTGAGCATGTCGGGTGTCGCTGCACTCACAGCTCTTGCAGTGCGATTTCGGAGATCATCCAGTGTTGTGGAACCAACGATGAACACTCTGAGCTGTTGGAGCTTCACTGCCCACGAAAATCACACTGCACAGTTATGACGGATTCACTCTTATTGAAGTGGAGAACGCAGAACGCTTTCTGCTCAGGGGTCTCCATCTCCTCTCAGACTGAAGGGAGCCATCTTCCACTGACAATCAGAAACTCTATGACCCCCTCTTTCAATTTGTATGTGATTGGTTCCTAGGCGCCTCACGGTTGGAAAAATATGGCGCTTTAAAATCGGATGGTTCTTTTTCGAATCACCCTGTATATCAGCTCTTTGAGTCTTCAGTGCGTCTCTCTTTACCTTTATTCCAGCTTCCATTCTTTTCAGGAGACTCACTTTCAGTTTCTCAAAGAAATCTGCAGACAAACCTCCACAGTTCGTTGTTCTGTAATGATTTATAAGTGAAATAAATCATTTTGAAATCGAATTAATCTTTTTTGAATCACCCTCTATTTAGTTATTGAGGCGTCTGTGTAATTTTCTGTTAAATATGTTTTCTTTTCACCAGACACTGAAAAAAAAATAACTTAATGTACTTAACGGCTGTTTTGAATGGAAATTGCATAATTAAGGGTGGTCTCTGACTTTTGCACAGTACTGGGTATAAACAGCATGTTTAACTTTAACTGTGTATGTATGGTGCATCAAACTCTTAATTCACTTTCGTGATATGAGCCCTTTAAGAAATAGATAGGAACATACACTTCATCTTAAGAGAAGAGGCAGTAACACACACACACGATGACTTCATTAGACCACCTTATTCAGCACCTGACACCATATCTGTCTAAGCTTCCCATTGCAGTATGACTTCAACTGTGTTCTGCTTGTATCGCACTCCAGAACCTGGCCACAGGAGTGAATTTTAGTGTGATCCTGGACACCATCCCTCAGATGATGAACGGGCTGCGGATGGTGTGGATCATTTCCAGCCACTACAACACGGATGAGCGCATGGTCCCGCTGATGGAGCGCATTGCCTGGGAGTTGGCCGAACGCGTCACTCGCGTCGTCAACGTTCGTGTGCTTTTCAAGTGAGTCGAAACTATAACACAGCCTGTTACGCTTCACAATATCATATGTTCCAAATTAAACAACAAAAAAAAAAACGTAGAATCCAGCATGTCCTGGATGGCCCACTAGATGCATGAAGGCTTTAGATTCATAAAGAAAACACAGTGTAGATAGTTAAAGAGGAATTCCACTGATTTTTCTGCATAATTTAATGGTTGAGATGTAAACAGAGTCATTCAGAGTGGTTTGGTGTGAAACGCTCCGTTCTAGAGAAACTCCAAGTCAGAACTGTTCACAGTGGTGGTGATAGGAACCAGACGTCCACCTTTAAAAGCTCCGTCACAAAAAGTTACTACGTGAAATGGTTATGAATTCACTGCGAGACACTGTGTTATGATAGTTTGGAGAAGGTTTTTTATCTAAAACATTCTATTTTTAAGTTAATTCATGGCCGAGATGCACATGCAGGGCGTCGAGAGAAAGTCAAGTCAAGTCAAGTCAAATTTATTTATATAGCGCCTTTTACAACAGATGTTGTCACAAAGCAGCTTTACAGAGAATCCGGGTCCCCCAGTGAACAAGCCTTGGCGACAGTGGCAAGGAAAAACTTCCTCAAAAGGAGGAAGAAACCTTGAGAGGAACCAGACTCAAAAGGGGAACCCATCCTCCTCTGGTCGACACCGGATAACAGCACAGACACAAAACAGTATAAGTGGATACAGTTTTACACCACTGTGCAGTGCGCCGGCCACATCTCAGGTCAGACCCTCTTAGGACAGGCAGCCGCTCAGCTCAGGGAAAGAGAGGGGGAGGGGGGGGATGAGAGGGACATAGTTAGGAAAACAAATTAACCAAAGGCTCGACTAAACAGGTAAGTTTTTAGCCTAGACTTAAAGATGGAGGCTGTGTCTGAGTCCCGAACACAGACTGGTGGGCTATTCCAAAGCTGGGGGGCGTTGTATGAAAAGGCTCCTCCCCCTGACGTAACTTTATTTATTCTGGGTACTAATAATGAGCAGCACCTTGTGATCTAAGTGGGCGTGTCAGTTGATAATAGGAAAAAAGGTCACTGAGGTACTGAGGATCAAGGCCATTCAGAGCTTTATACGTCAGTAGAAGAATCTTGTACTCAATGCGGAATTTAACTGGCAACCAATGTAAGGTACACAAAACTGGGCTAATGTGGTCGAATTTCCTGGTTTTGCTGAGAACTCTGGCTGCAGCGTTCTGGACTAACTGAAGCTTGTTAAGGTTTTGGCTGGAACAACCAGAAAGCAGAGCGTTACAGTAATCTAACCTGGACGTAATGAAGGCGTGAACTAACGTTTCTGCATCCTGTAGCGACAGTGCATTTCTTAATTTAGCGATGTTACGCAGGTGGAGGAAAGCTATTCTGGTAATAAAAAACTGTCCCCAGAGAAAAATACCTTTTCAGACGTACCACTGTTTTAACGTCATCACCAATACAGATGAAAACTCAGAAGACTCGTGTAGGTTCACTGGTGGTTTTGTTAATAAATGAAGTGGCTGTATTTGCGTTCATCATTAAATTCGCCATCGTTGTAAAGAAATCTGAGTTAGTACGTTTTTTTACATTGATATGTTTTATAATTATAGTAGTCTAGTTTTTAATTATTTTTGCATGCTTCACTGGTACACAGGACATGACAGTTAAGGGCTGTGTGAGTGTGATTTACAGGGTGAAACTGTTGAAATTGTTTTTAAAGAGCAGTTTAAAATCCTTAAAATACTAGTACGTTATAGGTTCCTGAAAAACAGAACTAAACTGTGAATCAAGTTATATCAGCTCTTTAAGACATTATTTTGGTATCAAGTAGAAGCACTTAGGAAGCATGGGTAACATTAACTTTATTAATGCTTATTAATCTTAAATATCAAGTTTCAAACTTAAATATGACGCTAGTTAAATACAGTCGTGTGCAAGTTTTCTACATGTTTTAGTACACACTTATTTACACCCTTTATTTGAGTTTAACATATTAGAATAAATAAAACATAAAGTATGCAATGTGCCCAAACTTTTGACCTCATTTTATGTTGGTTTTTTTTTTTACAATATGCTAAATTAATCAAATAAACAGTAATTGTGCACATTTTAATGCACCATTGCTGTTTATTTGCTGGATGTAACATATTTGGTGAAACTTAAACATAAAATGTGGCATATTTTATATTTACATTTTATTTTTTATATAAATGCAATATAAATATTATATAAATGGAATTATTATTATTATTATTATTATTATATAGAATTTAAATAGAATAAAAATAAATAGCAAATAACTAGAAATGGTGCATAAAAATGTGCAAATGTCAAAATACCAGATTTATATTTATTCCCTGAAGAGGATGTGTTATCTTTTTTACATGTCATTTTACAGAGGGTGACCTGTATATGACTGTATTGCAGTATTGGATATTATCAGTATCACCCAGCAGTACTATAGAATTTGTTTATCCATATAAAGTGGGGTCGGCCTTTGAAAGCTTAATGAAATAATGTGAATGAGGAGACATTTTAGAAGCTTACCAATCATCACACAGCACAACAGTCCAAGATTTGAGTTTGTGTTTGTTTGTTGGAGAATCTCAAATCTCTTGTCATCGTCACTACTATAGGGACAAGAGGGAGGTGGCCAAGGCCAAAGCACTGGATGGCAAGCAGGTTCTGGACCAGTGGAAGACCTGCTACTTTGATGTTCGAACCAGGATCGAAACGTCAGGCAGGGATCCACGCTGGGAGTTTGACCGCAAAAAGCTCTTTGAGAAGACAGACTACATGGCTTCAATCTGTCAGGACCTCTACAACATCCTTCAGGTTGCCGTCGCCTGCATGAATCATAAGTTCACTTGGATTTAGAATGTTTTCGAAGGCACATATCATGAAACATTCATTTTCCTCACTTTTTAATGAAAATATTTTAGAAGCTTTTTAAAAAACTGGCAAAATTTCAAAACATACAGTCCGTATATGGAAACTAAGCTTACATTGCTTTTTGTGATGCCACATCGGGAACCGTGGGCTGTATTACAGAAACTTCCTGTCTTTTTGTCTTAACTTAAGATCTGCGAAGAGCAGATGAGATTTTTCTCAAATTCGTATTACAGAAGCAAATCTTATCTTAATTTAGAAATCTTATCTTGTCTTACAGCATCTTTTCTTATCTCAAGTTAAGAAATCTTAACTTACTCGATTAAAGTCGACAATCAACTGTCAAGTCTGTTACCGAGCAATCGACCATACGCGCACAGCTGAAACATAAACACATCAAAGTAATCAAGCTTGTTAGCCAGACAGCTACTGATTTAAAAGGTCAAACAAACTAAAGCGCGATAAACTGAAAGTTAGGAATACTGTGAGAGCGCCCCCTGCTGTTTATCAGAGCGCCTCCTGCTGTTTATCAGAGCGTCGCTGTTCTCCAGTTTCAGTCTCCATTTCCCAAACGCTTTAGCCGAGCGCGCTAATGTTATTCCTCCTAATAAACAGACACACGTTCAGCTCCGTCTCCTCATTATTCACCACCATCACTGTAATATTTCATCATCAACATTAACACACGAAGGTAATCAGAGTGACGGTGGAGATCGAGTCTGCAGCGTCTGAGATTTTTAAAACCCTGTTAGAAAAAAAAAACCCTCATAAGTCAAATCACCGTTTCAGTGTAGATAAATGTAATGTATTTAGCCAGTTACAGTGAACTGAGCTGCCTAAAACAGTAGAATCAGACGGTTAAAGCAGAAGTTAGGACCCTGTTGGGGTTTATCCTAAAGTTAGGACAGCATTTAGGAGATTTAGTCTAGTTAGGATGTTCCTGTAACACTGTTTTCTTATCTGGAGTTAATGATGAGATTATGAACCTAAGAACTGTTGTTCTGTAAGAGATTCTGTCCTGAATTCAGTCCTGACTGAAGTCGTCATGGTGACTAAACAGATAAGATAAGATTTCAGAATTAAGAAGTTTCTGTAATACGGCCGCATGCTCCTGAAAAACGAGCATCGTTGTAGCAATCTGAAAACACATTTAGACTGTCAGTTGTTTTGTATAATAGTAATTATATGTTGATCTGCCATTGTTTAGTATGTTTATATGTTATTAGTCATATCATTAGTCTATCATTGTTTGAAGGGGAATTCCACCAACTCTTCAAATTTCTGTGCATGCAAATGGTTGAAATTTAAACAAAGGCCCAATCCCATTTCTTCTTTTTACCCCTTGTTTTCGAGTGTCACCCTCACCCCTTTGGAACTGAGTTACAGGGTAGTGGTTGAAATCTTGCCCTACGAAATGGTACAACACTCAAAAAACACATTACTTCATTAACAGCTACCAGCGCTGCTCTGTAGGCGACCCTGCCAGTCTGCAGTGACAGCAGAGGAGGGTAAAGTTCAGCTCCTCACTGCTGGGCTTTAGTTACATTTAGGGCATCATATGACTTCAAAGAGGGGGGCAATTATTTATTATCACCCACCGCTAATTCTGATACAAAGCTGATGTCAGCTATTCACCAGCTTCTTGTTCGACAAATAAACTAAGATAAAACAGTGGTTATCATATTTTTTAACTGAGAAAATTCTCACATTTGTGGGTTTATTTGGTCTCTTGTTCAGCCGTCTTGCCCGTTTTTCCTTTTTACTCATATCTCTCTGTTTGGAGTCTCTGAAAAACCTCAGTTTGGAGGGTCATGTAGCCCCAACACTTCGCCCTACCCCTCTATCTCAACAAGAATCGGGACACCTTACACCTAGATGTGAAGGCCAGAACAGAGGGCTAAGGGCTGAGTGGTAGGGGCGAGGGGTGAAATGGGATTGGGCCAAAGTCATTCAGAGTGGTTTAATGAGAAATGCACCAAATCAGAATTCTTCACAGTGTTGGGGGTACAAAGTAGACATCAGAAGAGAACCTACTTTACAGAAAGCTATAACATGAAACGGACACACTGCCTGAAGTCCGAGGTGGGTTTTATGATCATTTTTGAGAAGGTTTTGTTTAAACATGTTCATGGTGGAAAGGAAAAAATAAGGCAAAATAGCACCAAAAGAATTTAAGAACACCCAAATAATTTACGATTTATCATTAATTTACCATTATCAACGTTTCATACTGTCGCTATCCAAAAAAAAAAACAAGTATCTCCAAAATAGTAAACTCACAGGAGGAGGCAAAAACGTTCTTTACTTTTAAGTTAAGTCATTATAAAGAGATTTTATTTCATGCAATTTCGCAGCATTTCTATTGGCCCGTTCTTCATGAAATTTTCACTCGATGCAAAGGGCAGCTGATTTTTCAAACGATATCAAAGAATGAAAAAAAGTTGAGGCACTTGTGGACAGTGACGATATGAAAACCCAGAAGACACATGTAGGTCCATTGTTTGTGGACCTGCCGCCACTTCTGGTTCCTGTCACCACCACTGTAAAGAAATCTGAGTCCACAGGTTTCTCTTCAATCCACTATTTCAAATCAAAGCGCTTTGAATGACTTTGTTTAGATCTCAATGACTGAACTGAAGTGTTTGTAACTGAACTGTGAACTTCATCCCTTAATTCCCTCAACTTCCAGACCTTGGAGGAGTTTTACAATATCTTTGGGCCGGAGCTGAAAGCAGTGACAGGTGACCCTAAGCGAATAGATGATGTACTGCGCTGGGTGGACAGCCTGGTGGTGCCCATCGAGGAGCTGAACTTTGACCCTTTTAACATCCGAAAGATGGGCAGCTGGAAGATGGTCATGCAGGATTTCAAGAGCAAAGTTCAGGTGGGGCTACATGTCAGTATCTTTAGTTTGATTGTTGTGAACTCAGTTTTTTAGACTGTGTTTGTGCTGTCGATCTCCTGTTGATTTAGGCTATTGAAGGAGAAGCCATCAATTTCATTGACCAGTCCTTCAAGACCCTGCGATCAGCATCTGCGGCCTTCGATATGCTGCTGAAATTCAAGCACATTCGCTCCAGAGAAGCTATCAACAATCAGATGATGAAGAAGTTCAGTGATATTCTGGCTCAGTACTGCAAAGAGGTGACTATGCTGCATAAAGGCAGTATTTAACATCAAACACAGCAAAATTCCCAGATAGATAGGTAGGTAGGTAGGTCGGTATGTAGGTAGGTCGGTATGTAGGTAGTTAGGTTGGTAAGTAGGTAGGTAGGTAGGCAGTTAGGTTGGTAGGTAGATAGGTCGGTAGGTCAGTAGGTAGGTAGGTAGGTAGGTATGTAGGTAGTTAGGTTGGTAGGTCAGTGGGTAGATAGGTCAGTAGGTAGGTAGGTCAGCAGGTAGGTAGGTAGGTATGTAGGTAGTTAGGTTGGTAGGTCAGTGGGTAGGTAGGTCGGTAGGTAGGTAGGTCGGTATGTAGGTAGGTCGGCAGGTAGGTAGGTAGGTCAGTATGTAGGTAGGTCGGCAAGTAGGTAGGTAGTTAGGTTGGTAAGTAGGTAGGTATGTAGGCAGTTAGGTAGGTGGGTAGATAGGTCGGTAGGTCAGTAGGTAGGTAGGTCAGCAGGTAGGTAGGTAGGTATGTAGGTAGTTAGGTTGGTAAGTAGGTAGGTAGGTAGGTAGTTAGGTTGGTAAGTAGGTAGGTAGGTAGGCAGTTAGGTTGGTAGGTAGATAGGTCGGTAGGTCAGTAGGTAGGCAGTTAGGTTGGTAGGTAGATAGGTAGGTAGGTCAGTAGGTAGGTAGGTCAGCAGGTAGGTAGGTAGGTATGTAGGTAGTTAGGTTGGTAGGTCAGTGGGTAGGTAGGTAGGTAGGTAGGTCGGTATGTAGGTAGGTCAGCAGGTAGGTATGTAGGTAGGTCGGCAAGTAGGTAGGTAGTTAGGTTGGTAAGTAGGTAGGTAGGTAGGCAGTTAGGTTGGTAGGTAGATAGGTCGGTAGGTCAGTAGGTAGGCAGTTAGGTTGGTAGGTAGATAGGTAGGTAGGTCAGTAGGTAGGTAGGTCAGCAGGTAGGTAGGTAGGTATGTAGGTAGTTAGGTTGGTAGGTCAGTGGGTAGGTAGGTAGGTAGGTAGGTCGGTATGTAGGTAGGTCAGCAGGTAGGTATGTAGGTAGGTCGGCAAGTAGGTAGGTAGTTAGGTTGGTAAGTAGGTAGGTAGGTAGGCAGTTAGGTTGGTAGGTAGATAGGTCGGTAGGTCAGTAGGTAAGTAGGTCAGCAGGTAGGTAGGAGTGTGTGTGGGCTCTTGTAGTCAGCTCTTTGACTGGGCAGGGGGGGGCACGATGGAAGCCCCAACTCTGGGAAAGAAGCTGTTTCTCAGTCTGTTGGTGCACGACCGTTTTAATCAAAGTTTGACTTTTTGCAGGTGGACATCATAAACAACATGTTTGTCCAACACAAAGATAACCCACCTTTGAATAAGAATCAGCCACCTGTGGCAGGAGCCATATACTGGGAGCGCTCTCTCTTTCACCGCATCAAAAACACCATCATACGGTTCCTGGAGGTGCCCGAAATGCTGGAGAGCGAACAGGGAAAAGCTGTAAGACGCCTGTCTATGTAATAAATACATTACATATGTTTCCAAATTATCCAATGACATATGAGAAACAGTCTTTAGGTTCAGAGCACACAGAACTTAATGAAACGTTTACACAAATGAACTCAAATTAACAAAAAGCACAAACAAAATCAAACGATGTGCTGCGCTTGTGTGTGATTGGTGAAAGTTTTAGAATTACCTCCCTATTCACATCAGTTCATTTGGCTTGTCAGGTCTTTGGCATTATGAAGCCATCTTCCAACACTAAAATGTTTAAATTTATTTTAATTTTTGGGTCGATATTCTCTAGTTTGAAAAAAAAAAAGCAATTTTGAATAATATTTGTGAATGAAATACAATGTGAATTTGTGCCTAAAGTGCACAGAGAGACATGTGTTGTGTTTGCAGGTGAAGGCGAAGTACCTAGAGGTGGGTATTCGCATGCGGGACTATGAAGTTAAGAAGTATGAGTGCTGGAGAGAGGCGACGGAGCAGGCGCTACCTCTGCTCATGAAGAGAACCCTGCTGCTTATGCTCAACAGCTCTGGGGTCGCCTGTGGAGACATTGCACCAGAGACAGTAAGAGAATCTTGTATATTATAAAGTATCAGTGCAAATAAAATGTCATAGCCTGGATATTCACATCAGTGATGCCACACTCAATACCAATAACAACATACAGCAAAGCCACGTCTGTTAGCAGGTTTTGCTGTATCATTTAAGGTTTGGAACAGAACAGCTATTACTGAGGGAGCTCTGAGTTTGGCCAATTACAGAAGACCATTCACTCCACATTTATTACTGTCAGACTGTAAAAACTACACACACTGCAGATTCATACTGGATTAAAATCACTCCACAGTTATTACTGTCAGACTGTAAAACTACACACACTGCAGATTCATACTGGATTAAAATCGCTCCACAATTATTACCGTCAGACTTAAACCTACACACACTGCAGATTCATACTGGATTAAAATCACTCCACAATTATTACTGTCAGACTGTAAAACTACACACACTGCAGATTCATACTGGATTAAAATCACTCACATTTATTACCGTCAGACTGTAAAACTACACACACTAAAACTGAGTAAAAACTGAGACACTCTCATAACTACATAACTTACACAATAGTTTCATAGTACTTAGTCATAATAGATACTGAATAATGTATGTATCAGATGAGCCTGGTGACCTGTAGTTTGTGTTTTTTCAGGAGCAGGACTTGGAGAAGGGGCTGCACTTTGTGGTGAACTTTGCTCCGGAGCTGAAGGAGATCATTTCTGAGACCAAGTACCTGGAGCAGCTGGGCTACTCTGTACCTGAACTGGCCCGTAACGTGGCTCTGCAGGAGGACAAGTTCCTCAGGTAGTACTAGAGCTCTGGCAACTTTTCTAATCCTATAATATGTGAAACTCTCATACACCGATCAGGCATAACATTATGACCACCTCCTTGTTTCTACGCTCATTGTCCATTTTATCAGCTCCACTTACTATATAGGTGCACTTTGTAGTTCTACAGTTACAGACTGTAGTCCATCTGTTTCTCTGATACTTTGTTAGCCCCCTTTTACCCTGTTCTTCAGTGGTCAGGACCCCCATGGACCCTCACAGAGCAGGTACTATTTGGGTGGAGGATCATTCTCAGCACTGACGTGGTGGTGGTGTGTTGCGCTGGTACGAGTGGATCAGACACAGCAGTGCTGCTGGAGTTTTTAAACACTGTGTCCACTCACTGTCCACTCTATTAAACACTCCTACCCTGTCGGTCCACCTTGTAGATGTAAAGTCAGAGATGATAGCTCATCTGCTGCTGCACAGTTTGTGTTGGTCAACCTCTAGTCCTTCATCAGTGGTCACAGGACGCTGGTCACAGGACGCTGTTGGCTGGATATTTTTGGTTGGTGGACTATTCTCAGTCCAGCAGTGACACTGAGGTGTTTAAAAACTCCAGAAGCACTGCTGTGTCTGATCCACTCAGATCAGCACAACACACACTAACACACCACCACCACGTCAATGTTACTGCAGTGCTGAGAATGATCCACCACCCAAATAGTACCTGCTCTGTGAGGGTCCATGGGGGTCCTGACCACTGAAGAACAGGGTAAAAGGGGGCTAACAAAGTATCAGAGAAACAGATGGACTACAGTCTGTAACTGTAGAACTACAAAGTGCACCTATATAGTAAGTGGAGCTGATAAAATGGACAATGAGCGTAGAAACAAGGAGGTGGTCATAATGTTATGCCTGATCGGTGTATAAGCCCATTTCTCTTGTGTTTAGATACGTGGACGGACTGAAGAATCTAGTGAACCGCTTCCACTCTCTGATGGACAGTCTGAATGACCCAGAGTTCTTCCTGCTAGCCACACAGGTGCAAGAACTGAGGAGGGTGATGCGCTCTGGATGCAAAAGACTTAACTGGAATTCCTTGGGTAAGCTAGATGTTCAATGCCAAATATGCAGCTTATAGAATGAAGGGTGAAGTTATCATTCATTTCCCAAAGGCAATTGCAAGAATGACTGACTCTGCTAAGCTGTGTATGACTTTGCTGTACTTGAATCAAATGTGCACTATGATGTTGTAGAAATTTATGGCTCCTCTGATAACTTAGTAGTAACTAAGTAAATTTATAACACATAAAAAATTAAAATGCTTTAAAATTAGTAAATCAAGATTGTTCCACCATCAATTCTCTACTTCACCAGTCTCATTTACAAATAAAATACTGATACAAAAACAGACAGTCCTAAATCAGCACAACAGTTAATAGTTACTAAAAGCAGGTTAATTTTAATATGGTTAAGGTATACACTGCAAAAAATGATATCTTGTCAAGTGCAATTGTCCTGCATATAGTAAATAAATCCAATATTTCTCCTGTTGAGATTGTTTTCCTTATTTCTAGACATTTTTACTGCTTTTCACTGCTTTACTATGTGCTTGAAACCAGCAAAATTATCCACCAGTAAAGTGAGATAGTTTTATTTGATAAAATTACCTAAAATAAATAAATATTGTTTGGAAATAAGGTAAATAATCGTATAATATGTGCATGACCATCCCAAAATAGGTAATATTAGATATTTTGACTGGATTTAAGATCATTTTCACTTGACAAGATACCATTTTTTTCAGTTTAGAGCTAAAAACCATGTCTGATGATACCTGTCTGATGTCAGCTGGTAAACTCTTCCAAAGTCTTGACTCAGCAAGCGCAGAGGTAC
This sequence comes from Colossoma macropomum, assembly GCF_904425465.1. Classification (NCBI taxonomy): domain Eukaryota; kingdom Metazoa; phylum Chordata; class Actinopteri; order Characiformes; family Serrasalmidae; genus Colossoma; species Colossoma macropomum. The sequence continues at coordinate 3,402,658 of NW_023494806.1, read as the reverse complement.
GATCACCTTGATCACCAGGAGTAGTTGAGAACAGATAATTATTAGATAATGTCTTATGACTAGTCAGAATAACAACAGCCATGTAGTATTTGAGAAGTCATTGAGAAGCTGATCTCTAAGAGATCTTGGAGGAGCATATAGGGCCACCTTATACTGGATTCTGCAATGAACTGAAAGCCAATGCACAGACACTAAAACTGAACTTTTTGTTGTACCAGTTTTGGGCTGCATTTTGTACTGTGTACCCAAGATACAGTGCATCACAGTGAGCCAGTTGGGATGAATGACTTTTTCCATAGATGGAGTGAGATGATTTCCATCTGGAAATAGTTCTAGGATGGAAAAGATTAGACGTCGCATGTGTGTTTGCTCCCGTCCTGCAGGTATTTCAGAATTCATCAACCGAAGCGACCAGGCTGCCTCAAAGTTTGAGTCCTTGGTGAACCAGATTAAGAAGAACGAAAACGACATAGACGCCAAGCTTCAGTCCATTGAATCAGCGAACCTTTTCAAATTCCCAGCTCCAGACAAAGCAGGAGACCTACCAGGTAATGACCAGTATGTAGCTCACGCTGTTAACAAGGAGAGGTCAGCTCAACTCAAAATGATATAGTAACTGATTACATGGCTTTTCCTGAGTTGACTTAATTTGAGGACACCAGAGTTCACACAACTCAAGTTTCTTAGTTGAGTCAACAGTTCTTTCAGTTTTTTAGTTCTGCGTGTCAGTTAGGTAAATAAAATGAGCTTGTTTTTTTACACTCAGCTTCCCCCACCAGCCAGGACTCTTTCCATCACACAATCCTGCTAGACATTTTTCCTCTGGGGCTCAAACACACAACCTCCTGTTGTGGTGACGGCTTAGTCCACTGCACCACTCAGAAACACTTGAAGCAGCTCAGATTTTGTGTCTACAAATGTTTAATACACTGGAGAAAATATTTGTTGTTTTAACTTTAAAGCCATGCATCATCTCATGTGGTGTAACTGTCTAATAATTCATCCCAACGTCAGGAGGTTGTGAGTTTGAATCCCAGCAATACCACAGCTGTCCATGTCTAGAAGCCCAAGAAGAAAATATGCTGGATGGGACTGTGTGATAGAAGGAGCGCCAGCTAGTGAAGAAATTGAGTAAAAAAACACAAATTCAGCTTTGTTTATCTCACTGAGATGCAGACCTAGAAACAGTAGCTGGGAGAACTTTTGACTCAACCAAGAAGTCTGAGTTGTGTGAACTCTGGTGTCCTCAAGTTGAGTCAACTCAAGAAAAGCCATGTAATCAGTCACTATGTCATTTTAGGTTGAGCTAATTTTTTACAGTGTAGAGGTGATCAACCAGAAAAAAACAATGAGTGTGTTTACATTCACTCAATAATCCGATAACTGCAGAAAATCAGATTTTGTCAGTAATCCGATCAACACGTTTACATGCTTTACCTGAAAACATGAATTTACATCATCTAGAAGAAGAATGTTCAATCCTTTATTTCGTGTTTCGGGTTTCAGCGCCGCTCCTACAGTATTTTGCTGCCGTCTCGCGACATCCACCGTCTGATCTCACACATGCGCAGACTGAGAAATCTGATAGAAATCAGAGCGTGAGGTTATATGCACTGAGAAATCTGATTACTGAGCTAGAATCCAGCTCTCTTTATCGTATTTCTTAATCAGATTTCTAGATCGGAGTATGGTGTTACATGACCATTTGAATAATCAGATAATGCCGAAATCCGATTATGATCAGATTATTGAGTGTATGTATATGCACTCAATGTTGGACACCTGAACATCTCGTAAAGGCTTCCATTTCTCACTCATATACCTTCAGAATAAGCAGTTTATTTCCTATTTAATTACTGAATAATACGCCTTGATGAAATAAGTCAGGGATTTTAAGGGGTTAAGGTCCAAAGAATCATGCAGAGTGAACACAGATTAATCAACTGAATATTTTGTTGAATTTCTAAGTGAAAAAACAAACAACAAAACAAACAAACAAACAAAAAAAAATAATATATATATATATATATATATTAAACATATATGTTGCTAGTAAACTGCTACTGCCTACAGCTATCACATAGATTCATTCAGCAGAACCTGATTTAATTTAGTAGAGGATTAATTAGATAGACCAAGTATTGAATGATAAATACTGGACATACTCAAGGAGAGCTTTAAAAATCGTTATACTAACACACTAACTCACGCAAATGACAGTGTTTTGTTTATTTGTATTAATTCTAATCTTCCTTTTTTTTACAAATAAATGCCTCAGATCACAGATATTGTTGCACAGAACATATAATTAACATGTCAAGTTAATGTATATGTCATTAACATGTTGCTTCCTAGCGTTCTAATGTCCTGATATGAAGCGTGTGTATTTGTCCCCTGCTGCAGGAGTGAAGGAGTTCTTTGAGCTGATTGAGAGAGAGAGGGCAAAAGACGTGAACCTGCTGAGCAGGAAGTACACAGCCATTGGTCCTCTCCTTACCAAGATGGAGAGCCTCATCATGCAGACGAGCAGCGGCAAGGCCAAGCGCATGGCCCAGTACTACGCTTACTGGGAGCGCAAAGTCTATGACTCGCTCAGCAAGATGGTGCTGAAGTAAGAACTGCTGTTTTTAACTGAAATGTTAAATATACACAAGCAGTTCAACTGAAGAGCTGCTGGTCACTGGCTCACCACGACTATATGGTTAAATCTGCTCAAAATGCAATCAACCCAGTACAGATGTCAGATGTCAGCAGAGTAACAGTTATTTGTAGTAGTTTCTGGCTTCTTATTGAGAGTTGCCTCATTCCACTTGATAACCTGACAACATTCATATTCTGGGTTAAAATCCTTTAACCCTTTTTACAGTAGTTTTAATGCACTGTTAAAAATGAGAGGTCAGCTCAACTCAAAATTATATAGTAACTGATTGCATGGCTTTTCTTGAGTTGACTCAACTTGAGGACACCAGAGTTCACACAACTCAAACTTCTTCAAAAGTTCTCTTAATTTTTAGTTCTGCATCTCAGTGAGGTAAATAAAATGAACCTGTTTTTTAAAACTTCTCCACCAGCCAGGACTCTTTCCATCACACATTCCTGCTGGACGTTTTTCCTCTTGAGTACACACTTATGGATGGCTATGGCATCGCTAGGGTTCAAACTCACAACCTCCTGTTGGGGTAACGGCTTAGTCCACTGCACCACCCAGGAACACTTGAAGCAGCTCAGATTTTGTGTCTACAAATGTTTAATATACTGGAGTAAATATGTGTTGTTTTAACTTTAAAGCAGGGCATCGTCTCATGTGGTCCAGCTGTCTAATAATTCATCCCAACGTCAGGAGGTTGTGAGTTTAAATCCCAGCAATGCCATAGCTGTTCATATCTGGAAGCCCACGAAGAAAATATGCCAGATGGGACTGTGTGATAGAAGGAGCGCCAGCTAGTGGGGAAATACAGTTGAAAAACAGTAGCTGGGAGAATTTCTGACTCAACCAAGAAGTTTGAGTTGGGTGAACTCTGGTGTCCTCAAGTTGAGTCAACTCAAGAAAAGCCATGTAATCAGTTACTATATCATTTTGAGTTGAGCTGACCTCTCATTTTTAACAGTGTGTCTGTTCTGGAGGCTAAATGTGCAACTGTGCATTTTATTTCTTCAGTAATGTTGATGGAATATATTTAGGTGGGAATGTGTACGTTTATAAAAGCAGAAGCAGATTTTTGACTTCAGTTTTTTGACATCAAGTAAGTTGCAGTTGTGCTGTCGGCTGTCAGTTTATCTCTACAAGGCCGTCTTCGTGGGCTAAATTGTTTTTCCCTCATTGCTCACTAACAGCTCAACACAGAGGCACAACATTTCCCACAGAGAGGCGACATTGTCCTAGTTAATCTGATCACAGACTTATGAAAAAAATATGTTATTTGATTATATCAATTAAAAATGTCAGATGCTATTTCTATTCTGTTGGCAGAATGGCCACTAGAGGGCCTGAAGAAAGAGGCTACTCTTGCTTATACTTCCAAAATTTCAGTGTTGACCATTGAAAGCTGAATTTTGAAATTCATCAGTGTAAAAGGCAGCCATTAGCAGCAAAGACAGTCACTGAGCTTTATACCAAAGACTTTTATGTAACATTGTGGACTGTGAATTTTCTATGACAGGAACATACAGCTGTTCAACACCGCTCTGATGGGCTCCACCCCTCTGTTCCAAATCGAGACCATCCTCTCTGCTCCAGAGATCGTGCTGCACCCCAAAAGTAATGAGGTGTACAAGCTCATTATGCAGAGCGTTCGGGACTGCGTGGAGAGCACCAAGGTGGGCAGATTATAAAACTGCATTTTAATATTTGTGAATTAAAATAACTTCAAACATCACTGTTCTGTCTTATTTATGCTGAATGAGCTAAATGGGGAAATGGAGACAAGAAACATTTAAACATAATTTTTGCCCGTTGCTGGAAAACCAAGGGAGCATAATTGGTCTTGCCCTCTCTGGATGGTCCTCCCTCCCTCTCTGCTCTCATTTAGTGCAATGCTAGCCAACATGGGCGTCTGTTAGCTGACGTAACAGAATTAGCGTTCTCTTCCAAGCGTGTTGAGCTGTTCAACGAGGTTGTGTTAGCGGCAGTTTAATATATATATATATACACACCAATCAGACATAACATTATGACCACCTCCTCGTTTCTACGCTCATTGTCCATTTTATCAGCTCCACTTACTATATAGGTGCACTTTGTAGTTCTACAGTTACAGACTGTAGTCCATCTGTTTCTCTGATACTTTGTTAGCCCCCTTTTACCCTGTTCTTCAGTGGTCAGGACCCCCATGAACCCTCAGAGCAGGTACTATATAGGTGGTGGATCATTCTCAGCACTGCAGTAACACTGACGTGGTGGTGGTGTGTTAGTGTGTGTTGTGCTGGTCTGAGTGGATCAGACACAGCAGTGCTGCTGGACTTTTTAAACACCTCAGTGTCACTGCTGGACTGAGAATAGTCCACCAACCAAAAATATCCAGCCAACAGCGTCCTGTGGGCAGCGTCCTGTGACCACTGATAAAGGACTAGAGGATGACCAACACAAACTGTGCCGCAGCAGATGAGCTATCGTCTCTGACTTCACATCTACAAGGTGGACCGACAAGGTAGGAGTGTCTAATAGAGTGGACAGTGGGTGGATACAGTGTTTAAAAACTCCAGCAGCACTGCTGTGTCTGATCCACTCAGACCAGCGCAACGCACACTAACACACCACCACCACGTCAGTGTTACTGCAGTGCTGAGAATGATCCACCACCCAAATAGTACCTGCTCTGTGAGGGTCCATGGGGGCCCTGACCACTGAAGAACAGGGTAAAAGGGGGCTAACTCAGTATAATCTATAGAGGATGGTATGACCACAATGTTCATATCTCATACTGTATTATATCTAGTATTAGGCATTTAAGTGTCCACTGCATAACATGTGTCCATTGTTTCAAGTATTCATTGTAGTACATTGTATTGCACACTGCACTGATGTGATGGTTAAGTGTTCATCATCTTAACCCTATAACTTTGCTCTCTCACCCTCCTTCTGTAGAGGTTTGTTCGCTGGATGCACGGCACCTGTATCGAGTGTCCACCGCAGCGCGTGGACGGCGAGGACGAGCCACTCATCTTCAGCTTCTACAGCGAGGTGTCCCAGCAGCCGCAGGTAAATGAGCGCGCCATGGTCGTATCCCAGAGTGCCCAGAGGCTCCTCAGCTCTGTGGGACGCTACCTGAACCGCTGGAAACGCTTTCGGCCGCTCTGGAAGCTGGACAAAGCCATCGTGATGGAGAAGTTTGCAGCTAAGAAGCCCTCGTGCATGATGTACGATGAGAAGCTACAGTTCTATACCCGTGTCAGCCAAGAGGTGGAGCAGCAGCCGCTGGTGAAGGATGACCACATCATCAGGCTGAACCTGGAGCCTCTGGCACGCACTGTGCAGGAGAACGCCCAAGCCTGGGTCACCTCTCTGGGCAGGCTGCTGAACGACTCAGCCCGGGAGGACCTGTACGCCCTCCGCAGTCAGCTACAGGTGATTTGAACATACATGTCAGGAACTGTTAGCATTTCAGTTGACTGTACTGTGCATGTCTGTCCTAAAGGTCTCATATAATTCACAGAATGTACAGTTGGTAGTGAACATTGCAGTCTGCACACAAGAAATAGGGACACAAGCATTGAGTTTTTCTATTATGTTTATTAGGGCCCCACCAATATGATAATTTTCGATAGTATTGGCTGATACTATTTTCTATTTATAGTTTAGATTTTACACTCCACTCTTAAAACAGTGCTTTACTGGCTTTTATGACTGTCAGTTCTTAGTCGTCACACTTCTTAAACTCAAATAAACTGCAGAAATGTCTCTCCTTACCAAGAAGTAATTAAATAATATAAATATTACCACTGGGAGCTCTGGAGTTATCCAGAACTTTCTCTTGCTTTCTTATTTTTAGTTAATTGTCTTTTATTTTTTTATTTTTCATCAAGTTATGTATATATGAAAAAAAACTTTCTATGAAGAGAACGGATGGAAAAAAATACAATTACAGAAAAATAAGATTATATATACGAACGTTGTATCTCCATTTTTGTGATGTGATTTGTGATAAATTGACCAAAAGAAATGGCCCAAAATGACCTGGAAAAAAGTCTGGTTCCATTGACTTACATTAATAGTAAAGTAAGTTTTTTGCTTCTAATGCAAATTTATCATTTTGGAGAAATCTACAGAAGTTTGACCTTGTTTCCTTGTTTCTACGCTCATTGTCCATTTTATCAGCTCCACTTACTATATAGGTGCACTTTGTAGTTCTACAGTTACAGACTGTAGTCCATCTGTTTCTCTGATACTTTGTTAGCCCCCTTTTACCCTGTTCTTCAGTGGTCAGGACCCCCATGGACCCTCACAGAGCAGGTACTATTTGGGTGGTGGATCTTTCTCAGCACTGCAGTAACACTGACGTGGTGGTCGTGTGTTAGTGTGTGTTGCGCTGGCCTGAGTGGATCAGACACAGCAGTGCTGCTGGAGTTTTTAAACACCTCAGTGTCACTACTGGACTGAGAATAGTCCACCAACCAAAAATATCCAGCCAACAGCTTCCTGTGGGCAGCGTCCTGTGACCACTGATGAAGGACTAGAGGATGACCAACACAAACTGTGCAGCAGCAGATGAGCTATCGTCTCTGACTTTACATCTACAAGGTGGACCGACAAGGTAGGAGTGTCTAATAGAGTGGACAGTGAGTGGACACAGTGTTTAAAAACTCCAGCAGCACTGCTGTGTCTGATCCACTCGTACCAGCACAACACACACTAACACACCACCACCACGTCAGTGTTACTGCAGTGCTGAGAATGATCCACCACCCATATAGTACCTGCTCTGTGAGGGTCCATGGGGGTCCTGACCACTGAAGAACAGGGTAAAAGGGGGCTAACAAAGTATCAGAGAAACAGATGGACCACAGTCTGTAACTGTAGAACTACAAAGTGCACCTATATAGTAAGTGGAGCTGATAAAATGGACAATGAGCGTAGAAACAAGGAGGTGGTCATAATGTTATGCCTGATCGGTGTATATACACACACACAACGTGCTATTAAGCTGTTCTAATGCCAAAGGTTAGATCTGAATGCATTTAACATGTTTTTGTTATTTAAACCATGATGGTGTGAAACAGTTAAGCAGGGGGTGACTCTTATTTGGTTCCCCAGTGGCACAGCAGTCTAAGACTTCACCTTATTGTCTGTGATAGCAAAATTTAATCCCATAGATGCAGCAACTACAAAGTGGGAAATTCTAAACTATTGGCACATTATTGCCGTTAATTTTGCTTATACTGATAATACAGTGGGTCATCATTATCGGTAATATCAGCTAATTATTGTATCGGTCGGGCTTTAATGTAAATAAAGTACATCAACCACCCCACCCCCCCCTTTAAAGTGTCTTTTAGGGGCTTGGTATATCTGTCTTTTTGTAAATGAGGGTTTGGATTAGTTTGAATTGAGTTCAACTGAAATTGAATTGAGCATTTTTATCATTGTAAACAGCAACTGTCAGACAATCTAAAGAGGACTCCAAACACGCTGGAAGACCTCAAGTTTGTCCTCGGCACCATCTCAAACATCCGAGACATGTCTCTGACAGTAGAGATGAGGTTCGTGGACATCCAGGAGCGATACAGGACTCTCAGCATGTACAACATACAAGTGAGCTCACCTCTCCTCTCCTATACAGAGCCTATAATTTATGAAATTTAATGCAGACAACAGTGACGCTGCCTAATTCTCCGGTAATCCTCTGTCGTAGTGGAATTATTGTTTAGTGACTCAGTTATGGTATTAACGCAGATTTATTGCTGGTGTTCGCCATGTGTTGTACAGGCTACAGAGGAGGAGCTGCAGCTGGTCGCCCGCATTGAGGAAGTGTGGAGCGATCTCTTTGCTGAGTCCAGACAGGTGGACCGCAGCCTGGGCAGAGTTAAGAAGACTTTCACTGAGGTGAGCACCTCAAACAGCTGCTGAGTAACTACTGCCAGCAGCGCCTCTGCTCATGCTACTTACACTGTATATAACAACACATATAGGGACCACGTCACAATAAGACTATCCTTAAAAAGGCCTTAAAACAGCTTATGAATAATTTGAAGTTTATTAATGGTTATTAATTAGGACATAAGCACCTTAAAATCATTACTAAGAAGTTATAAAACATAAACAAAATGAATCTTACTTTGTCTACTCTAGTAGTCAGCACTAAACGTGTCAGTTTCATCAGATATTCATATTCATCAGATATAACAGCTCACTGCTGCCCTTTCTTATATGTCATAACTGCTTATTAATGTTTTTAAGGTGTTTATGGCCTAATTAATGACCTTTAATAAACTAATTTTAAACCATTAACCCTTTATAAGGGTTGTTTTATGTGATGCTAAAATTCTGACTCTGTATTTTCTCATTTGTACAGCACTTTGAATGACAGCGGTGTATGAAAGGTGCTATATAAATAAATTTGACTTGCCTAAAATATGAGAGATGACTGGAATCATCCCCTTGCATTGTATCTCAGTTTAATATTGTACCGCAGTCAGTCTTGTTTTGTTGTCTCTGTCAGATCACTAAGGAGCAGATAGAGCAGTACAAGCAGGAACTAGCTATCTTCGCTGAGAGCTTCAACATGCATGGCCCAGGAGCAGCTGGAGACAACTTGGAGAAAGGTACACATAGTAGTGTTGGGCCAGAGGTGGACTCCCCTGGACTTCCTGAAATTATGACCTTTAAAGTGTTTATTTTTGCCCCGAGGTCTTAAATACGTACCATTGTAATGCCTGTGGGTGTTCTGTGTCTGATATATTCATCCTTAACGAATAAATAGGGTTGATCGTTTAGCTGCAAAGATTTTCCAACTTTGCCAGCTTTAATTTTCTCTTCTCAGCTTTGAGAAATCAGAATCGCTTTATTTTGCCCGGTATGTTACACATAAAAAGAATTTGTCTTGATGAATACACACCTGTATAACATGTAATATACTGAACAGACCAAACAAGCACACAGACTATTAACAAATATTTAACTAGGGCATAAAAAAATAAAAATTCAGTAAATAGAACAGAATAATAAAGGCCGATGTGAAAACAGCTGAAGAGATGTGTAAATATCTGTGCATATCGTCACTGTCCAAAAAAAAAGTATCTGCTTTTTTGGGATTTTTCATTTTCTACATAATTTGAGCTCAGCAACTGCCCTTCGCATTGTCTGAAAATTTCATGAAGAATGGACCAGGAGAAATGCTCCAGAATTGCTTGTAATAAAATATCTTCAAATTTACTTACTTTAAAAGTAAAGAAGTTTTCTTGGTGATATTTGTTTTTCTTTGGACAGCGACGATGTGCAGATATGGATGTCTGTACATATGCAGGTGTGAGTAAACATAATATAATATCTAATATATACAAAATATTACAGAATGATATGAACATTTGTCAAAAATTAACAATTATACTACACACCCTCCCACGGAATAATTCATTAGTTATATCGTCAGAATGCTTATTTAAAACAGAACATTGCCCTCGTTTTTGAGAATACAAATATATTTTTGTCATATATGATGTTGTTTACTTAGCAAACCAACCCAAACTCGTGTGATTGTTGATAGTAAAGTGCTGTTCCCCATTTCCTCTGGTTTACTGGGCTCAAGACAGCTGTTCTTGTTGATAGTTGTTTTAAAATGTTTGTGGTGATGTTTAAAGTTCTACTCAGTGCGAATTTTAATAGCTTATAAATAAATGACTGTATTTAACTGTATTTCTTCTCATTTTGCTCTGGTATCAAAGTGGTACCAAGAATTTCACTGGTATTGATAGCGACTACTTATAGTTTGGTTTTATGACACCTCTAATGAACACAAATATATAGGGACGCTTAGTTCCTCAGCACTCCGGTTTCCTCCCACAGTCCAAAAACATGCAGTCTGATTGGACATGCTGAATTGCCCCTAGGTGTGAGTGTGTGAATGTGTACGTCTGTCTGTCTGCCCTGTGATGGACTGGCGACCTGTCCAGGGTGTATCCTGCCTTCCGCCCAATGACAGCTGGGATAGGCTCCAGCGCCCCACCGCGACCCAGAAGGATAAGCGGTTTAGATGATGTATGTATGTATGTATGTATGTATGTATGTAGTTCCTTAGCTCAAAAAAGCTTGTGCTGATGGTCTTAAGTTGCATTACAGCTGGTTAAAAAAATGCCTTAAAAAGAATTATATTTAATATTTAACCTAAACCTGCAGATACCCTGAAAGTTTGGCCGCTCCAGTCAAGTTGCTTGTTCTCTGTAGGGGAAGTCAACACGTCCTCTCCAGAGAATACACTTCTGCGCATTTTAATGCACAACCAGTGTTTATTTGCTGAATTTAACATCTAGAAAATGGCCTGTTAAACCACATTTTTTTTTCCAATATCTTAAACTCAAATACATACACATTGTGTAATACAGTTTGAAAAAAATATATATAAGCGTGTTCCCTGTGCAGGATGTGTTAACTTACTTTCACTTAGAAAATCAGCAATACATACCCCAAAGCAAAAACCTGCGGAAAATCAGGGATGTTGGAGGATGTGTGGGGAGCGGGAAGCCAGTCACTGGCATGTATTTTGGGAATGCCCAATATTAAGACATTTTTGGACAGAGTTGCACAAAGTACTGATATATATATTTCGTTTAGAATTTCCCTGTAAATTTGATACACTTTTTCTAGGGGTGCTGGGTTTTGATGTGGCAAGATCGGACAAATATTTATGGAATATTCTATTAATTTCAAGTAAAAAAGTCAGAACAAGGAAGTGGCTGATCCTGATCCCCCTACACTGGATGACTGGATAAACCTGGTCAATGAAATATATCTAAAGGAAAAAAATACTTTTTCTATTAGACTGAAGGTGACAAAATTAGTCAAATTCTGGTTAAAATGGGTTAAATATATAAAGTCTGTAAGACCAGGGTTTGTAGATGTATATATGTATATAGTTATTTGTTTACTTTTACAGAATGTCAAAAAGAAGGGGAAAAAAAAGATTTTTTAAAGAATAAAAAAGATGAAGATAAATCACAGTGTATGAAAGGATATATATATATAATTAGAAATTAACGTGCATGGAATTGTATGTTGTCATTGCATGCTTTTGAATGTCTCCCCTGGAAAAAATACAATAAAAAAAAAAGAAAATCAGCAATAAATTTGACCAGGGGTGTTCAAACCTTTGATTATGGCTGTACATTAATTCTAATAATGTGCTATGACTTCCATTTTTTACCAGGACTGACTGTAATGGGCACCTACGAGACAGAGCTGGCTAAGATGGAGGCTGCCCGTCAGGAGCTGGCCAACGCTGAGAAGCTGTTTGACCTTCCGATCACTATGTATCCAGAACTGCTCAACGTGCAGAGGGACATGAGAGGCCTGAGGCAGATTTACGAGATCTATAAAGCACAGAAGGTTCGACTCAGTCCAGATGCAGACTAGCTGTACTTTCAGTGGAGTAACACTGTTTAAATTGTAGCCCAAGATTAGCTTTATGCTGGTCCTCTGTCCATTGTAATACCACTCTGTACCCACTGGGTGCTTAATTTCTGTGAGTTCAGCAAGTTTTCTTAACACTGGCTACATGGGGTTATGGAGATTTTGCCGTTTGTAATTATGTTTTATATCTATAATTCTGTTATGACCTGGTCAAGAGTCAGGCCGTAACAGAAAATGAGAGTGGGCTCTCTCCCCAGACCTGCTGCCACACCAAACACCGGTCGCCACTTAAACCAGTAAACGAGTAAAGTCTTATTTTTCTAAAAGATCTCATTGACAAAAGGCTAAGCTGTGTGGGAGGACGGCTTCAGGGACGAGAGAGGAGAGAGCCCTGAACGTCTCCCGAGATTGTGGCTCGGCAACCTCTTATACAGGAGGGCGCCCTCGTGTGGCCAACCACTGGCCTGCACGTAAAGCAACATGCAAGAGGGGAACATACACAAAAAGGTGGCAGACACACAGAAAGGCCAGGACCAGGGGTCATAACAATAGTAATTATAGCTTTACACTTAGTATAGTCACTGTACGAATGATAACGTCTAAACATTTAATGCTGTCTGTGATAAATGAGTGCGTTTACATGCACTCAATACTGCGATAATAAGATTTTGTCAGTAGTCTGATCAACATGTTTACATGAACTTGGGTAATCAGATAATGGGGAAACTCCAGGTCCACATGAGTCCGACAGTAATCAGATTTCTGCTTTGTAACCAGTCAATAAACTCACAGAATAAGACGTGATGTAAAACTCAAACTTCATGCTGTGGCTTGTTTTTTTAAACATTGCGCCACTTGAAAATATGAACATACTTCATTTTGTCAAGCATGCAGTTGGTTTCAGCGTCGCTCCAAAAGTGTTTTGCCACAGTCTGTTTTCACACATCCGAAAGAAATCAGAGTAAGAGTTCACATGCACTGAGTAATCTGATTACTGAGCTAAAATCCAGCCTCTTTATTGTATTTCTTAATAGATTTCTAGACCTTACTCTGATCCAAGAGATCACAGCATGCTGTGTACAGGACCATTATCAGTTGGGATAGTGTAGTGGGTAACACCTCTCCCTTCTACGCTGTAGACCAGGGGTATTTAATTAAAACTCAATAAGGTCCAGTTTGCGAAAATATCCTCAAACAAAGGCCCGAACATCATAATGCCTAACTTGCGTCATGATTCAGTGCCATATACTGTTTACTGAAGTAGCCTAGTAGTTATATCAACATTTTATACAGTCAACAACTGAACGTCAAATCAAATAAAGTACAATTCAGTCATATTTCAACAATATTTATTTATTATTTATTTTCAGTCACTTTTCTCTTTTTTTACGGAGCCCTGTAGGGGTCACCAACGAAAAAAAAATTGTGAGGAGGAAAATCTGTCCCTGCGGTTTAGTAATCCATACTCTCAGTTTATAAATGGTGCCCACAGATTTGGAAACTGTACTCTCGGTTAGCAAAACTGTACCCCGTACTACGGAGCTCCATAGGGCTCCATACTTTTTAGAGCACGCCATGTGAAATAACTTCCCTCTCACTCACTTTCTCCTCCGACTGCTGTCTCTCACCTCGTCACTCCCCTTACTTGCTCGAGTCTCAGTGCTCATCATAATGAACAGATCTGATTGGTTGAGTAGCGTCACGTGTGATATTTACAACGCATGCGATTGGTCTGTCAGTTTCCCGTGCCGCTAAAGTGGTACCATAAAGGCTAGAAAAGCCACGCCGAATAAAATAGGACCACCCCGTCGAAATTAAAAAATTCTCCACAGTTTATCGGTTATAGGTCCAGGTCCAGACTCGGACCGCGGTCCGCCTATTAGTGACCTCTGCTGTAGACTGTCCCCCACCTGGGTAAACATCCTACACTACACCAATAAGAGTCCTTGGGCAAGGCTCCTAACACTACCGTTGCCTACGTGTGTAAAATGATCAAATTGTAAGTCACTCTGGATAAGAGCGTCTGCCAAATGCCATAAACTTGCTGCAGAAATTATGATCGATGATTATTGAGTGCATTTAAACACGCTGTGTGAGATCTGTATGCTACATTTGCCTGTTCTTCCGTGTGTCTCCCAGGCTGCTAAGACAGAGTGGTCTCAGACTCTGTGGGTGAACCTGAACATCCAGCTGCTGCAGGAGGGCATTGAAGGCTTCATTAAGAGCCTGAGGAAGCTGCCGAAGGATGTGAGAGCGCTGCCTGTGGCCTTCTTCCTGGAGGGGCGCATGAAAGAGTTCAAAGACTCTCTGCCTCTGCTGCTGGACCTGAAGAATGAGGCTCTGAGGGACAGGTACAGAAAACGGTTTCACCTCAGCGTTATTTTCATCTTGCGCTTCTGTTGAGAAGCTTCAGTTTGAGAACCTCTGGGCTGGTTTAATCTGAGACACGATGCGGTAAGGGCAGCTCCTAAACAGGGGGGCAAATAAGCTTTCATGTTATCCGCCATGCACTTTTTTCTTTAGCGTTTTACTTTTCTGTCCAGTTTAGAACCTGTACTGGTATCAGGTGGTCTTTTAACATGCACCATGAGGCAAATCCTCTAACGTTTTGCACCATCACAAATCCTGATTGTCTGTAAGCATAACGGTCCTTTACCACTTATCAGTAGATCAAAGGGGTGGTCGCTCCTATTTTGCATTTTTGTTTCTTTGCATATGCATTGATATTAGTTTTTAATAGGATATCTTTCTTTTTGGCCCTGACATGCATGTCTTTATTGTTGCTTAGAGATGCTTGTCCAACATGATTTAAGTCCATTTCTGCCAGTTTTTTATCCTGGTTTTGGCAGTGCTATGTCTAGTTTTGGCTTGTGTTTGACCTCAAAGCTGTGAACTATTTCACACTAGTTCACTTTCTTGAAGAGTTATAGTTATTTTTATTTATTACTAAAGATCAAGAAAACATGTCACCGTGAAATAAAAACGTTAAATATGTACCTACTTCTGCCCGAAACGGAGAGAAAATAGTAATAATAATAAAAAAATTAGAATTATGTTAAGTGTCCCTTATTAGTCCCACAACAATGAAGTATTACCTCCGCATTTAAGCCATCTGTGCAGTGAATCAGCCACATACACACTAGTGAAAGCGCACACACTATGCCCAGGGTGGTGGGCATTCCTATCCACAGCGCCCTGGGCGAGCAGCCGGTGGATAGGTGCCTTGCTCAAGGGCATTTCAGTCATGTCCTGTTGGCTCAGGGGATCGAACAGGCGACCTTCCAGTCACAAGGCTGGTTCCCCAACCTCCAGCCCATGACTGCCCCCAATAATAATAATAATAATAATAATAATAATAAAGCTATTATTGAACTTATTACTATAAACAGGCTTCCATAATAAAAGGATATTATTAACACAGGGCTTTGTTTTACACTGGTCAAGTGAGACAGTGAGATCAACAGATAGACCGTGTTCCTAAAGATCCAGTGTTTCACAAATTTAACAAAATAAAATACAGACTTATCAGACTTAAGAATTAAGAGAGGTCATTCCATTCTGCACTGGATGTGGCAGATGCTGCATAGTTTCACATCTGCTCTTCATGGCCTCACGTCTTTGTCTCAGGCACTGGAAAGAACTGATGCAGCGGACAGGCACCAGCTTTGAGATGAACCCAGACACCTTCACCCTGGAGAACATGTTCGCCATGGAGTTACACAAGCACGGCAACGTCATCGGAGACATCGTCACCTCAGCCGTCAAAGAGCTCAGCATAGAGAAGGTATGAAATCACTGTATTTCAGAGGATGCCCCTTGCACCCTGCTCAGGTGCTTCATTGCTATGTTTAGAGTCTCCTGCTCTGCCACACCTGATTCAGTTCAACTCCCTGATGAGCCAAATCAGTGGATTTAGAGGAAGTAAAATGCTGCACAGCAAAAAATATATATATTTATATATACAGGATGCTGTTGGCTGGATATTTTTAGTTGGTGGACTATTCTGAGTCCAGCAGTGACACTGAGGTGTTTAAAAACTCCAGCAGCTCTGCTGTGTCTGATCCACTTGTACCAGCACAACACACACTAACACACCACCACCACGTCAATGTTACTGCAGTGCTGAGAATGTTCCACCACCCAAATAGTACCTGCTCTGTGAGGGTCCATGGGGGTCCTGACCACTGAAGAACAGGGTAAAAGGGGGCTAACAAAGTATGCAGAGAAACAGATGGACTACAGTCTGTAACTGTAGAACTACAAAGTGCTCCTATATAGTAAGTGGAGCTGATAAAATGGACAATGAGCGTAGAAACAAGGAGGTGGTCATAATGTTACGCCTGATCAGTGTATGTAACACACTACCAACTAATATTGTCCTAACAGTCCATTGGCAGATACATTTATTCATCTGGAGATATAAGAAAGTAAAATTATCTGCCAAATTAGTGAGAATTTTACACGATAAGTTTCTTGAAACAAGTAAATCACAAGTTTGGTTACTTATGCATTAAAAAAATCATTAATGTGGTTAATTATGTATCACTTCTGATATTCTGCTTTTAAAATAGAGATTTTTCTCCATTTCTCCACAGGGCGTAAAGGAAGTGGTGGAGTTGTGGGAGAACATGAAGTTCAGCGTGCAGCGCTACTTCAAAGGCACACAGGAACGCGGCTCCATTCTCGGCGCCGTGGACGAGATCCTGCAGAACCTGGACGATAACGCCATGAACCTGCAGAGCATGGCCGGCAGCCGCTTCGTAGGGCCTTTTCTGACCACCATCCAGCAGTGGGAGAAGAATCTGTCACTCATCAGTGAAGTCATTGAGGTCAGCTGCAGAACATAGGGCCTACATTTTTGCCATCATAGATTCTATTTAGTATTAATGAAGATGTTACACATTGACCCAACTGCTACACATAGACACAGCAGCAGCCAACAGTTACTCTAATATTATATAATATAATATAATATAACATAATATAATATAAATATATATAATATAAAAAACGTATAGTTCCGGTCCTAAAATCTGATTGGCTGAGCCGCGCTCGAAGCCATTGTAAAATCCACAATATATCACGGCAGTGACCGCCTCACAACAACTGAACTCTGTATCACTGCGTCACGGCATGAAAGACTTTCTGCTATTAATGGAACAGTCTTTGACTCTAATGCTGATGGCACAGAGCACAGAGTGCACTGATGAAATAAGAACCCATTTTTGTTCAAACTGAGGGGCTGAAAACGTATTTTCATATCTAGAACTAGGTTGGTCAGCTGGCCTACAGGCTAAAAGATGGAAAACAGCTTAAACAACTCTATCATTAATATCACAGACTTGAATTAAAGTACTCGATATGATTCACTGAAAAACTGCAGTATAAAAGTCTAAAGAATGTCACCTGAATGTCTTACACACTTCAAACGTCTGTGTTCCAGTCTGAAGTAGCATCAAACCCTGGCTGAATCCCAAACGGCTCCGTACTCCCTAGCTAGCTAAATAGTGAGCTGTGTAACATTAAGTTTAGAAATTCTAGCTTCTTCTGTCAGATAGTGACTGCTTGTCAAATATGAACGTGGATGAATCCCAAATGACCATTTTTGCGATATTTTGCATTGTTGGGGTGCAAGAGACAGTATTTAAATTCCTACGTAGTGCACTGTGTAGGGTGCAGGGAGCCGTTTGAGATTCAGCCCCAGCGTGAGAAGAGGGGCGTCGTCAGACTGGCAGAAGACTCACGGTGGTAATTTGGAGACCAAAAAGTACTTATAAACTGAAAGTTTTTGCATTAAACAGTGCTGTGTTATTACATGTTCACTGTTATACTTAAAAAGTTTTCAAAAATCATGAAATGTCTGAAGTTTACTGTGATGGGTGACCGAACGTTCTTCTCCTCTTTCAGACGTCCATGGTTGCTTAGCAACGATACCGTACTCTAAAGGAACTACATTTCTTGGCGGAATAGTTGTTTATGACGGTTATTATCAATAATAACTTAAATAATTATCTAAACCGTTGTGCATTTTAATATATTTTATGTTGGCCGGCGTTTTATGGAAGCAATAAGCCACTCAAGGCAGTAAGTTACTGTGATTTTATCACAGGGAAGAGAGTTTTACTTCACTTTGCGTTGTTCCAAAGCCTTCCCCATGATAAAATCGCGGTAACCCACGGCCTCTCGTAGCTTATTGCTTTAATGATATAATATAATATAATATAATATAATTAATGGATCATAAAACTTTTTGAGAATCATGATTATCGAGGTATCGTGATTTTACGTTTTTGCCATATCGCCCGCCCCATCTCGACTACAATTTATCTTCTCAGTAGTAATTAATTGGCTGTTTGGATGATGATAACGCATATTTTACTGCTCTCTCTTACAGTAAGAAATGGGCCCTGACGGACGCAACCATTAATATGCATTTTTCTAACCACATAATGTGATGTTCTTGTCTGTTTATAGGTTTCCTTGTTCACTTTTTCCAGTAAAGTATTTTGAAAAGTGAAAGGCTATGATAAGCCATGGTTTATTGATGGTCAGTTTATTACATGTGTGTTGTTTGGGCTTATTTTACAACTCAGTTACTCAATTAACCATCAGAATAATCAGTATATCATGTTTAGTATATAGTATAGAATAGTACATAACGAATTATAATTATTAAAATTCATAAATAACATAATAAGCTGACACAGTTGGACCCATGGACAATTCTGAGATCTTTTTTATGACGTGACACTTTCCAGGTTTGGATGTTAGTGCAGAGGAAATGGATGTACTTGGAGAGCATCTTCATTGGAGGAGACATCCGCTCTCAGCTGCCCGAAGAAGCCAAGAAATTTGACCACATTGATAAAATGTTCAAAAAGGTATCTAACCTTTTAAATCTTTCCTAAGGATACTTATCTTAAGCAGGCTGGAGTCCATTAGTGAAGCTGAATTCACACTTATTCTCCAAAAAAGTTCTAGACTGTTAATCATTTAATATAATTCATTATTTGAAGTAAGTCTGTTGACTGTATGACTTCTGGTGCGGTGCGTCCTCAGATAATGTCAGACACAGTGAAGGATCCGGGCATTAAGAGATGCTGTCTGATGCCGAACCGCCTGGCCGACCTGCAGAACCTAAGTGATGGCTTGGAGCGCTGCCAGAAGAGTCTGAACGACTACCTGGACTCCAAACGCAACGCCTTCCCTCGCTTCTTCTTCATATCCGACGATGAGCTGCTCAGCATTCTGGGGAGCAGCGAGCCGTCCTGCGTCCAGGAGCACAT
This sequence comes from Colossoma macropomum, assembly GCF_904425465.1. NCBI lineage: Eukaryota > Metazoa > Chordata > Actinopteri > Characiformes > Serrasalmidae > Colossoma > Colossoma macropomum. The sequence goes on along the minus strand of NW_023494806.1, from coordinate 3,383,314 downwards.
GATCAAGGTACTTAGAGTCAGACTGGGAAAGTAAGGCTTGACCATTTTCTGTTGTGATGTTGAAGAACATCTGTACATCATGCTATTCATTGCTAAGCTGTGTTCACAATTGGCCAGGGTCGCAACCTAAATGTTAAGAGCCATTTTGTCCTTTCAACAAAAATCTAACCGCCTTGGGAGCCACAACATTTTATGTCCATTTTACCATCTTGGCTGTAAATATGTCTCAGTATGTGCTGATGTCCTAGTATAGGCTAAAAAATATAATACAAATGAAAGCGCAAGCTTACTTAGCCTTAGCTCAGCTATAGCTACTTTTCTCACATCTCTGGCAGGAACATTTTTAACGAGGCTGAAGTCGCTTCTCATTCCGCAGCTTTTTGTTCGAATTTTCTCGTTCCGCCTTAAATGATGCCTGAGGTGCCAGAATGTAACTGCTGCACCGTTTAAGGTGGAACGGGAAAATTTGAACAACAACCTGGCGAATGGGAAACTGACTTCAGCCTCACGACTGTTTCGTTTTTGACAGTTTCTCGTTGCAGATTAAACATATCAGGAAACTAGCTTGAGTGATTATAAATGCAAATAATTCCATTCGTCTCCAGATCATCGTCCATCCTAAATGTTTCTCCTTGCCTTTTCATTAATACTAGCTAGGCGAGATTTGTTGCTATGGTAACCAGCAGCCTGCATACCAATCTTCAGGGTTAAAGGGTGAATCAGCAGTTCTACATTAACTCCAGCTTTTCAGACCATTTATTGTTAAACTGTGTTGAACGATCAGCAGAGCTTTATTTTACTGTAAAGGAGGATTATTTTATTTTTACCTACAAATCTGATTCTGCTGTGGAGCCACAACAGGGCAGTAAAAGAGCCGCGTGTTGCCGACCCTCTAAACTAGGCATTTTTCCTTAATCACTGTGCGAAGGGGAAGGTGGTCAGTGCAGAACATTTTTAAAGAGTTTATTTAAAACTTTATAAGAAAAGAAATAGAGCCTGATGGACACCCACATTTATATGCGTTTTAGGGTGTGTTCAGGTTTGGCAGGTTTGGTTGGATTAAAGCGAACCCTGGTGCGATTGCTCTGTTAGTGCGCCTCATTAGAGCTCTGGTGCACACCAAATAAGCAGATAAAGACCCACTGAGCAGGTCGTTCTCAGTTGGCTTCAAAACGAACTCTGGAGTGGTTCATTTGAATTATGAACACAATACAGACCAAACATGTCTAAACAGACCAAAGACAGAACAAACCGTCATCTCCTCTCTGCAGAACGTCTCTGGTATGTGGTGTCAGAGTGTCTGGTGCTATTTTGACGCATGCATGTGTTTAATCATCTCTTCATAAGCTCTGATTATAGAACAGATAGTTTCGGTTTTGGGAAAAGGCCGAGACACATTTAAAGCCATTATAAAATTCTCAAAATACACATTTAACTGCACATATAAAATATATTATGTATTAAGGCACTAAGCAGTAAATCAAAGGCTGTGTATGGTTTGTGAATGGTCAGTTAATTCCGTTTTAGTTGTTCAGCCTTATTTTAAAACTTGATTACTTGATTAATCTTCAAAATAATAAAACTTTACACTTTATAATAAAAGTATATTTGTAGATTACTCATGTAATTAGTACCTGATCTTAGGTCAGCAGCTAACAGCACTTTTCTTTTGTCCTTTTTGTACTCTAATCCAGATGTATGACAACATCGCTTCGCTGCGTTTCGATACCGGGACAAACGGGGAGACGGTGGTGGGGGCCCTGGTGTCAGCAGAGGGGGAGGTGATGGAGCTCAAGCAGGCTGTTCCTGCGGAGGGCCGAGTGGAGGACTGGATGACTGCAGTTCTGCTGGAGATGAGGAGGACCAACAGGCTTATCACCAAAGAGGCAATCTACTTCTACAGCCACAACAAGAGCAGGTACATAAATCAACAACCCAATGAATGGACTCCGATTGTGACCTTGTGCAAAATCACAGCAAAGGTAATTCCCTTACAGTTGAGCTGGACAGATGATTTCTGTAATGCTGTGTTAACATTACAAGAGTAGATGGAAGACACCATACCAGATGTTCTGTGTTTCAGTGGATTAGCAATGGAAAATAAATTGGTTATGTACAACATCAATATTAATATGTCAAACACATTAGACCAGGGGTCGGCAACCCTAATGTTGAGCCATTTTGTCAAGTTTCAGCAAAAATCTAACCAGAAGATTTCATGTCCATTTTATTGAAGTAACATTTCACCATCTTATAATCATGTCTCAGTACGTGTTAATGTCCTAGTATAGGCTAAAAAATATAATATAGACAAAAACAGACTAACTTTGCTCTGCTTTAAGCTCAGCTATAACTGCTTTTCTCACATCTCTGGCAGGAAACTTTTCTGCTAAAGTAGAATAGTTTCTTGTAAAATGTCTCTTAACGTTCGTTTTTTTCCGAGGTTGAAGTCAGCTTCTTGTTCAGATTTTCCCGTTCCACCTTAAAGGGTGCCTGAGGCGCTCAAATGTAGCTAACTTTGTAGCTAACTGTTGCACCATTTAAGGTGGATCGTGAAAATTCGAACAAGAAGCTGGCGAATAAGAAGCTGAATTAAGCTTCGCAACTTTTTAGTGTTTGACAGTTTCTTATTGCAGATTAAACAAATCAGGACTCAGTTGGCATGCTTATAAATGCAAATGAGTCCATTCGTCTCCAAATTATTGATGTTCGTCTTGAATCTCTCTCTTTGCCGTTTCGTAGCTACTAGCTAGGTGAGATTGTTGTCTGCATTGCTGTGGTGACCAGCAGTCTGCGCTGATCTTCAGGGTTAAAGGGTGAATTAGCAGTTGTGGAGCCGCAACAGGGCAGTAAAAGAGCAGCATGGGGCTCCGGAGCTGCGTGTTGCTGACCCCTGCATTAGATGTACTGATGAACATTTGCGTGTTTTCAGAACAGTATAGTGGGTAAGACTAATGCCCTGTTCACTGCCATCACCATGGTGACATTTACATAGCTGCATCTTTATCAGTGGTTGGGTACCGTCAAATCTACAATGGGTATAGTTTACAGAGTCAATAATTGATTTGTATTTTTCTGAGCTGCAACAGTCATTATTGCGCATAAAATATTGAAAAATCAAAGCTCGACCTTAGAATTTATTGGTATTCTTGACACACAGCGAGTCTGTTACGCTATTTGAAAGGTCTTGAAATTAGTGGATAAGTCAAATTCAGTGAATTCATGTTTAGTTTCTTGTACTGGATGGACTGGAATTTAATCAAGCCCAATTCTGATTATATTGGTCGTTCCTAAATACTCTAAATGCTGTCCCTGGGTCAGGGTGGACTGGATGCTGGACTACCAGGGCATGGTTGTACTGGCAGGGAACCAGGTGTGGTGGACCTGGGAGGTGGAGGACGTCTTCCGCAAGGTCATTGCTGGCGATAAGCAGGCTCTGAAACAGTACGCCAAGAAAATGCACCGACAGATCGACGACCTGGTCAGACGCATCACACAGCCCTTAAAGAAGAATGACCGACGCAAACTCAACACCGTCCTCATCATAGACGTCCACGCCAGGGACATCGTGGACAGTTTCGTCAGAGACAGGTACAAGACACGCTCATTTTGAACTTTCTTATTGAAATATCGTGTCTCACATCTCAACTCACATTCAGGCTTACAGTGCAGAATATCCTCCTGCTGACTGAGCAAGAATCAAAGGTTTTATACAGTTCTAACAAATACATTATTATCAGATGTGAAGTTAAGCACCAGTCTGTCTACATAATTCGACAGTGAATGTGGATTGGCTGTAAGACGAGGTGAGGACAAGTGGTTGACCTCCATATTGTTGATGAGACAGTTAGAACTGCAACATTGCAGAATTCCTAAGACTGGATGCCTGAAGTCTGACATTTAAACAAGTATTTAAACAAATAAGTCAGAGTTATCCCAAAAATATTAAATATTGTTGTTACTGAGTGTCTAAGTAAAGAGGTAGAGAGCTATTTAACCCTTGTGGGGTGTTGGGGTCGGTGGGACCCATTTTCAGTGTTTACCACAAGAAAAAATGATGTGATTTATTATTATTTTAACCTCAGATTCTTGGTCTTTGCTCATTTTCTGTGAAGAACATATAAAATAACCCATTTTCAGTGTCTTCACTCTGTTCACCCCCCACACATTTATATTACACATGTGGTGTTGGGCTGAACCTGCGGGGAGTAAAAGTGTGGAGGTGCTGTGTCCTTCACTCTGTTCTCCTCCTACATGGCCTGCTATTAGTGTGTGTGTGTGTGTGTGTGTGTGTGTGTGAGGGTGGACAACATGGACAGGCTGCTGACTGGCTACAGCTGCTAAAGGAGAACCCTACGCTGGACACTTGTGATATTTTAAACATCTGGTATTTTACACAAATTGTTATGGTTATGATTTAAAAAAACAATAATGTGGTGGGTCCAGCAGACCACTGAGTAACAAACACATCAACACCACACACGGGTTAAATCTGATTTGGGAGCGAAATAAAATCTTTTCAAATTGGTGAAATTGGTAAATTGAAATTGGTGAAATTAAATATAATTGTAATCACAAAAAGAGCTCTTAAAGGCTTAGGTCTGTGTTTCCCAACCTGCTCCTCAGGGCCCCCACATTTTTCCTTCATCTCTGTGTGTTGTGAGTTAGGTTGGAGCAAAAATGCGGACTGTCTGTGGGGTCCTATGGACTGGGCTGGGAAACATTGGCTTAGATCAGTGGTTCTCAAAATGAGGCCTGCTTCACAAAGCAGGATTTATTGCTTAGCCAGCTAACTTTAAATTAATTCTTAATCTAATCCTGGATTTTCTGTCTCACAGTGGTGGTTCACTTTTTCACTTGGATACATTACAGTGGCAACTTGTGCCGTACACCTAATCTGCTCCATGGCAGGTTTAGTGGGAGATGACAGATCCATTACAGATTGTATCAGAGAAGTTCTTTGACCAGCCAAGGGCAGACCCTTCTTTCCTTTTTAGGTCAGCTTTCTTTCTGAATTGCTGCACATCATCAGGACGTCTTTTATACTACACATAAAATCAAGGCATTAAAGAAGAATGGCAACCACTTAGCTACCTCTTCATGACGTTTATAGTGAACAACCAGTCTCATGACAATCGTTTCATCATTCAATCGACCATCGACAGTCGTTGGATTATCGGAAAACAAGAAATAATACTGCATAAATATAAAGACTATAAAGCAAAGCAGCAAAAAGCAACTGTTGACACAGTGACAGCAGTGATAGTGTGTTTTTTGCTGTTACAGTTGCTTTCCTTTAATGAGAGTACATTTGTTGTTACTTTACTAACTTTACTAAATTTGTTACTTTCCTCCTCTGGTAAGTACGGAGCCCCTGAGGGGACGGAGGTAAAAAAAAAAATAAAAAATGTAATTAATTTGAGTGAACGTTTTGCAGTTCATACGCACGTTTTCTTTTATTCGTGGTCACGATTTCTTAAATCGCTCCCTTGTTTTCTTTGAATCGTGTGCACATTTTCTTTACTTTGTGGGTACGTTTTTTTTTTAATTCATGATAACGATTTTCTAATTCGTTCTCTCATTTTCTTTTAATTGTGGTCATGTTTTTATTTTGAACTGAATGCACGTTGTTTGTTTTTCTGATTCGTGCACAAAATCAATGTAGTAGATACAGGTCGCGTTATTTGTCCTGTGTAGAAGTAACTAACAGCTCCCCGAGACTGTCTGACGGGTTTTGATGTGTTTGATGACGGGTTTTGATGTGTTTGATAAGATAATAGACAGAGAGGCTCATCAGGTCTGGTTTTGATTTGGGGCGTTATGAGGAAACTGCAGCTCCTCTTCACAGCAAAGTGCCCACAGATTCATCAGTGCAGCTGCAGTTTGGTGGAGAAATGAAGGAAGACAATAAACTACAACCACAGTCTTCACTAAACTGCACTGTCTAATGATCATATTTAACAGAGATAGAGACGCAGCGCGGCCGCTTAGTCCTGTTTCTGCTCCCACGTGAAGCTGCGGTGTTAGAGATCATCACACAATTACAGAAAGAAATGATCAGCATCAACAAACTCACATTAAACACACACAGAGACACTCATGTGGGATGAGGTCGAATGGCAAGAGAGTTTAATAGATCTATGGATTAGATGTAGATATATTAATGTGAGGATGTTGACCTTTTTTTTTTACCTCCGTCCCCTCTGGGGCTCCATAGGTAAGTACACTGAAAACTTCACAATATGCAGGACAGGGAAAATGCAAGACCAGGGTTGGGAAAACTGCTCTACTCATAATACTATCTGTCTGCAGTATCACCGATGCTCGTGAATTTGAGTGGGAAAGCCAGCTGCGCTTCTACTGGGACAAGGAGCCGGACGACCTGTTTGTGCGACAGTGCTCTGCTCAGTTCTCCTACGGCTATGAGTACATGGGCCTGAACGGCCGACTGGTCATCACTCCGCTCACTGATCGCATCTACCTCACGCTCACACAGGTACAGACAAATGTGTAGCTTTGTCGTTATTGTTATTGTGTGTTATCGCACCAATATTGGACAACTTTACAGAACATTGGTAAAAAATCTCATTCAGCCTAATGAGAAACTGTAGAACAGACTCAGTTTATATCACAATACCTACATTTAGAGTCAGTTATTCATTCAGCCTAATGAGAAACTGAACAGACTCAGTTTATATCACAATACCTACATTTAGAATCAGTTATTCATTCAGCCTAATGAGAAACTGTAGAACAGACTCAGTTTATATCACAATACCTACATTTAGAGTCAGTTAATCATTCAGCCTAATGAGAAACTGTAGAACAGACTCAGTTTATATCACAATACCTACATTTAGAGTCAGTTAATCATTCAGCCTAATGAGAAACTGTAGAACAGACTCAGTTTATATCACAATACCTACATTTAGAGTCAGTTATTCATTCAGCCTAATGAGAAACTGTAGAACAGACTCAGTTTATATCACAATACCTACATTTAGAGTCAGTTATTCATTCAACGTAATGAGAAACTGTAGAACAGACTCAGTTTATATCACAATACCTACATTTAGAGTCAGTTATTCATTCAACGTAATGAGAAACTGTAGAACAGAATCAGTTTATATCACAATACCTACATTTAGAGTCAGTAATTCATTCAGCCTAATGAGAAACTGTAGAACAGACTCAGTTTATATCACAATACCTACATTTAGTGTCAGTTATTCATTCAGCCTAATGAGAAACTGTAGAACAGACTCAGTTTATATCACAATACCTACATTTAGAGCTGGTTATTCATTCAGCCTAATGAGAAACTGAACAGACTCAGTTTATATCACAATACCTACATTTAGAGCCGGTTATTCATTCAACCTAATGAGAAACTGTAGAACAGACTCAGTTTATATCATAATACCTACATTTAGAGTCGGTAATTCATTCAGCCTAATGAGAAACTGTAGAACAGACTCAGTTTATATCACAATACCTACATTTAGAGTCAGTTATTCATTCAACCTAATGAGAAACTGTAGAACAGACTCAGTTTATATCACAATACCTACATTTAGAGTCGGTTATTCATTCAGCCTAATGAGAAACTGTAGAACAGACTCAGTTTATATACAATACACTACATTAGAGTCGGTTATTCATTCAGCCTAATGAGAAACTGTAGAACAGACTCAGTTTATATCACAATACCTACATTTAGAGTCAGTTATTCATTCAGCCTAATGAGAAACTGTAGAACAGACTCGGTTTATATCACAATACCTACATTTAGAGTCAGTTATTCATTCAGCCTAATGAAAAACTGTAGAACAGACTCAGTTTATATCACAATACCTACATTTAGAGTCAGTTATTCATTCAGCCTAATGAGAAACTGTAACACACTACACAACTTAGAGTCTTGTTAATTACTTTCAAGCTGTTTTAGCCATAGAAAGACTTTAGTAATGTATTGACAGATACGGATGATCTTGTATAAAAATATAAAAGTAGTTCATAAATACTATAAATTAGTATTTATAGTATTTATAAACTAGTATTTATATTTAATTATATAATATAAATTAGTATTTATATTTAAATTACTATAAATAAGGCAAGTGTGTAATGTGCTGTCTGTAGGCCTTGTCTATGTATCTGGGAGGAGCACCAGCCGGGCCTGCAGGTACAGGGAAAACAGAGTCCACTAAAGACCTGGCCAAGGCTCTCGGCCTGCTGTGTGTGGTCACCAACTGTGGTGAGGGCATGGACTATATGGTAAGAGGGTCTACAAATAATTAACAATAACGTACGTTTTTCAGTGCAGTTATGTCTAAGAGTGGAATGACGTCCATAAATTAAGCGCTGTGCTTTTATACCTTCCTACAGCTGTAGTCAGAAGAATGCTGCTTGTTTACACAGCATGGACTGTTAGTAGATGTTTCCCTAGAAGATACAACAACAATTTCTCTTAATTTTGCTATAATACGTTAAAAAAAGATCCTACAAACTTGGATTCCTCTCATTTTGCCTCTATCTGTCCCACTTCCTCCTCCTCCTCCTGCGTCTCCAGGCAGTGGGGAAGATCTTCTCTGGTTTGGCTCAGTGTGGTGCTTGGGGCTGCTTTGACGAGTTCAACCGCATCGATGCCTCTGTGTTGTCCGTCATCTCCTCCCAGATCCAGACCATTCGCAACGCTCTCATACTGCATCTCCAGAGGTTCCACGTGAGTCCAGCACATCAGTGATCTGATCGAATCTTCACCTTCATTTGTTCTCCTTTCTTTCTCATAATAGTAATTAGAATTATAACTAGAAAGGGAACGTTTGTGAACGAACAAACTTTCGTTAACGAATTGCATTAAATGTTAAAATGGTGGAAGACTGTTGATGGTTATTAAAGTGTTGCTAGGCAGTTGATACAGTATCCCAGGTGGATGGTAATGTGTTGCTAGGTGCTACCTTAAACTGCTTTAAACCCACTGTCACCTTAAATTCAGTGCCACCTTAAATGTAATCATAACTTAAATTTACTGCTACCTTAAATTCACTTAAAAAAATGCAGTTCCACCTTAAATTCACTGATAACATAAATTCACTGCCATGTTAAATTCAGTGCTACCTTAAAAGCACTTCCACCTTAGATACACTTCAACCTTAAATTTACTGACACTTTAAATTCACTGCCACCTTATACCATAAATGCAATTCCACCTTAAAACCAGTGCTACCTTAAATGCAGTGCCACTTTAAATTCACCGGCACCCTTAAATTTACCCAAGAGTTCTGTGGTTCTATTGTTCTGTTAAGTTACAGTGGAAGTTAAAGATTATTAATCTGTTATAATAAAATATGCAAGTGAAATAACTAATGTTATCATATTGTGTTTGAATTGTTGATAGTTTGAGGGTCAGGAGATCAGTCTGGACTCCCGAATGGGAATCTTCATCACGATGAACCCAGGCTACGCTGGACGTACTGAACTACCTGAGTCGGTGAAGGCTCTCTTCCGGCCGGTGGTGGTCATCGTCCCTGACCTGCAGCAGATCTGTGAGATCATGCTGTTCTCAGAGGGCTTCCTCATGGCTAAGGTGAAGGTCATAACTGCAGACGGCTAATATACACTCAATCCTTAAAGTTTAATCCTTGATGTACTAATTGACCTATCCATGCTCTGCCCACAAATGCATTCTTTTGTAGTGCTTTTTGCTTGTTTGGATAAGCTTTAAAGAATATTAGCAAAAATTTAGTTTAACCTAATGAAAAGAAGTTCAGAGTCACTACATAACGTTGAATTTACAGTTTAAAATGCTACACTGAACTGTAAATTTGCCACAATTCAAAATCAGATGGATTATATGACAAAAACTACACCTGATTCATCCTAATAGTGTGACCTTTAACACACTTGCAGTGTATACATTACTGTGTAAAAGTCATTTATTTAATTTCCATTCCACTTCATTATTGCTGTAGATTATTAGGTATACGATAATCCACTTGCATAAGGAAAGAGAAAGTCAGAGAAAAAAACAGCAGTTTCAAAAACTGGAGTACGATAAATGATTAAAGGCTGCAGAGAAAATGTGCCTCCTAACAACCACCTGGAAGACCTGTTAGACACTAAAACTGCCCCCATCAGATAAACAGCACTTAAAGCTTTCATCTCTGAGAGGGAGGAGAAAATCAAGCTGCTTCAGATCTGAAAACATCCACAGGTGTTTCTGTCCATCCTTCCACTGTGAGAAGACGTCTCAGCGCTATGGGTCTGAAAGGATGTGTAGCTGATCAAGAAGAACCTCACTGAGAAAAGGAGACGGACACATCAAACAAAGAAGCTGAACGATGGACTGACCACCCCAGAGTCCAGACCTCAACACCACTGAATGTGTTTGATTACTTCAGAAAATGATCAACCAGCTTCTAAGACTGAACTTTGGAGGTGTGGGGAAGTTGTGTGCTACAGTTCCTCATTATGTTGAATGGGATTTTTGCCAGTGTTCTGTTAAGTATGCATTTGTGGGGAGCATGGACAGGTCAGTTTATATACTTGGGCAGTTGGGCAGTACAAAATGCGTACTTCAGGTCTGTCATAGGCACTACACACATTTTACACAAGGCACAGAAGATTTAGCACTGTGCTTTTTGAGTTATAGGTGTTGGCGAAGAAGATGACCGTGCTGTATAAACTGGCTCGAGAGCAGCTGTCCAAGCAGTCTCACTATGATTTTGGGCTGCGAGCACTAAAGTCTGTCTTAGTGATGGCAGGAGAGCTGAAGAGAGGCTCCCCTGATCTCAACGAGGTGGGCAGCACTTTAAACACTGCAGAACCGTAATGGTTTTCTCTCTTCTGTCAAACCATGAACTGAATAGAAAGCATTCTGATGAATCTGACTTTGAACAGATAATAAATAATAAATAAAGAGATAAGATGCTACTTTGGAATTAGTGTTTTTAACTTATAATTCTTAGAAAAATGCTGTACTATTTGAATCTGATTTTGTAGTTCTGTATTTAAAGGGGTATGTAACCAATTTTGAAAAAATTCTGCATAATTAAATTAAGATGTAAACAGAGTCGTTCAGAGTGGTTTGGTGTGAAATGCTCTGTTTTAGAGCAACTTAGCGAGTAAGTATTGTTCACAGTGGTGGTGATAGGAACCAGACGTCACCCTCTAAAAGCTCCCTCACAGAAAGTTACTACATGAAATATTACACAAATAAATGGCCTGATTTATCAGACATTGTTTTCTGATAGTTTTTAGAAGGTTTTGGACTAAAGCAAAATTTTAAAATCCATTTATGGTGAAGGGGTACATGCTGGCTATAGTAAGGCAAAATAGAACCAAATATGCATATTAAATATATTTATGCATATTAAATATAAACTCTGAGAATAAACTGGTTGTATTGCTGTTATAGACAGTCTGACCCCTGGTTCATATCTGTCCGGATACGTTTCTCCTCGGTGCAGCATGTCACATCAGACCACTCTGAGTACCTTTGTTTTCATTATAACAATGTAATTATTCAGAAAAATTCCCATTTAATTACATAGTTGCACATTTACATTCTTATCAACTGGTTTGAGTCTGCATTTCAGGCTTTTTGATGTGTTTTGGTGTCAATAAATGACAAATTAAGTTCAAATCATAATAAAATATCTCTTCTTCTACTTACAAACACAAATATGTTATCAATTAAAAGTTTGAAATCTGCACTTTCTGTAGGATGTTTACTCTTCTGTGGGTTCTGGCTAACCAGTATACTTATATTAATACCTACTAGTAGTAGCAAAAATGGCAAATTCACTTTTTTCAGTAAAGTCACGTTGTCTCTCTCCACCCTCAGGATGTGGTGCTGATGCGAGCTCTGAGGGACATGAACCTTCCAAAATTTGTGTTTGAAGATGTTCCACTGTTTCTGGGACTGATCTCAGACCTGTTTCCGGGACTGGACTGCCCACGTGTGCGCTACCCCAGCTTCAATGACGCTGTGGAAACCATCCTGCAGGAGAATAAATACATCCTGCTGCCCAATCAGGTTCTATTCTGAATCCAGACATGTTTGCCTTTCTCAACATGAAGAATTACTTCTGTTGTTTTTTCTATCTGAACAGCTTAATGCTTTGTACTGTCTCTATTACTTATTATTTACCAGATGTGTTAGCCCAGGGCTGCGTGGTTTCTGTGTACATTTACTTAGTTACATATATTCAAGTAAGTTTTATGAATTTGTACTCTCTTGAGATTTTGCTAACGACTCTACTCAAGCGTAGTAGTGAGGAGTTCAGTCTACTTTTCACTCAGCTTAATTTTTATTCATTAACATTTAGTGTTTATTGAATTCTGTTTTGTTGGTTTAGCATCTGTACTGTTTTGTACTGGTAACAGCTCACACTTTAGAGGTTTATAATTTTATTTTAGACCAAACGTATCCAAAGGAAGAAAAGAATAGTCTTATAAACTTCATATCGCTGTTGTCGGAAGAAAACCTTGTATCTCCAAAATGGTAACTTTACAGGAGAAGGAAAAAACATACTTTATTTTCAATGTAAGTCAATGGAGCCAGACTTTTTTCTAAGTCATTTTGGGTTTTCCTTTGGTCCATCCTTCAAGAAATTTACAAACAATGTAAAGGACAACAAGCATTTTCAAATTATGTCAAAAACTGTAAAACGACAAAAATGGAGATACAAGGTTTTCTTCCGACGGCAGTGATATGCTGATGGATGCTGGATGTACTAAGAAGTATGATGATCTTGGTATTGGCATATAGCCTCTGACAGATAATTCACGCCAAATTTGGAGTATTTATCATACACTGTCTTATACAATATTTGCATTTTATTAATTTTACAGCATTGGTTTCCCTGCAGAAATAAGTGAATTTAATCCCAATTTCTACGTTATAAATGTTCATATATCAGCATCGGCATCTGAATCAATAGATATGTACATAAAACCTGTACTGGGTGTCAGAATCAGCCTGCAATTCCCATATCAGTGCAGCCCTACTAAGATGTTCCCCTGTCTCTGTGTTTGGCTGCAGGTGGACAAAGTGGTCCAGATGTACGAGACCATGATGACCAGACACACCACCATGGTGGTGGGACCCACAGGAGGGGGGAAATCTGTGGTTATTAATACTCTGTGCCAGGCCCAGACCAGGTTCCTGTCTTTGTTTACAGTTTAAACCTTTATATGAAAATAATGCGGTTGAAATCCTGTAAGCTAATAATTCTGTAACTGTTTGAATACATTTAGCCTCTAAAGTTGGATTTTTTAATTTTGATTCATTTCCCTGATGTGTCTCTAAATCTGTAAATCATGTAAACGCAGGCTGGGACTGTTGACCAAGATGTATGCGCTGAACCCCAAAGCCATGAGTGTCATCGAGCTGTATGGCATCCTGGACCCAGTGACCCGAGACTGGACCGATGGGATACTGTCCAACATCTTTCGAGATATCAACAAGCCTACTGACAAAAAAGAACGAAGGTGGCGGCTGGGGCTGAAAGATTAATCGTTTTTATATCGGAATTGCAGTTTAATAGAGTGCAATTTTCAAATCGCAAGAGCTGCAATTTCTTCTATAGCTTACACTTAAAAAAGAAGGTTCCTCAAGGTTCTTAAAAGGTTGTTTTTTTAGCAAAGACAATCATTCTATATAGAACCATGAACACTCTATGATCCATTTGCATGCTTAAAGGGTTCTTTGCATGGTGAAATGGAAAATGTGTTGTGTATGCTTCTATATAGCACCAAAATGGGTTCTGCTATTGTTATGGTGTGAAGCTTTTTGGTGCTATATAGAACCCTCTACAACACAGACTCCATCAATGAAGAACCATTTCACCATGCAGAGAACCCTTTAAGCGTGCAAATGGATCTTAGTGTTCATGGTTCAATATAGAACCACTGTTTTTACTAAAGAACCCTTGAAGAACCATCTTTTTAAAGTATGTATGTTGTCAAAAAAGTTTTAAGAGGGTAAATTGAACCTAATAAAGCAGAGCTTTTGCCTGTAGATGAGTTAGACCAATCAGAAGCAACCAAACCTCCATGTGTTGTGACATCACAACCACTACTTACTGGCAGTTTGGCCATTCAGGGGTCAAGCCAAAAAGGGTGGGTAGTCTGGTCTTCTTGGCCAAAAAAGTCAGCCCTGAATCTCAATTTATAATAAATAATCCCAATATAAATTGGAAATAATCGCAATTAGATATTTTCCCCAAATCGTTCAGCCCGACTGGCGGCCATTACAGTTGTATGCAAAAGTTTGGGCGCCCCTGGTCAAATTCTATGTTCTGTTGATTTTCTAAACTAGAAATAAGTGAACACATCCTTTACAGAGAACACACTTCTGCACATTTTAGTGCACTGCTTATTTGCTGAATTGTACAAATTGTACAATGTCAAGAACGTAAGATGTGGCCCATGCAAAATTTATGGCACATCTTATGCTGTATGTTTAATTTTTTTCTGATATAGTAAACTCAGCAAATAGAAATTTAGAAGACAAAAGCAACATTTAAGTGTGCTCCCTGTAGAAAGGAAATCAACAGAACATGTAATTTGATCAGAGGGGTTCAAAGGTTTACATATGACTGTATGTCCACTGATGTTTGTGTTAAACTTAATTCACTACCATCTGTTTAACCCTTCAAATAAATTTTAATAAACAACTATTTCTGTTGTTTAAATCCGCTCTTTTCCATTAATTACAGCTTAACAAACAGTTTTCCAAGATAACAGAATCATTTTCTTGATATTTTGAGAAAAGAATTAAATAGAACTTGTTATAATGGGCTAACAGAGTAAGTAATATATGTGAATGCATAGCCACGTAGGGCTTGTAAATTCATATATTTTTATTTGGATAATGTCACAAACTACCTGTTTGAGCAGGAAAACATATGAATAGGAATATGCTTCATATTTCAGCTGCCTTTTACTGCTACTCTGATTAAACAAATCTGAAACTAATATGGTGCATCCAACCATAGAGGCAGCATGGAGCTTCTTTTATACAGTGATAGGAAATGCTTCCACATGCTGATCCACCAGATTTTAACCAGTTAAAGGAGATAAAGACAAATAATCTGAACCGATCACAGGGACGTTTAATATGGTCTGATTTACTAAAGCACATGTAAGGTTTTTTAGAGAGCAGAAACAAAAGTAGATCATGTGGTTGGTTGAGGTAACACCAAATAGCACCAAATGTTTTATTTATTTATTTATTTTTGATAGGCATGTTTTCATTAGTTGTGCCTACACCACTCCTTAAGCTGGGTAAAATCGTGGCTTATTGCTTTTAGAAAATGGCAACAATACACTGTAAAAATTGAGGTCGGCTCAGCTTGATATGGTAACTGATTACATGGCTTCTCTTGAGTTGACTCAACTTGAGGACACCAGAGTTCACACAACTCAGACTTCTTAGTTGAGTCAAAAATTCTCTCAGCTACTGTTTCTAGGTCTGCATCTCAGTTAGATAAACAATTTTTTTTAAACGATTTTTTTTTACTCCCCCCACTAGCTGGCGCTTCTTTTATCACGTAGTCCCATCTGGCATATTTTCCTCTTGGGCTTCTGGATATGGACAGCTGTGGTATCACTGGGATTCAAACTCACAACCTCCTGACGTTGGGATGAATGTGCTACATGAGACGATGCCCGGCTTTAAAGTTAAAACAACAAATATTTTCTCCAGTGTGTTAAACATTTGTAGATACAAAATCTGAGTTGCTTCATGTGTTTCTGAGTGGTGCAGTGGACTAAGCCATCACCCCAACAGGAGGTTGTGAGTTTGAGCCCCAACAATGCACAGCCATCCATTAGTCCATACCCAAGAGGAAGAATGTCTAGCAGGACTGTGTGATGGAAAGAGTCCTGGCTGGTGGGGAAGTTGAGCATTAAAAACAGGTTCATTTTATTTATCTAACTGAGATGCAGAACTAAAAATTAAAAGAACTTTTGACTTAGAAGTCTGAGTTGTGTGAACTCTGGTGACCTCAAGTTGAGTCAACTCAAGAAAAGCCATGTAATCAGTCACTATATCATTTTGAGTTGAGCTGACCTCTCATTTTTAACAGCGTACACAATATGATGATATACATCAATGATCAATAACTTATTGAATTTATTGTTAGTATCAAAGTGAGGAGCGTAGTCTGTTGACATTAGACAAGCACAGTAATGTATTTTAATTACTTAATGCATAAATGCAAAATTCAGCTGAACTGAATATCTGCTGAATAATCTAAATTGACTATTTGCCAATTAAACTGCTAATTACAGCTTCCTATGTTTTACAACTAACTATAATTTGCTATGTTTTTCCCCTACAGGTACATCTTGTTTGATGGTGATGTGGATGCTCTGTGGGTGGAGAACATGAACTCGGTGATGGACGATAATAAGCTGCTAACGCTGGCTAATGGAGAGAGGATCCGCCTGCAGGGCCACTGCGCTCTCCTCTTTGAGGTAACCCAGGACTGATATATTTTCAACACAGCAACTAGTTGATTACAGACATTCTGTATTGCAGAATGTAGATTTGGTGCCACTGGCGTTTGTTTGGTTTCAGGTTGGAGACCTTCAGTATGCCTCTCCTGCCACTGTGTCTCGCTGTGGAATGGTGTTTGTGGACCCCAAAAACCTCCGATATGCCCCCTACTGGCAGAAGTGGGTTAACAACAGACCTGCGAAAGTAAGGAATTGACATAACAAATTCTTCAAAGTCCTGTTTTCAACTAATATTCAAGCGTATGGTTTCCTTCCATGGTCTTATTTTGTGAATGCACATTCTCTTTTGCACCAGGAGCAAGCAGACCTTAGAAAATTGTTTGAAAAGTATGTTCCCAGCACCATAGACATGGTAGTGGAGGGCATAGTCGATGGCAAGCAAGGAGAGAGGCTGAAGACAATTGTCCCTCAGACAGATCTAAATATGGTAAGTTTACTGATTCCAAGCCGGCTGTGTTGGAGGCTTGATTTCCATATATGGACTAATTTGAAACTACATAAAATACTACATTAAATGGTTTTATCTATAAAAAAAGAGAACATTTTGTTTTCCATTATATGGACCTGTGAAACTGAATAGCTGTGTATTGTGAGGGACATTTGTATGTGCGAAATTGGCAGCTGGAGCTGAACTTTCAGTTCAGTAGTCCTCACCACTGTCCAGCACTCTGTATAGGTGATTATTGCCGTGTGTCAATGCGCCTCCCTCTTGTAGGTGGTGCAGTTGTCTATGATGCTGGATGCTCTACTGGAACCAGAAGAGCTCAGCAGTGAGGAGCTGGAGTGTTTCTTCATAGAGGCTCTGTACTGCTCCCTCGGAGCCACTCTCCTGGAGAACGGCCGGAAGAAGTTCGATGACTTCATTAAGAAGTTGTCGTGTCTCACCACTGTTCATGACGAGAAAGTGCTTGCCGGCCCTGGAGAGCTACCGGGTATGAGGGAAAACTGCAGTTGTCTTTTTGGGTTTTGATTGTTTTTATTTATTGTCATCTTTATCACCACTGTTTGTGCTCTCAGATTACACAGCTGTATCACTTTTCCAGGTTACCTGCCGACTCTCTATGACTTTCATTTTGATGGGAGCACAAAGAAGTGGACTCCCTGGAGTTCGCTGGTTAGCAAATACATCCACAACCCTGATACGAAATTCATCGACATTCTTGGTAAAGCTTCTCTTCTCTTCTCTTCTCTTCTCTTCTTATCTCTTCTTATCTCTTCTCCCCAATCCTCTTTTCCTCTCTCCTCTCCTCTATTCCTCCACCCTCTTCTCTTCTCTTCTCTTTTCTTCTCTTTAGTTTTCTCTCCTCTGTTCTTTTCTGTTCTCTTCTCTTCTCTTCTCTTCTCTTCTCTTCTCTTCTCTTCTCTTCTCTACTCTTAACTTAGATCCTCAGATTTGTTGTTATCGTTCTGTGTTCCTCAGTTCCTACGGTCGACACCACCCGTGTGAACTGGCTTCTCTTCTCTTCTCTTCAATTTTTTTTTTTGCTTTAATTTTTTTTCTCTTTAATTTTCTTTTCTCCTCAGTTTTTTCTTTTCTCTTTAATCTTCTTTTCTCTTCAGTTTTCTCTCTTCTCTTCTCTTCTCTTTAATTTTCTCATCTCTTCAGTTTTCTCTTTTCTCTTTTCTCTTCTTTTCTCTTTAATCTCTCTTCAGTTTTCTCTTCTCCTCAGTTTTCTCTCTTCTCTTTTTTCTCTTCTCTTCTCTTCAGTTTTCTCTTCACCTCAATTTTCTCTCTTCTCTTCTTTTCTCTTCTCTTCTCTTCTCTTCAGTTTTCTCTTCACCTCAATTTTCTCTCTTCTTTTCTCTTCTCTTCAGTTTTCTCTTCTCCTCAGTTTTCTGTCTTCTGTTCTTTTGTCTGCTCTTCTCTTCTCTTCTCTTCTCTTCCGTTTTCCCTTCTCTTCTCCTCTACTCTCTTCTCTTCTCTTCAGTTTTCTCTCCTCTGTTCTTTTCTCTCCTCTTCTTTAATTTTCCCTTCTCTTATTTTCTCTTCTCTTTAATTTTCTCTTCTCTTCAGTTTTCTCCTTTCTGTTCTCTTCAGTTTCCTTTTTTTCTGTTCTGTTCTGTTCTCTTCTCTCTCTTCTCTTCTCTTCTCTTCTCTTCAGTTTTCTCTGCTCTGTTCTTTTCTCTTCTCTTTAATTTTCTGTTCTCCTATTTTTTCTTCTTTTCTCTTATCTTTAATTTTCTCTTATCTTCACTTTTCTCTCTTCCCTTCTCTTCTCTTCTCTTCTCTTAACTTAGATCCTCAGATGTGTTGTTATCATTCTGTGTTCCTCAGTGCCAACAGTCGACACCACTCGTGTGAACTGGCTGTTGGAGCAGACGGTGAAAGTAAAGAGGCCGGTGGTTTTGGTTGGAGAGTCTGGAACCTCAAAGACGGCCACCACACAGAACTTCCTCAACAGCCTCAACTCAGACACCACTGTGAGTTCTGCAGTGTGTTTCCTACTGAAACTGACTTTCTTAAAAAATTCTCTTATAAAATGATATTTAGCTGTTTTGGAGAAAAGTGGCCACATCCATAATCACATTCATAATATCACTGTTTTGAATCATTCTCGTTTTCCAGATGGTTCTGACCATCAACTTCTCATCGAGAACCACATCCATGGATGTGCAGAGGAGCCTGGAGGCCAGTGTGGAGAAACGGACCAAAGAGACTTACGGCCCTCCAATGGGCAAGAGACTGCTTGTCTTTATGGACGACCTCAACATGCCTCGAGTACGTCTGTGATGGCCTGTTATGGACAAACGTGGATGTGTACTGCAATACACTGCAATGTATAGTTCACCCATGTTAGCGGTCATAAGTTCATATTATATATTACATATGAGTTCATAGAATCTTACATGAAATTGTCCTGTTCAGTACTTGATTTTGATGCTCTACTAGGCCTGTAATGCAGCTGTTTTACAATGATTTGCAATGTTCCACTGAAATGGGAGGGCGATATAATTCATATGCATTATCCAATATCATCATCATCATCATCATCATCATCATTTTTTATTTAAGCTCAGGTTTACATTGGGGGAGGGGGGTGGGGTTCGTTCAGAGCCACAGGAAGAGTAAAAAAACACAAACTGTTAAAATAAAGATTCCAAAGTAAAGATAAAATAATAAAAGAAATTGTTTTAAAATATTAAAGATTAAAATATTAAATATGTTAATGTTATTTTAATATTAAATAATATTATATGTTACTATATTAATAATATTATATATTAATATTATTTTAAAATATTACAAATATTAAAGAAATACACAACAAAAAACAGTTTATATAATATTAATAAGGAACAATAAAAACAATAATAGGAAACAATAAAATATGAGTGAAAACATGTAAAGATAATAATAGATTAAGAGACCCTTATTAGTCCCACAATGGGGAAATCTGACCCATCTGTGCACTGAAACACCACATACACACTAGTGAACACACACAGTAGGGGGGCAGTGAGCACACTTGCCCGGAGCTGTGGGCAGCCCTGTCCATGGCACCCGGGGAGCAGTTGGGGGTTAGGTGCTTTGCTCAAGGGCACCTCAGTCACATACTGTCGGCTCAGGGGATCGAACCGGCGACTTTCCGGTTGCAAGGCTGGCTCCCTAACCTCCAGCCCACGAATGCCCCCAGTATCAATAGAGATAAAAATAAATATACAGTTAAAACAATTATAAACAGAACTAAAATAATTTGAAAGTATAATTTTAAAATCCCTAGGAGAAACTAGCGAGTCAAGCTCCTTGTTCCAGCTCACTGCTGCACCGTAGCTAAAGGCAGTTTTACCCAGCTCAGTAAAAACTCAGGGAACCTCAATCGTCTGACTGCAATTTGGTAAACCCAGTTTGTTGCCAATGAAGTATATTTGCCTGATCATGAAATTTCACTGCCAGTGTGTTGTTGTAATATATTTACTATCATTTTTTGCATTGTTTTCTCTCAGGTGGATGACTACGGTACCCAGCAGCCCATAGCCCTCCTGAAGCTGCTGTTGGACAGGGGTGGAATGTATGATCGAGGAAAGGAGCTCAACTGCAAGCAGCTGAAGGACCTGGGCTTCATCGCAGCCATGGGGAAAGCAGGGGGTGGCCGCAATGAGGTGGACTCCCGCTTCATCTCTCTTTTCAGCGTTTTCAACATCCCCTTCCCTGAAGAGGAAGCCCTGCACCTCATCTACTCCTCCATCCTCAAAGGCCACACCAAGGTGAGAGCCGCACTCCGCCAACAGCAGGATTAACCCTTAGAATTTGATGAAAGGTTATTGTTTTTAGTAATGTGTTTAGTAAAATTGTATTTTATTCTCTTTTATTTGTTTATTTGACAAGGACAATACATTGTTACATAGAATGCGACACATGTAATCTATATATGGCATCTAGCTTAAGATGATTTGCTTAATTTCTTTTAATTTCTAATTCTAATTTGCTTAATTTCTTTTAAAGAAGTCCTTTACTTTTTAGCCACATTTCTCATCCAACAAAAAGGAAAAAGTTGGTGCAGACTCAAACCTGTCGATACAGATTGTAAACTAAATGTTGTAAATGTAATTCGTAGCTTATTGTACTATGTAATTAAATATATAATTATGTAATTACATTGGATACCATACCAAAACAAAGATAATAACTCTTTACTTCTGAAGGTTATTGCTCTGCAGCTGTGATTTCCAAAAAGCATCATAATGTTGAGATTATTTGGACTTTTACAGAGAGTGTTCAAATTTATTTTCACTTAATTATATTTTATGATCTTTTAGACCAGTAATTGTAATGAATTGGCAGGACAGGTTTGCAGTGATGGAATATAATGTTTTATGTCAGTGTAAAGTGTTGATGATTAAATGAAGCACATTGACCCTTGTGCATTTTAACCATTCTGTTTGACATAAACTGATTCTGTTTTGCCCGCTGTTATTTTTGATAGCCGTTCGAGGAATGCATTCAAAAAATCTGCGACAAACTGACCTTCTGCACGTTGGAGCTGTATAAAAACATCATTAAGGATCTTCCCCCAACACCCTCCAAGTTCCACTACATCTTCAACCTGAGAGACCTGTCCAGGGTCTACAATGGCTTAACCCTGACCAACGCGGAGAGGTATTAGACTCCTGCTAATAACCCTGATCTGTGTAGTCTAGTGCTGAGCGATAGTCATCTACACTGGTATACCATCGGTGTCTGCCATGTGCGTCATACACTACGCACTTCAGATTTTTTTTTTAAAAAAAGCAAGCTCAAAAATACATGAAAATAAATAAATAGTACATTTTCTTACTGGAAATTTGAATTTTTAGCATAGAGCACCAACAGTCAGAAGGCATAGGTTCATACATTTTATTAATGTGTACTTAAATAACATCTCATACCATTATGTTTGGAAAACATTGTGATGTATATTCCAAATATAAAAAATATTGGAATGCATCAATGTAGTCTGTCCTGTTTGATTTCTGATTGTGACTTCTTACAGGTTCTTGACGGTGACCCAGTTTGTGCGTGTCTGGAGGAACGAGTGCCTGAGGGTGTTCCATGATAGGCTCATCAACGAAGCTGACAAAGCGCTTGTGCGTTCCTCTGACCTCTTTATCTATTAATTCTCCACAGCTCCACAGAGTTTGTATATTCATAATAAGTAGTTTTTAGCAATTGCTGAATAATTAATAGTAGCTACTGAATAATTCATAGGAAGTACTGAGTAATTCATAGTACTTATTGAGTGATTCAGAGTAGTTACTCTGTGATTCATAATACATACTGAGTGATTCATAGTAGTTACTCTGTAGTTTATAGTACTTACAGAGTGATCCGGAGTAGTTACTCTGTGATTCATAATACATACTGAGTGATTCATAGTAGTTACTATGTCATTTATAGTACTTACAGAGTGATTCAGAGTAGGTACTCTGTAATTCATAATACATACTGAGTGATTCATAGTAGTTACTATGTCATTTATAGTACTTACAGAGTGATTCAGAGTAGGTACTCTGTGATTCATAATGCATACTGAGTGATTCATAGTAGTTACTATGTCATTTATAGTACTTACAGAGTGATTCAGAGTAGGTACTTTGTGATTCATAATGCATACTGAGTGATTCATAGTAGTTACTATGTCATTTATAGTACTTACAGAGTGATTCAGAGTAGGTACTCTGTGATTCATAATACATACTGAGTGATTCATAGTAGTTACTCTGTAGTTTGTAGTACTTACAGAGTGATTCAGAGTAGTTACTCTGTGATTCATAATACATACTGAGTGATTCATAGTAGTTACTCTGTAGTTTATAGTACTTACAGAGTGATCCAGAGTAGTTACTCTGTGATTCATAATACATACTGAGTGATTCATAGTAGTTACTCTGTAGTTTGTAGTACTTACAGAGTGATTCAGAGTAGGTACTCTGTGATTCATAATACATACTGAGTGATTCATAGTAGTTACTATGTCATTTATAGTACTGAGTGATTCAGAGTAGGTACTCTGTGATTCATAGTACAAAGTCATAGTTCATAGTCATAGTACTGAGTAATTTGAAGTAGCTACTGAATGATTCATAGTAGTTACTGAGCAATGTAAAGTTGTTAATAGATAAAAAGCTTAAATATGCAAGTAAATGAATTCGGCTTTACTTTAAGTGGTTAAAGCCCCAGTCGGCAATAACTTAGTAACACAGGGGAGTTTTGTGAGTATAATGTTAGTACAAAAACTCTTTTTTTAGTACAAAAAAACTGAGCATGACCCCTAAAACCTATTCTCACTATGTCTATGCTATTAAATCTCACTGTCTTTGGCTCTGCCATGTCCAGGTCCAGGGACACATTAAGAGCCTGATAGAAGAGCATTTCAAATCTGACCTGGATTCTACTATGAGAGACCCCATCCTGTTTGGAGATTACAGAACAGCCCTCAGTGAGTCTGAGCCAAGAGTCTATGAGGACATTCAGGACTATGATGCCTGCAAAGCCCTGTTCCAGGTACAGGCATGCTACAGTGTCACAGCTAAGCACATCTAATACTGGCTCTTGATCAGTGATCAGTGTAGTAATGTTTGTCACAGTAGTTACTCCCTTAAAGGGCCCATATTGTGTAAAAACAGATTTCTTTACTTTGTTTTTTTAAATAAAGGAGATTGATGTTGTATGTAGACATTATTAAAATCTCAAGACATACCATTCACTCCTCAGTCTGTACAGTGATTATATCGCTGTTGTCGGAAGAAAACCTCTCCAAAATGAGAACTTTACAGGAGAAGGAAAAAACCTACTTTACTTTTAATGTAAGTCAATGGAACCAGACTTTTTTATAAGTAGATTTTGGCCATTTCTTTTGGTCCATTCATCTTGAAATTTACACACAATGTAAAGGCCAACAGGTATTTTCAGATTTTGTTAAAAAGGGAGATACAAGGTTTTCTTCCCGACAACAGCGATATGGAAACTAAGCTGTACAAACAGCCTGTTTCGAGTTCAGTCCTTTTGTGATGTCACAAAAAACCCACATATTTACATACACTCTTCTTCAGCCAACCTCAGTTTAGCCACACTCATTCATGCTGAGGTTATAAGGAGTGTTTCAGCCCAGAGTGCTTTTTGAATGAGGCACAATACAAGGCAGCCATTCAGAACAGAGTTTATTTACATATATAAAGGCACAGTAACAAAAACAGCCTGTTTTTAAGAGAGTTTGGAAAATGATCACTGAAGTGCCATTATTTTTGTACATAAAACCAGACAAAGGTTATGAGTGGACCTCAGCAGGGAAAGACAAAATACAAGAAAATATATTATATAGGCCCTTTAAAAGTTTTAACTCTGCCAGTGGCAAGAAAAGCGAACACTAAAACTCTAAATCACTGCTGCCATATGTCTTGTAGGAGATCCTGGAGGAGTACAATGAGAACAAGACACGGATGAATCTGGTTCTGTTTGATGATGCACTGGACCACCTGACCAGAATCCACCGCATCATCAGAATGGACCGTGGCCACGCCCTCTTGGTCGGGGTGGGAGGGTCCGGGAAACAGTCCCTGACCAAACTGGCTGCTTTCACTGCAGGCTGTGATGTAATAAACCATTAAAATACATCCTTTTTACCTTTATCAGCTATATTTTCACTCTTGGTTTTGTGTACATTAGATAATAACTTGCACAGGTTTGTTTTAATTCAAACAGGACATTGATAACAACAGAAATGGTGAAAAAACTAAAAGACAGACATCCATAAAATACGAACGTTATAAAATAGAATTAACCCATTCATGTTCAGCAACTTAATTTGGTATTATATGAAGAATGCCACAGAATTTGTCCGGATTGGTATAAAGTGAGATTATTTTGGGTAGTTACACAGTGGATGAACATCTAACAGTATTTGAATTATTTTTCTTTATCAATTTTGCATTTTCTCTTGTTTTTTTTTTTTAATTAGTTGTCCCATGTGACCAAAACACTAGAATTAATAAGATAAATCAAATGATATAATTATACTGCAAAAAATGGTATCTTGCCAAGTGAAATGATCTTAAATCTAGTCGAACTATCTAATATTTCCCATTTTGAAATGGTTGTGCACTTATTATAAAATTATCTAACTTATTTCTGGAAATGTTTTATACTGGCAGATAATTTTGCTTGTTTCAAGCTCGTTTCTTAAAACAAGAAAAATTATCTGCCAATATAGTGAGAATTTTACTTAATAAAATTACTTATAACTAGAACTAAATGTCTAGAAATAAGTTAAATAATCTTAAATAAAGCTTACAATAATCTCAACACACAAGATACCATGTTTTGCAGTGTACTTTATAGCCATTAAATTATTATTAATTCACATAAAAACACAATACTGTCTATGTTTAATACTTTCTGTCTTACATTCAGGTGTAATTAACTAAAAAACCTTGTTGTGCCTGTCAGTTATTCCTATAATGGTGAGCCGGCTCTTCTTTTGTGGCTGCAGGTGTTTGAGATTGTGCTGAGTCGAGGCTACTCAGAGCCCAACTTCCGTGAAGACCTGAAGACCCTTTACCTAAAACTAGGCATCGAGAATAAGAAAACAGTGTTTCTGTTCACTGACGCTCACGTGGCGGAGGAGGGCTTCCTGGAGCTCATCAACAACATGCTGACATCAGGTATACAAAACAGCTTACAGAAGAAGAAGGGAAAGTCCTTCGTTTTTTCGAAATTTCCACATAATAAAATGACTGAAATGTGTAAAAGTCATTCAGAGTGGTTACAAGCGCCACTCTGGCTGGGTCAAGTGTGTAGAGTTGAGAAGCCACGTAAGTGTGGAGAGCAAAGGGTCACTACGACTGAGAGTGAGAACACCTGGTTTAAGGTACATGCAAAACATTGTGTGGAAAAACAGTATTATCGTTATTATTAGTAGTATTGTCAATATTACATGTAAAAAAGACGTGTAGGTCTAGGTAGTAAATAAAATAGCTATATTTGAATTGAGACATTGCGACCCCTGGTTCCCATCACCACCACTGTAGACAAAATCTGTTGATAAGTTTTTCTACAGTGCATCGTTTCACATCAGTCCACCCCTGAAAGACTTTATTATATCAAAATTTTAAAACCCCATTTGAATTTGGGCTTCAGAGAAGTTGAGGTAGAAGAATACACACACGCACATTTTCTAAACCGCTTATCCTTCTGGGTCACGGGGGGGTGCTGGAGCCTATCCCAGCGGTCATTGGGCAGAAGGCAGTCCATCGCAGGGCAGACACACAGACATACACACTCACACCTAGGGGTAGTTTAGCGTGTCCAGTTGGCCTGAATGCATGTCTTTGGACTGTGGGAGGAAACCGGAAGAGGAAACGGGGGAGAACATGTTAACTCCACACAGAAAGGAACCCTGGTTGCCCAGCCGGGGAATCGAACCCAGGCCCTTCTTGCTGTGAGACGACTGCGCCACCGAGCCGCCCAGTAGAAGAATAATTTACCCAAAATGCTAATGCTTACTAATAATGTATGAAAGCTAGCTGTAGTCCACTGGCCGACAAAGACAAGAGGCAGTGATTGATCCAACAGTGAAACGGGTTTAAGGCTCTGTTGTCCAGGCCAATATGGCTGCGTTCACATCACAAGCCTCATTGCTCAAATCCGATTTTTTGCTCAAATCCGATCTCACTGAGACGATGGTTCACACTCGTTTAGGTAAGTGATTCAAATCTGTCATTAATGTGACGAACCGGTGTCCTGAAATGACCCTCATGAGCTCATCCTACTCAGTAACGTCACATGAATGAGTCACGTGCATCATCAGCACAAACTAATGAGCAGAACGAGCTTCGCTGAGAAGATAATTAACTCTGATCAGCTCTCAGCTTCATTATTAGAGCGAGACGAAGGAGAAAAAGGTGAGATGAGCTGCTTTTCCACCGTTTACAGGCTTTAACTTCTGTTCGGCGCTGTTGTCGTGGTAACGCACATGAATTCTGTTCTGAGCGTCACATTAAGGTCGCATGACCGTATATGAAAGTGTCTCAGGTCGGATTTGAAAAGATCAGATTTACGTGTCCACACAGCCCTGAAAACATCAGATCTGAGTCACATTAGGGCAAAAAATCAGATTTGTGCCACTTCAGCCTGGTAATGTGAACGTAGCCTATGTTGTAGGTATATAAGTAAGACTGTACACATACAGTCGTATGCAAAAGTTTGAACACCCCCGGTCTAATTAAATGTTTTGTTGAGTTATGAAAATCAACAGAGAACACACTTCAATATGGCATTTTTCTGTAAATTTTACTACAGTTTCTTTGCTGAGTTTAACATATTGGACAAAATAAAACACACATTTTAAAATGTGACACATCTTTTGTGCACCACTTTTTGCTGCATAGTGAAAGTCTGTGTGTGCAGGCATGGTTCCAGCTCTGTTCCCTGACGATGAGAAGGAATCCATCCTCAACCAGCTCCGGGACGAGGCTCTGAAGATGGGCTCAGGACCCTCCAAAGAGAGCGTATGGCAGTACTTTGTGAACAAGAGTGCCAGTAACCTGCACATTGTTCTGGGCATGTCTCCGGTAGGGGACGTCCTCCGAACCCGCTGCAGGAACTTCCCAGGTAACACAGGAGAGACAGCAGCTGGTTTATGATTTTTGTAGGCATTAAAAATGCTGACTAAATGTGTGTTTATTCTGGATGAGTGTAGAGTTAGTAATGTGTTAGTATGCAGAAGTACCAGTGCTTTGCTGTAAGTGTTTATACATCGACTGGGTGCCATTCTTTTATAATCAGGGTAGGTTAGTGGAGTGGAGCAGCAGCAAGTTCATACTTCAAGCCGTATATAATCACTCCGCTCTGGGTTTTGTAATATCCCGCTCACCACTTGCCCACTGCTCAAACGTGAGAGAAAACACACTCAACGTGCTCTCCATATTCTTCTGTTTTTTCACTACTGTCGTAGTTTCCGGCCTCTAAAGTTAACAGAATATATGAGCCAAAAAAAAACAATACATTAAGAAGCGTGTCAGGGATCAGTACACAGTTGTACTGATGTTAATAGAGTATTTAACAAGTGTACCATTACAATGTAATTATATTGTGGGCCATTAGCATATGATAGAGTCATGGGCTAGTGAGCCTTGGATAGATCGTGAATCATGAGCAAACGCTACCACTCCAAATTTCAACTCCTCAGTTCAGACAAAATCAAGTTAATCCACTCCGCTCACTGTTTATAGCCATGACTGTTTATAATGTGGTGTAGTCACATGATTGATTTCACCACTTTAGTGCAGTCAGATGGCATGTTTTGTTGATTTTGGAAGTGAATATAAGTTAACACATCCTCTACAGGGAACAAACCTAAAAATGACCTTAACACTTCGGAAAAAAAGCGTAAAATATAAAATGTACCGTAACATTTTTCCCTGATATGCTAAATAAATACAGGAAATGCAGAGTAATTGTGCATTAAAATGTGAAGAACTTTAGCATCCGACTATATATATATATATATATATATGTATATATATATATATGTATATGTGCATGTGTGTGTGTGTGTGTGTTCGTGTTCTTCAGGGCTGGTGAACAACACTGGCATCGACTGGTTCCTGCCATGGCCTCCCCAGGCTTTACATGCGGTGGCTCAGTCATTTTTGGGTACGTCTTCAATATCTGTACAATGTTATGACAATGATCTGTGTGGGCTCTTCATACGGACCCCTAGTGTTGGACACCATTGTCCACGTGTCTATGGAAAGTCAAAAGAAACTCTAGCAGTTGAAGTTGTGATTGAACGTGTGAAAAGAATTCAATACACACAGGGCAGAATTCGGAGCCCCGCTGGTGACATCCTGTATAAATAAAAATAACGTGTGGATTCAACTTAGTAAGGTGTGGGGATGACATAATTAAGTCGTGGATACGACTTAGTAAAGCGTGGGAATGAGATCCTAATGCATCTACGAACAAATAAAATAATCTCATAATGAGGAATATCGCATATTGACTTGAATTAAGATAATTTTTTGCAGTGCAAAGTTAAAGCAGTTAAAAATTAAGGCATCTAAGTCACTTTTTTTTAAGTTAAAACAGTGTAAATGCAGCTGTTGGATGAAGATGGTCTTGTTTTTGCCAAAGGTGAGAGCCCCATGATTCCTGAGGCTCATACAGAGGCAGTGATAGGTCATGTGTGCATGGTGCATGGCTCTGTGGGAGAGTACAGCAAACTTTTCCAGCAGAAGCTTCGACGCAGTAACTATGTTACCCCCAAAAACTACCTGGACTTCATCAGCACTTACTCCAGCCTGCTGGAGGACAAGGACCAGTACATCCTCGGTGAGGGAACGCCTCTGTGTATTCTTTCTTTGTTTTTTTAGAAAGGTGGTATCTGTAATGTGCCCTTTAAATTTCCTTGCTTCACATCTGTACATCAGTTCCACATGTACAACGATCAGGCATAACATTATGACCACCTCCTCATTTCTACGCTCATTGTCCATTTTATCAGCTCCACTTACTATATAGGTGCACTTTGTAGTTCTACAGTTACAGACTGTAGTCCATCTGTTTCTCTGCATACTTTGTTAGCCCCCTTTTACCCTGTTCTTCAGTGGTCAGGACCCCCATGGACCCTCACAGAGCAGGTACTATATGGGTGGTGGATCATTCTCAGCACTGCAGTAACACTGACGTGGTGGTGGTGTGTTAGTGTGTGTTGCGCTGGTACGAGTGGATCAGACACAGCAGTGCTGCTGGAGTTTTAAACACTGTGTCCACTCACTGTCCACTCTATTAGACACTCCTACCTTATCAGTCCACCTTGTAGATGTAAAGTCAGAGACGATAGCTCATCTGCTGCTGCACAGTTTGTGTTGGTCATCCTCTAGTCCTTCATCAGTGGTCACAGGATGCCGCCCACAGGACGCTGTTGGCTGGATATTTGGGTGGTGGACTATTCTCAGTCCAGCAGTGACACTGAGGTGTTTAAAAACTCCAGCAGCACTGCTGTGTCTGATCCACTCAGACCAGCGCAACACACACTAACACACCACCACCACGTCAGTGTTACTGCAGTGCTGAGAATGATCCACCACCCAAATAGTACCTGCTCTGTGAGGGTCCATGGGGGTCCTGACCACTGAAGAACAGGGTAAAAGGGGGCTAACAAAGTATGCAGAGAAACAGATGGACTACAGTCTGTAACTGTAGAACTACAAAGTGCACCTATATAGTAAGTGGAGCTGATAAAATGGACAATGAGCGTAGAAACAAGGAGGTGGTCATAATGTTATGCCTGGTCGGTGTATGAAATATATCACATCATCTGTACTGTCTGTAATTTGACTTAATTTTGGCAGTAATTGTGTTGATGTAGTGTAATTTATGTGATGGTACACATTTGAATCAAGTAAATTCAGCACATTATTTTCCTCAGTGTAACTGTGTGTCTGTGTGTGTTTAAACTGTCTGGTCTTTGTGTGTTCTAGCTCAGTGTAAACGTTTGGAGGGAGGTTTGGATAAGCTGAAGGAGGCCAGCGTACAGCTCGCTGAGCTCAACACTAAACTGGCAGAGCAGAAAGTGGTTTTGGCAGAGAAGTCCTCAGCTTGTGAGAGTCTACTGCAGGAGATCTCCACAAACACAGCTGTTGGTCAGTATGCATACTTACTGTGTCAGCAGAGCAACTGCACTCAGATGGTCACAAGCACCTTTTTGTCTTCATATGTTTGATTCGGCTGTAGACCTAATCAGAAATGTATTCTCATTTCTAACGTAAAGGCCTGTTGGAGCTGGATTGCTTTTGCCTGGGTTGTAATTTAAGTTTACATTACATTCATGATTTCTGTCATACTGTTTATGATTCTAATCCCGTGGTTTTAACAGTCGATAATAATTGTGACTGATTTTAATCCAGTATGAATCTGCAGTGTGTGTAGTTTTACAGTCTGATGGTAATTATTGTGGAGTGATTTTAATCCAGTATGAATCTGCAGTGTGTGTAGTTTTACAGTCTGACGGTCATAATTGTGGAGCGATTTTAATCCAGTATGAATCTGACATTGATTACTCTGTTTTCCTCTTGAAGCTGAGGAGAAGAAAACACTAGCGGAAGAAAAAGCTAAAGAGATTGAAGAGCAGAATAAAGTGATTGCAGTGGAGAAGAAGGATGCTGAGAGCTCCCTGGCTGAGGCCCTGCCTGCTTTGGAGGCGGCTCGCATCGCCCTGCAGGACCTGGACAAGTCTGACGTAACTGAGATCAGGTAGGCCTGAGTAAACCAAACAGAGTGTTAACTAAATGTGTATTAGTTTTGAATCAGTGCAAAGTTAGTAATGTGTTAATCCAGCATAAGGTAGTAATAATACGTGGTACATTATACAACAGTTAGTTCCGGCCACGCAAGCTGATTGGCTGAGAGGCGTTCTAACTGTGCTGTTATTTCACCATAACATCATATTTTTTTCACAATCACTATATCACTCCGCTGAGATGCTGTTGCTAAGCAACGACTTTGACAGCTGTAGGAGACGCTCAAGTCATTTGAAAGTTTTTACTTCTTACTTTGCCACAAACAGAAAATGGACACTTTTAAGATCACATTTGACCGACAGCTGATTTGGTCAGACTCTGAAGATGAGACGACACTAAATTCCCAAACTGTCGTCACCACTGAGCAGCTTTTCAGTCGACAGCTGTGACAGAAGAACAGCTAAACAACCTGGAATCAGCCAGAAATGAACACCATTCGCCAAACTAAACGGGCTGTAAGATGCTTTACAGACTGGCTGGAACAAAACAACATTAATATTGATCTGGCAAAAACTGACAAAACTGAGCTGAACTTGATATTGCAGCAGTTTTATGGCTCAGTCTGAACTTCAAAAGGCGAGGCTTACAGCAGACTGAGCAGCGAGTGGGCGGAGCTGCTTGTTAAGGAACTATAATTTGGTGAAGGAACTGAGAACATTAAAACATATTAAACGCCGCGTTCACGGCCCAGTTTATTAATTTATTGCTTTATTTATTTAACTGTTGTATTAAAGCAATAGAACACAAAAGGGAGTGTGTTATCGCCAATAACATCACGGCTGTGATGATCTACGGCGACCGAATCACAGCCGTGATGTTATTTTGCGATAACACACTCCCTCTTGTGTTCTATTGCTTAAGTATTAGTTGGGTCAGCACAAAACCTACACAGGGGGTAGGTGCCATCATTAATTAACTGGGTTTTAAAACATTCATTTACAAAACTGTAAACTATAATATTGTATATTTGCCCTTATTCAGTGTGTGATTGAATGCCAGCTATCAAAGTATAAAAATCAAAGCTATCTTCATGCAGAATTGTTTTGTTGTTATTGTTGTTTGTTTAACTATTTAACCCCCATGGTGTGCAGATCCTTCGCCAAGCCACCCAAGCAGGTACAGGTGGTGTGTGAGTGTATCCTGGTCATGCGCGGCTATAAGGAGATCAGCTGGAAGACAGCCAAGGGCATGATGTCGGAGGCCAATTTCTTGCGCTCCCTCATGGAAATGGACTGCGACTCCATTAGTGGTGGCCAGGTTAAGACCGTCCGAGGTGAGATGCGCTGTGATAAACAGTCACAGTTGTTAATCCCTTGTTTTGCTTTTTGAGTTCAATAGTGTTTAAATGGTGTTTATTCATTAAAGCATTATATAGTCAAATCTGATCATTAAATGGTGGTGTACAGATTTCACAGTTCATTAGTTTCACCTTTGATGTATCTGTGTCTGTATGACACAAACTCAAATGTACGGAGGAAAAAGATAATTAATTTGAGTTGATTTTGCAGTTCATACACGTTTTCTGTTATTCGTGGTCATGATTTTTTAATTTATTCTCACGATTAACAATTCATTCTCTCGTTATCTTTTAATTGTGCGCACGATTTCTTTACTTCGTGGGAACGTTTTTTTAATTTGTGATTGCAATTTTCTTCGTTTTCTTTTCATAGGGGGCAAGTTTTCTTTTTAATTGAATGCATGTTTTTTTGTTTTTTATTTGTGTGCAAACAAAATAAATGTAGTAGATACAGTCCATGTTAATTATCCTCCCTAACACTGTCTGATGGGTTTTGATGTGTTAGATTGATGAGATAATGGACAGAGATGCTCATTAGGTTTGTTTTTGATTTGGGGGCATCATGAGGAAACTGTAGCTCCTCTTTACAGCGAACGGCCCACAGATTCATCAGAGCAGCTGCAGTTTGGTGGAGAAATGAAGACAATAAACTCTGACTACCCACCACCCACGAAGTAAAGAAAACGAGAGAACAAGCTGTTAATTGTGGGAACAAATTAATAAATCTTGACCACGAATAAAAAAAAGGGGCGTACGAACAGCAAAATGTTCATTCAAATTATTATTTTTTTTTACCTCTGTCCCCTCCGGGGCTCCGTACAAATGTGGTTGTATGTGAATTTGAGCATGGTTTTAACAACCTTGAAAATGGTTAATCTAAGATTAAATCACCAAAAGTATCATCAATATCATCAATAATATTAACAATAATGATAAAAAATTAAATATTAATGCTCAAAATATAAACTAAATTTTGTACACAAGAATACTTGAAGGCTGAGGAGCAGATGAGAGAGCCCTCTGTGCCTGCAGTACTAGTGCCTTTGTCTTCTCTTCTCTCCAGGCTTCCTGAAGAACCTGAACACAACGTTTGAGGAGATGCAGGCTATCAGTAAAGCTGGCTCTGGCATGCTGAAATTTGTGGAGGCTGTAATGGGCTACTGCGATGTGGCCAGAGAGATTAAACCCAAGAGAGAGAAGGTTTGAGACTTTCTGCTGCTTTAATAGAAACCGATAGTTGTGGGTTTTTTTGCATTTTTACACTATAATCCGTATATGAAGTGCAGTGAGTGTAAACCAGGTGAGAACTCTAAAGATGGATGCTGGATTCATTTTACATAGCTATGGCAAAATTTCAGAAAATATTTTTACATTTCATATTTTTAAATATTCTATATTATTAAGCAGACACTCTTATCTAGAGCCATTCATAACAATAAATAAATATACACAGATCAGGCATAACATTATGACCACCTCCTTGTTTCTACGCTCATTGTCCATTTTATCAGCTCCACTTACTATATAGGTGCACTTTGTAGTTCTACAGTTACAGACTGTAGTCCATCTGTTTCTCTGTGTACTTTGTTAGCCCCTTTTACCCTGTTCTTCAGTGGTCAGGACCCCCATGGATCCTCACAGAGCCCCCCTCTTCACAGGGTTCACGTCTATTTACTGAGGAGTTAGCCTTAATAACAGAATTCACAGGGTTCACGCTTCTTTACCGAGGAGTTAGCCTTAATGACAGAATTCACAGGGTTCACGCTTCTTTACCGAGGAGTTAGCCTTAATGACAGAATTCACAGGGTTCTCACACTTGCCGCAGCAGTTATTGTAACTTTTGCCATTTTCCAGGTGGCCAAGCTGGAGAAGAACTTCTTCCAGAGCAAGCGTGAGCTGGAGCGGATCCAGAGCGAGCTGGGGGCCATCCAGAAGGAGCTGGGAGCTCTGGGGGACAAGTACAGTGCCGCTATGGGCGAGAAGCAGCTGCTGCAGGAGGAGGCCGAGCTCATGGAGCGCAGACTCATCGCTGCGGACAAACTCATCTCAGGCCTCGGATCAGAGAATGAACGGTCAGCTAATTCAGCTGATTCTGATGTTCAGATGTGTTTAAAGGCTTTCATTTTGGAGCATTAACAAGATCAGATGTGCTTGATTAGGACTGTAAATAAACCATACAGCTAGTAGATCTCCATTCTCACCCACAGAGAGCCACTGCACAGTTCGAGTCATTTGTGTTTCGTACTAGCACATAAAAATATGAGCATAAGTACAGAAACATAAATACACAATAGAGGTCACTGAATCATAGTGGAGATGGTCTACAGCGAAATTCTTTTTAGGATTGTACAAATGTTTAAATTATGCTGTCTTAGAAGGTTTATAAAATCGCAATATTACAATTTATAATGTCACTGACAAAGACACAGTATAAAATTTGGATTGGTCACATCTGACTGACATCTGAACAAGGCCAATGCAAAAACATGGCTATTTCTGCCTCTTAATATGCTCCATTAATACCATGATTTATAATATGATATGTAAAAATGGGATTAAAAAAAAGCAGAAAAATCAGATTTTTACTTCTGTCACAGTTTAAGTCATAAAAATACGAATAGGAAGCAAAAACATGATTAGGAATATAAAAAAATAATGTGCATCCAACAATACAGAAAGCCTTGTTTGTTTTTTGTACAGTGATAGAAACATGGTAGTGTACAGAAAGCTCTGATTCTGCACACCGATACGTTTCACTGCGGCCAACATGAACATGCACACACCTTAAATCCTTGGCAGATTTCAATGAGTTGCATTGCCTGCAAGACACTCAGTTTATTTCGGGTTAATAAGGTTTGTATTGGTGCTAATACTAGTACAGTACATCAGCTCTGTGCGTCTATTTCCTGCTCCAACATCCTGATTCAGCTCATGAAATCCTTGAATAATAGCTAAGGAGTTAAATCAGGTGTCTTAATTTCAGTGCCTCCTTTAACGGAGTTCCTCCTTAAATTCTGTGCCACCTTAATTTTTATTGCTACCCTAAAAGGAGTTCCACCTTAAATACTGTGCCCCTTAAATTTAGTGCATTGTTAATTGCAGTTCCATCCTAAGTTCAGTGCCACCTTAAATGTAGTTCCACCTTAAATTCCGTGCCACCTTAATTTCAGTGCTACCTTAAAATGGAGTTCCACCTTAAACTCTGTGCCACCTTAAATTTATTGCACTGTTAATTGCAGTTCCACCTTAAATTCAGTGCCACCTTAAAATTAGTTCCACCTAAAATTCTGTGCCACCTTAATTTTAGTGCTACCTAAAATTCTGTGCCATCTTAAATTTAGTGCTATGTTAATTGCAGTTCCACCTTAAGTTCAGTGCCACCTTAAGTTTAGTGCTATGTTAATTGGGCTAAGGTGTAGTGATGCATCTGTCCAGGACTGGTATTAATCCTGGATCAGATTGTGTTCTCATAGTGAAGGAAGGTCATTCTCTTTACTGCAGCTGGACAGAGGACCTTGAGGAGCTGAAGAAGAGGCGCGTGCGTCTGCTGGGAGATTGCCTGATCTGCGCCGCCTTCCTGAGCTACGAGGGAGCCTTCAGCTGGGACTTCCGCAACGAGATGGTGTACGAGGTGTGGCAGAAAGATGTGATGGAGAGAGGAATCCCCCTCAGCCGGCCCTTCCGCTTAGAGAGCCTGCTCACCGACGAGGTGGAAGTCAGCAGGTACGAGAGCATTTTCAACTGTCCATATATATATATATATATATGAGTGTGTATGTAAATAAGTAAATTATTATTACAGTGACACTGAGGTGGTGGTGGTGTGTTAGTGTATGTTGCGCTGGTCTGAGTGGATCAGACACAGCAGTGCTGCTGGAGTTTTTAAACACAGTGTCCACTCACTGTCCACTCTATTAGACACTCCTACCTTGTCAGTCCACCTTGTAGATGTAAAGTCAGAGACGATAGCTCATCTGCTGCTGCACAGTTTGTGTTGGTCATCCTCTAGTCCTTCATCAGTGGTCACAGGACGCTGCCCACAGGACGCTGTTGGCTGGATATTTTTGCTTGGTGGACTATTCTCAGTCCAGCAGTGACACTGAGGTGTTTAAAAAGTCCAGCAGCACTGCTGTGTCTGATCCACTCGGACCAGCGCAACACACACTAACACACCACCACCACGTCAGTGTTACTGCAGTGCTGAGAATGATCCACCACCCAAATAGTACCTGCTCTGTGAGGGTCCATGGGGGTCCTGACCACTGAAGAACAGGGTAAAAGGGGGCTAACAAAGTATGCAGAGAAACAGATGGACTACAGTCTGTAACTGTAGAACTACAAAGTGCACCTATATAGTAAGTGGAGCTGATAAAATGGACAATGAGCGTAGAAACAAGAACATGGCCATAATGTTATGCCTGATCGGTGTATATATGTATTTATTCAACAAAATACATATGATTAGTGAAAAGAAGATGTGTCAAACACCGGCACATTTATTTTTAACCACCAAGTAGAACAGCAGATATCAAAATATCCGCATGATAAAACTGAAATTTATTTTAGAAACATGGCATCTGTAATACATTTTGTATATGGATGTTTTGTTGTTTACTTCGGGGGTCTTAGTTTTAACAGTGTGTTAAACTAACCCCCTGTGTAGAGGTTGTACTTTAGCCTGGATAGCTCTCACTGTGATTTCTATATATGCTTCAAAATGATGCTACATTACAGCCACCAAGAGTGAGACTGAAATAATACAGGAGTGAAGTCTGTGACTTAAGTACCTTTGTGTTAGCGTTTGTTGTGCTGGTGAGACAGAAATAGGCTGCTGGACTGAGAATAGTCCAAAATGTGCAGCAGCAGATGAGCTATCGTCTCTGGCTTTACATCTACAGGATGGACCAACAAGGTAGGAGTGTCTAATAGAGTGGACAGTGAGTGGACACAGTGTTTAAAAACTCTGAAAAGCGGCACTGCTGTGTCTGATCCACTCGTACCAGCACAACACACGCTAACACACCACCACCACGTCAGTGTTACTGCAGTGCTGAGAATGACCCACCACCCAAATAGTACCTGCTCTGTGAGGGTCCTGACCATTGAAGAACAGGGTAACAAAGTATGCAGAGAGACATATGGACTACAGTCTGTAACTGTAGAACTACAAAGTGCTCCTATATGGTCAGTGGAGCTGATAAAATGGACAATGAGCGTAGAAACAAGGTAGGTGTACTTAATTAGATGGTCAGTGTGTAAGAAGATGACCAGAAGCATGTTCCTCTTGAAACTACATAGAAAGGCATGTTACATATTGCCCCACTTTAGGTTGTGCCCTGCTCTGCCCGACACATTCAGCAATTAAAGATTAATATCCATTTCAAAGTAACTGTAAATTTAGAGAAGTCGCACAGCTTTGGGTCTAGGCACGATGCGTCGCATAAAGGTGTGCAAGTGTGCATGTGATCTAAATATCCAACAT
This sequence comes from Colossoma macropomum, assembly GCF_904425465.1. Taxonomy (NCBI): domain Eukaryota; kingdom Metazoa; phylum Chordata; class Actinopteri; order Characiformes; family Serrasalmidae; genus Colossoma; species Colossoma macropomum. Next base: position 3,345,227 of record NW_023494806.1, on the reverse strand, counting down.
GTATGTCTTGCCATAGATGGGGGTCAGAGGGTCTCCCCCCTGATGAGCTGTCGGTGCAGAACGGCATCCTGACCACCAGAGCCAGCCGGTTCCCATTGTGCATCGACCCCCAGCAGCAAGCCCTCAACTGGATCAAGAAGAAGGAGGAGAAGAACAACCTCAAAGTCTGAAAACACTATTAAATTTGCTGCCATGCGGTAGCATTTGTGTTATGTTGGCTTTACACTGTGAAACTTTCATGCAACATTAGTTGCTTGACACTAACATGAAACTAAATTTCATTTGAGTTGCATAATGTAAAATGTCCTGCAACTGACTTGCAACTTTTTTGAAATATCAGCCACAAAAAGCCTCTAATTTAATGGAACTTTATTAAAATTTATCAAAAACGCTGATAATGCATTACATGATCACGTAAAACGGCATAATTTCAAACAGCTGATTTCACTGGATCAATAGGCAAGAAAATAAAACAGAAGATGGTTTATTGGATGGTTAGTCAGCTTTGTTTCCAAAAGCTAATCTGGTTTAACTAGCCAGCTAATCTCACAGCTTGGGCGTTTAGTGTTCTTTGTTACCCTGCGGTTATGGTGATCTGTGTATCTGTGATTGACCTCTTTTTGTTTTCTCCTCTGTTGATGCCCCCTAATTTTACACATAGTGCAGATTTCTTTTGGGATGAATAGGATAAAAAAATGAAAGAGAGAAAACTAAGATGAACTTAACAGTGTATTAGGACAGGATGAGGCTTAACATATACAGTTCAGATTAAAGACGTCAAATATATTGTAAAGAACCACTGATAGATAGATAGATAGATAGATAGATAGATAGGTAGATAGATAGATAGATAGATAGACAGATTATACAAAGCCAAAAAAATGCTACAAATATGCAAATATAAATGACACGTCTCTGATGACTTTCTGTAGCAAAAAAGATACAATGAGATAAAATTATTTTGTATAACTGTCAAGTTGCATGGAAATTATGCTGCATGCAACTTAAAACATTTATGAAAGTTTCACCTTGTAACCATGTAGCCAGCCTTGCTGTGCTGTATTTTGCAGATAGATTACAGAGATGTGCTTTGCTCTAGAGCAGGGACAACATATTATTGAAAGAACTGAACTCAGAAGTATCAGCGGCCTTTTATCTTTTATCTTTTAACTCTTTAGAACTCACCAGTGATAACAAAAGCATGCTGTAGTTTTATATTGTTCATTTCTGACTCGTAGCTCATTGAAATAAGCAGAGAAATTGTATAAAAAGTGCAGATTCTAAACTTTTAATTCATACCACACTGGTGTTTATAAGTAGTAGAGGAAAAATTATTATGTATACAGTTTTGAAGGACTGACATCAAAGCAAAAGTCAAAAGGAATATGAATGAAATGTAAATATAATTCGTATTATAATGTGTGTAGTTTAAATAGTATAACAAATAATAATTTGTAGCAAGTAATAATTAGACTTCTAAGAGTTAATATGAAAGCTTTTAAAAAATAAAAGATCTGCAAAATAGTTATGAAGTTATTAAGTGTAATCAATGGCCTGTATTTATGTTTACAGATCTCCTCATTCAATGATCCAGACTTCCTGAAGCAGCTGGAGATGGCCATCAAATATGGCTTCCCTTTCCTCTTCCAAGACGTGGATGAGTACATAGACCCGGTCATCGATAACGTCCTGGAGAAGAACGTTAAAGGGGCTGAGGGTCGCCAGGTCATCGTGCTCGGCGACAAGGAGGTGGACTACGATCCAAACTTCAAACTGTACCTCAACACCAAACTGGCCAACCCCAAATACTCACCTGCTGTGTTTGGCAAAGCCATGGTCATCAACTATACTGGTGAGGAACAGAATGACTGTGGTGCTCTTGCAGTGCGTTGGTCTTTGTTTTGATGTGAAAATGGTCCTGAACTTAATGCTGCCTGTCAGTAAGTCAAGCTGGATCTTTGGTGTAATGGAAATTTACTGTACACCTGTGTAACAGTACCTGTTAGGCTAGCTTTACACACTGAAACTTTCATGTAGTTGCATGTTTTGAGTTGCCTGCAACACAATTTCCATGCAATGCAAAAAACAAAGTTGCATGCAACACGTTAAAAGACTCCATAGATAGAGCAGCTTGTATTTTTTATCTATAATGTCATCTGTGAGGTGTACTTTACACATTTGTGGCATTTTCTCATCCTGTCCTAAAAGCACAGCATGTTCATCACTTCTCAGTTCGAATCTCCTTTTCTGTAGTAATTTTCACCCTTTGGATCCCAAATGAATCTGAAATTAGGGAACATCAAGAGAGGAGAAGGTGCATCTGGCTACCTGGATCATGAAAACAGCAGCTAAAGAAGAATTAACAATGGCATAAACAGACGTTTAAACAGCTGTTAGCGTTAGCTGGCTAGTTAACGCAGCTGGTTACAGAAACATTGGCTTCAAGAAACTTATGTTTGTTTTCATGACATCCAGTGAAGTCACTTGTTTGAGGGTATGTTGTTTGACGTGATTACATGATGCATTATTGGCTTTTTGATCGGCTGTTTCATGAAAACTTGCAGCTGTTGCGGCTGAGTTTCAAATGAGTTGCAAGATGCTTTACATTATGCAACTCAAGTGTAGGTTTAATGTAGGTTTCAATTAAGAGTGGGCAATATGGCAAAACTAATATATCATGATACTTCAAGTATCAAGATATTTAGTTTTGGGCTCCCAAGTGGCGCAACCGTCTAAGCGTTGGCCCTCTCATCAGGAGATCGCGAGTTCAATCCCTGGTGATGCTACAGCCATCCGTAGCCAGGAGTCCGAGAGAGCACAATTGGCCTCGCTCTCTCTGGGTGGGTGGGATGGCTGCCCTTCTCCCCCCATCACTCACTCAGCGCGATGCTAGTCAGCGCAGGCGTCTGTTAGCTGACGTAACAGATCTGGCGGTTGGCGCTTTCCTCCGAGCGCATTCAGCTGTCCAGTGACGTTGCGTGAGCAGCAGCTGAAAAAGAAAGCGGTGGCTGGCTTCACAGTTCTCGGAGGAAGCCTGTGTTAGCCTTCGCCCTCCTAGCTTTGATAGCATCGTGTGATTGGGGGAGTCCTAACTAGCGGGGTGGAATTGGCTACGACTAAATTGGGGAGAAAATCGGGGTAAAATTAAAAAAAAAAAAGATATTTAATTTTTCTGAGATTTAATATGTTGGAACATACAAAATAGAACCTGTAGTGCCACATATAAAAATACTATAATAATAATAATAAACCTACAACTACAGTGACTTTTATTCGGTGTTTTTCAATCCAAATCCACTTAAACAGGTCTAATTATGCTCACTTTGTACTGAAACATGCAGTTGGACAGTGTTCCTTAAGTGAATATTGATGGTATCCACAATATGCTCAGAAAAGCATATGACAATAAAATATCGTCAAATTGCCCATCCCTGGTTTCAGTCAACTAAAGTTTCCTTAAATGTTTCCCTGAGTAAAGCCAGCCTTAGAAGTTGCGAGTGGTTACTGTTATTCTGCTGTTGCATTTAACCCTTGTGTGGTGTTGATGTGTTTGTTACTCAGTGGTCTGTTTGTCCCACCACATTATTGTATGTTTTAAATCAATACAGCCATAACAGTTTATGTAAAAATCCCAGATGTTTAAAATATCACAAGTGTCCAGCGTAGGGTTCTCCTTTAGCAGCTGTAGCCAGTCAGCAGCCTGTCCATGTTGTCCACCCCACACACACACACACACACACTAACAGCAGGCCATGTAGGAGGAGAACAGAGTGAAGGACACAGCACCTCCACACTTTTACTCCCCGCAGGTTCAGCCCAACACCACATGTGTGGTATAAATGTGTGGGGGGTGAACAGAGTGAAGACACTGAAAATGGGTTATTTTATATGTTCTTCACAGAAAATGAGCAAAGACCAAGAATCTGAGGATGAAATAATAATAAATCACATCATTTTTTCTTTTAAAAAAACATTAAAAATGGGTCCCACAGACCTGAACACCACACATAGCTACATTTACCTTTGATTCACATTCACAGTTTTTCAGATTTGTTCTGTTTATTTTGATCTCGGTGACAAAAACATGGTAAAAATATGAAGAATAATTTACTTTATGCACAATAAATAGTAAATAATAAATAAAAAATTATAAATTCATTTTGCCAATTAAAGTCATAATAAAATATCTCCTACTTACAGACATGCTTTTGTTATTGTCAGCAGTAACTGTGACCTCTAAGGGTCACTATTTGTGGATAGTGGCAGTTAATTTTTATAGATCCTGTCCTGAAGCTGTTGTTCTTGATGTTTATGTTTGTTCAGTCACTCTGAAGGGTCTGGAGGATCAGTTGCTGAGTGTGATCGTGGGCTTTGAGCGGAAGGAGCTGGAAGAGCAGAGGGAGCGTCTGATACAGGAGACCAGCGAGAACAAGCGGCTCCTCAAAGATCTGGAGGACTCTCTGCTCCGAGAGCTGGCCACCTCCACAGGAAACATGCTGGATAACGTTGAACTCGTCCACACCCTCGAGGAGACCAAGTCCAAAGCTAGCGAGGTCAGTTTGTCCATCCAGCGCCACACACGCACACACAAAGTGCAGTTTAATCTGTTTTCCATTCAGCGTTGTTTTCTCTGTGGTACTGTTTTATCTGGGTAGATAAAGTGAGCTCTTCCATTGGTTTGGACTTCACGAGCTGGAAAGCCTTACACATTATATTCACCGCTAACATAATTAATGACAGAAGAATAAACCAATCAGCTTCTAAATTTACAATGGTTGGGGCCTTCTGGAAGTTATGAGCCGTAGTCTAAGCAGGTTTGTGTTAGTTGTTCGGAATGGAAAATCGCGGCGGCAGCTCTGTGCCAGGGCTCTTTTCTGAAAGAGTCGCTGTAAAACTGAAACATATAAGCTGAAATACATTTTAATGTCTGTTAAAAGCTTCAACTAAAACATATGGAATGTCTTTTACAAGTTTCAAATGTCTGTGTTTAATCTAGAATGGCCAAAATCTTAGCGCCCATGTGTCAAACACAAGGCCCGCGGGCCAAGGCAGGCCCATGAAACAGTCCTATTCACCCATGAAATTATTTTAATTCTCCATTATTATTAGCCTGTTTCACCCTGAGATGCACTACAGTCCCCAGTGTGCACTGCAACATAGTGTGCGTTCCGACCCCCAGCAACAATCTCTGGGCCAGCAGTTACACAAAAAGAAAAGATGCCGGGTGTCTAGTTCAAGCAAATAGGCAGTTTTAAAAAAATACCTAAAACCTTTTTTTTTTATTTATAATTATTTTTGAATAAGTATTTAATGCCTGTTTTGCTGTTGCAGTTTTGACATATTTTGAATCAACAATGGCCAGTTGGGGTCATGGCAGAATGTTAAGTAAAAATGAAATAAAAACACAGCTGGCCCACAGATTTGCTGAGAGTTTTTTAATATGGCCCTTTTGCTGGTTGAGTTTGACCCCCCTGGCTTAGTGCTAACATAGTATTAGAAATCCCCTAGGGGCGCAATTGTTGCAAATTAGCTTTGTTGCAGAGTTTTTTGTTTGTTTATTTTTTTTTTGTTTGTTTAGTTTTTGTTTTTTAGCATAATTTGACATTGATGGCCTAAACTGAAGGCCTAGCTCCAATAGCCACAGTTTGACACTGAAAAATATATATATTTTTTTATCATAATATAAATAACATCTATTGAAATATCTAAATTTTACAGACGATCACTGCAATATCAAAACCTCATAATTAATTTTTTTTTATTATTATTTCACACAATGTGAAAACATCAGCTGCTTTTTGAAAATCTTCATGATGAATGTTGAAAGTCTCGTTAAGAAGACGGTTAAGAAGTTAGCCCTGTTTACGTCAGCGACAATATTCATAAAATGTTTATAGCATTTTTTGGCAGTGTTCTGATTCATTCACATTAATCCACCAGGTCTTTGAGAAACTGAAGCTAGCTCAAAACACATCAGTGGACATCGATAAGCTGCGTGACGGCTACCGTCCAGCAGCTAAGCGCGGGGCCATCCTGTTCTTCGTCTTGGCTGAAATGGCCCTGGTGAACAGCATGTACCAGTACTCACTGGCCTCCTTCCTGGAGGTGTTCGACTACTCACTTCGTAAATCCCTGCCGGACTCCATCCTGCCCAAGAGACTGAAGAACATCATGAACACACTCACTCACAACGTCTACAACTACGGCTGCACTGGTGAGTACAGGTTTGAACTGCTACAGGCCTCAAAATGCGATTCTTACGTTTCTTGAGATTTTGATTCTTTTGCGAGAATTAAAAATTATAACTGTTTTGTGACTGATTACTTTTAATTCCTCCAAAAATCTATTTAAATCTATTTAACACTTCTTTAATTCTTCATCTCATTTCAGTCTTTTTTTATCAAAGTAAAATAAAACAGTGAAGTAGACAAGATAAAACAACTTACGTTGTCACGTTTGCATATTTAGCAGATGCTTTTATTTGTGAGGTAGACGGTTTATGTAATCTTAGATCACAAGGATTTTTGGTATCTGTCAGAAGCGCATCTCTTGGCATTGATTTTATCAAACGTTGTCATGCGTCAGCCAATAGCATACAATGGGGGCAGGGAACTAAGAGAATACAATGGTTATCATACTTTTTAACTAAGAAAATTTGTGGGTTTCTTTGGTCTCTTGTTCAGCCATCTTGCTGGTTTTCCTTTTTCTCATATGACTCTATTTGGAGTCTCTGAAAAACCTCAGTTTGGAGGGTCATGTAGCTCTAACACTTCACCCCACCCCTCTATCTCAACAAGAATCAGGACACCCTACCCCTAGACGTGAAATGGAGGGGTTGGGCTAAGTGGTAGGGGCAAGGGGTGAAATGGGATTGGGCCTTTAAGTGGGTTCTCAGATAGATAGATAGATAGATAGATAGATAGATATGTAAAATGGGATTGGGCCTTTTAAAGGGGGAGATATAGATAGAGAGATAGAGAGATAGACGGATACTTTATTGATCGCGAAGGAAATGTAGCAGCCACTAGCAGTCACACAACACGGGACAGTTGTAATTATAAGTGTGGTACAATATAAAAAGAGGAATATATACAAAAAAACGTATCTACAGGCATTTATACAACTAAAAATATACAAAAAATATGCAATAAGATCTATAACCTGAGATAAAATGCAGTGCAATAATGACTGTACAAGGAGGTGCAGGTAAGATTCAAGATTGAAGAGATTTATTGTCATATGCACAGCCGAAACAGGCAGTTACACTGTACAATGAAATTCTTACTTTGCTCCTCCATTCACCAAATATAATCTTAATATAATCTTAGAATAAAAAATAGAGAAAAAAAATAGAAAATAGAAAATGTAAGAATAGCACTAAAAACAAAAGTAAAGCAAAAGTAACAGCATATAATGACAATACTGAATAAATATGTGCAGATATTGGTACTGAAATAAAGTGTCCACGTGTGGAGTGTCCAGATGTGCAAAATGTGTGATAAGGTGTGCAGTAAGGTGTCCAGATGTGCAGATAGATAAAATAAACCTGTAATTTAGCATTAAAAATTCAGTCCTCTCTCTTCACGTCTGGCCCCACTGAGAGGAGTTGAAGAGCCTGATGGCTCGAGGGACAAAAGATCTCCTGAGTCTGTCGGTTGAGCAGCTCTGTGACAGCAACCTGCCACTAAACATGCTCCTCTTGTCCTTGATGATGGTGTGCAGCGGGTGGGGGAATTTGTGTCAAAATCTCATGTTGCTTTAAGGTAGTGTGACTCTTCTGTACTGCTCCGCAGGGCTGTTTGAGAGACACAAGCTGCTCTTCTCCTTCAACATGACCATAAAGATCGAGCAGGCCGAGGGCCGCGCTCCTCAGGAAGAGCTCGAGTTCTTTCTTAAAGGTGAGATGCTGGAGAAGCACATCAGGATTCAGACAAGTAAAATGTCTAAGATGTCAAACAGATTAATTTCACACAATTATCTCTTCCTCTGTCTCTCTCTCTCTCTCTCTCTCTCTCACTCTCTTTCTCTATGTCTCTTTTTCCTAGGCTCTTAAGTCCATTGTTTTTCTAAATATGACACAGATCTGATGTATTCAGTACTGCATGGACACAGAAACTGGGTCTTTTCAAATCTGGGGCCGTGTTACAGAAACTTCCTATCTTTTTGTCTTAAGATCTGAAAGGTCAAGATAAGATTTTTCACGAATTTGTATTACAGAATCAAATCTGATCTTAATTTAGGAATGTCTGTTACCTAGCAACCGACCATACACACGCAGCTGAAACATCAGTACGTAATTAAAATAATCAATTAGTTATTAGTATACTGTGAGAGCGCCCCCTGCTGTTTATCAGAGTGTCGCCGCTCTCCAATTTCAGTCTCCATTTCCCAAACACTTTAGCCGAGCGCGCTAACGTTACTCCTCCTAATAAACAGACACACGTTCAGCTCCGTCTCCTCATTATTCACCACCTTCACTGTAATATTTCAGCATCAACATTAACACACGAAGGTAATCAGAGTGACGGTGGAGACCGAGTCTGCAGAGTCTGGACTTTTAGAAAAAAGCTCACAAATCAAAGCACCATTTTCAGTGTAGATAAATGTAAAGTCATGTGAAACTTGTTGTGAACTGTGCTGCCTGGCTTATGCTGTAAATCAAAGGCTTGTGATATCAATGTCGACTTACTTCCCTGTCTCACACACTCTTAGCTCCTCTGATTTATAATGAACATGCAACATTTTCTCATTTTCTCATTCCTGTTTTGACCATAACCTGATTGACTCCACGTCTCACTACAGGGAACCTGTCACTGGAGAAGAGTAAGAAGAAGAAGCCGTGCGATTGGCTGCCTGATCAGGGCTGGGAGGACATTGTGCGTCTGAACGAGCTTTTTCCTAACGAGTTCGGAACATTAATCGACGACATAGAGAAGAATCCTAACGAATGGAAGAGCGTATGTACACACTCTCAGACACACACTAGTTGCCAGTTTATGAGTTCCACCTACTTTGTATCCACAGTCATTGGCCATTTTATCAACAAATAAATAAATATATATCACACACAGAATTTACGTTATTTACACATGAATGCACCACTTTTCAGTGTTAACGTGGCCACAGTGCCTAATTTAGAGCCAGCTGGTAAAGAAATGTGTTTGACCAAATTAGAATTAAAACCCTTTTTTGCATCTACCCCTATCTGCTCCATCCATCAATGGAAAGTGACTGGATTGCTATTAGCACAAATAATTAGTACTGTTGTTATTTTATTTATATTTTTGAAATTATTGATGATATTGTTGATAATTTTGGTTACACTGTTATGTAATGGCTCGTCAGGTCAACCTAAAAAAATACTTCATGTGGTAACAAGCAAATTAACTAGTTTTAGATAGATAGATAGATAGATAGATAGAGAGAGACAGACAGATGTGTCTATGAAGTATACAACTATATGAACAATATATACACAATTATAAATATATCTATGAATGATATATACATGTATATACACTTAATACTATAAAAATAATATATATACGGTATGTTATGTACTTTTAGAGTAAGCAGTTATGTGTTGTGTTCTATATACAGTGAACAGTCTTGTATGGAAATGCAAGGGATAATAAATAATAATAAATATTGTGTGCAACATACAAGTATGAGTATTAGTGGAGTGGTGTGGAGTTCAGCAGGGTGATGGTGGAGGGAAAGAGCCGACCGGTTTGGTCCGAGTGCTTCTGTATCTCCTCCCAGACGGGGGGAAGTTAAACAGTGTGTGGCTGGGTGGGAGGTGTCGCTCTGCGCACACAGCATGGTGAATGTCTCTGATGGCAGGGAGCCGTATGCCAGTGATGCGCCCAGCGGTCCTCACCACTTTTTGGAGGGCCTTCCTGTCGGCCACAGCGAAGCTGCTGTACCACACTGTCACACGGTTGGTCAGTACGCTTTCAATGGTGCAGCAGTAGAAGTTTTAGAGAATCTAAGGAGACAGATGTTCCTTCTTTAGTCTCCTCAGGATGTAGAGGCGCTGCTGTGCCTTCTTAACTAAGTGTGAGGTGTCGAGTGTCCATGGAAAATCTTCGAAGATGTTTACTCCCAGGAACTTGAAGCTGGAGACACGCTCTACCTAAATAAATACTTCAAATGAACGATTTTTTCAATCAGTGTAATTTTTGAGAATAAAACGAGCCTAATTATATACTTAGTATTACCTTATTACTACATTAAGTCATGTTTTTAGGTTGATCTGACGAGCCATTTTTTACAGTGTAGTTAGCTGCAAATCAGGCACTTTTTTTCAGGTTGTGAAACTATTATGCTCAAATTTACATGCTGCTCTACATTTGATCACACAAAAGCACCAAAAAGGAAAGTTATGAATTACATAACTGTCAGTAAAATTTGCATACTACCAGATTTGAGATCTGTCCCCTCTTCTCTTAGTGGTATGACCTGGACGGCCCAGAACAGGCTCCCTTCCCCATGAAGTACAAGGACAGTCTGACAGCTTTCCAGAAGCTTCTGCTCCTGCGCTGCTTCAGGCTGGACCGAGTGTACCGCGCCGTCAGCGACTACGTCACCATCACCATGGGAGAGAAGTAAGAGAGCACCATCTTTCTAAATTTGCTTTTAAATACGATGTATCTGTGTGAATATATTAGGGTTGTCAAAGATAACGCATTAAGAAGTAGTTCCAGGCTGAAGCCCAGCTGTCATGTTGCTATGATAGAATCCACAATAGTAGCCCTCTTGTTCAAACACAGCTTCTAAATGGCTTTAAATGACCTTTTTCTCTCCCTGTCTTTCTTTCTTTGCCACTCTCTGTCTCGTTCTCAGGTATGTGCAGCCCCCAGTGATCAGTTTCGAGGCTATATTTGAGCAGAGCACTCCGAATTCCCCCATCGTGTTCATCCTGAGCCCCGGCTGTGAGCCGGCCAGCGATCTGATGAAGCTGGCTGAGCGCTCCGGCTTCGGGAGCAGCAGACTTAAGTTCTTGGCCATGGGGCAAGGCCAGGAGAAGGTACACACACACAGGGATGGAGACAAAAGAGAAACAGACAGTCTCACATACTGTCTGATGGTCTAAAATGGATGCTGCATTGTAAAAAAAAAGTCTTGTTTAAAAAAGTTTCAAGGGAGTTGCAGAGGCTTTATTTTATGCGGAAACAAATGGAGCTTCATGTAAATTTCAAGCAACTGAAGTTTACTATTTAAAGCCTTACTCATTGTGTTTCCTCCATTTCCCAGGTTGCACTGCAGTTACTGGAGACCGCAGTGTCCAGAGGCCAGTGGCTGATGCTGCAGAACTGTCATCTGTTAGTGAAGTGGCTGAAGGATCTGGAGAAGTCTCTGGAGAGGATCACCAAACCTCACCCAGACTTCCGACTGTGGCTCACAACCGACCCCATCAAAGACTTCCCCATCGGCATCCTGCAGAAGTCCCTGAAGGTTCACATTTCACTGCTTATTTACAGCGGCCTTCAGTTCCAGCCCTGGAGTGATACGACTGGCAAAATGTGATACACCTCTTGTCTCCTGTGTGTCCAGGTGGTAACCGAGCCCCCCAATGGGCTGAAGCTGAACATGAGGGCCACCTACTTTAAGATCTCGCAGGAGACCTTGATGAGTTGCCCACACCCAGCCTTCCGCAGCCTGGTCTACGTTCTGGCCTTCTTCCACGCTGTGGTGCAGGAGAGGCGCAAATATGGCAAGATCGGCTGGAACGTGCCCTACGACTTCAATGAATCTGACTTCTTGGTAAGCACGAGGCTCAGAATGTTTACTGCTGTAGGCTGGAGAGTCCAAACACTGATCAGCCATAACATTATAACACCTCCTTGTTTCTACACTCATTGTCCATTTTATCTGCTCCACTGACCATAGAGGAGCGCTTTGTAGTTCTACAGTTACAGACTGTAGTCCATCTTTCTCTGCATACCCTGTTCTTTAATGGTCAGGACCCCCACAGAGCAGGTGTTATTTGGGTTTTTAAACACCTCAGTGTCGCTGCTGGACTGAGAACCAAAAACATCCAGCCAACAGCGTCCTGTTGGCAGCATCCTTTGACCACTGATGAAGGACTAGAGGATGACCAACACAGACAGCAGCAGCAGATGAGCTGTCGTCTCTGACTTTACATCTACAAGGTGGACTGACAAGTTAGGAGTGTCTAATAGAGTGGACAGTGAATGGACACAGTGTTTAAAAACTCCAGCAGCACTGCTGTGTCTGATCCACTCGCACCAGCGCAACACACACTAACACACCACCACCACGTCAGTGTTACTGCAGTGCTGAGAATGATCCACCACCCAAATAGTACCTGCTCTGTGAGGGTCCATGGGGGTCCTGACCACTGAGAAACAGGGAAAAGGGGGCTAACAAAGTATGCAGAGAAACAGATGGACTACAGTCTGTAATTATTAGTGTAAATAAGTAGAACTACACAGAGCACCTATGTGGTAAGTGGAGCTGATAAAATGGTTTTAATGCCATAGCTGATCAGTGTGTATGAAAAATAAGCTGCAAAAATATCTTGTTCTGTTTCTGTGATGTCATGAAAACACATTTTTAAAACCTGGTAACTTTACAGGAGAAGGAAAAACACTTTTAAGGTATATAATAGAAGTAATGTAAAAGCGTTTTTTCCAAGTAATTTCGGATAATTTCTTGTGGTTCATTCTTCATGATATTTTCACACAGAGTAAAGGGCAGCTGGTGTTTTCAAAGTATGTAAAAAAATAAAAAAGTGACAAAAACAGAGAGATGAAGTTTTGTTCCAACAGCAACAACATATCCACTTACTCAGCCTAGAGCCTGGAGCTTACATTTTTTAAGTGGATTTAGATAAAAATCTTCCCTGAGTGTTTAGCAGTTCATAAGGAAATGCTTTTACTGATAAGTGTGGGTTGTATCTGTTCCACACTGAACATATCAGGCTGTTCTGTATCTCAGGTGTGTATGGAGATCCTGAACACCTACCTGACCAAAGCTCACAGTCAAGATGATGCCAAGATCCCATGGGGGAGTCTCAAATACCTGATTGGAGAGGTAGCCCACTCATTATTGAGTTTGTATGATATCCTTTACTAACATTAACTTATTATTTAACAGTTAAAGCCTTTACTTTCTGTATAGGTCATTCAGGGGAACCTCACTGACTTTTCAAAATTCAGTGGTTGAGATGTAAACAAAGTCATTCAGCGTGGTTTAATGTGAAGTGGCTCATTGTAGAAACTTACTGACTCAGATTTCTTTACAGTGGTGGTGATACTAATCAGGGGTCACCATGACTACAGCACAAATTTAGCAATTTTATGTACTATTCAAAACCACCAGTGAACCTACACGAGTCTTCTGAGTTTTATCTGGAACGATGTAGGGCTGCTCGATTATTGTAAAAAATCATAATCACAATTATTTTGGTCAATACTGAGATCACGATTATTTAACATGATTACTCGTTGTCTTTGGAAACATTACACGTTTTTTGAACTTGAAAAAAAGACTTGAATAAAAGTGTAAAAAGATAAATAAAATAAATAACTAAGATCAAAATGAATAAGATCAATTATTTTGTAGTGCATTTCCACCACCTACTAAAAAGTACTAAACATATATAAAAAAATTAAATAAAAATAAACTGGGTGAGTTTGGGCTTTTAGGTGCGGAGCGAAAGCACACTGCTGTAAAGGAAAGAGAAATTGAAAATTTGAAAATTTGTGAATTGCCCACCCTTATGATGATGGTACAATAGTGATAAATCTGAAAAAATAAATTTTTATTGCGGACTGTTCTGCCTTACAGCGCTCTGCGTGTACCCCTCCACCATCAATGGATTTTTTAAAAAAAGGCACATTTCAGGTTACAAACCTTCTCAAACCTATAATCAAACAATGTCACAGACATCAGGGCACATATTCATAACTATTTCATGTGATAACTTTCTGTGTGGGACGGATTCACGAAAGTGTCTTAAGAAAGAAAATCTTCTTAAATGTGTTTTTTCTTGACTTCAATCTAAAAAAAGTTACGAGAAAATGTTATTCTTCAAATAGCTTCTTAAGAATTCTCCTGTTTTCTTTTCTGCACTATTTTCATAAGAATAATTCTAAGAACAAGTGAAATATTCTTGACAATATTATGTTCTTAAATGTTTTCTTAACCTTACAGTGACCTGCACTTGTCTTAGGCTGTAAAAGTTGACGAAGTCAGCATCTAAATTCATCACGGACACTGTGTTTGCTGCTGCTCTTGCCATCCATGTCCGTCTCCCCCCAATTATCATATTTTCCAATGAGGATTTTTTACTGATGGCTGTTTCTTCCTCCATCACCTCTAGTTCTTGTTTGCTAATTTATTTCAAATGCTTGGTTTGATGTTTTTCCACCATTTTGCTCCTCTGAGCAGATTAAATAAAGGAAGTAACAGTTAATACAAACTCAGCCTGTATCTCGCATCGTTTATGGTGCATAGTAAAGTGCAATGTAGCATACATAAAAAAAAACAATGAAGACTTCTTAAGAAAATTGTACGAAAATAATTAAGATGATCTTAAGAGAATATCTGAGAACTTCTCAAGTTTTTTTCAAGAATTGCATTTAAGAACATTCTTATGAACTTCTTAGTGTTTGTCTGAAGAACCATGGCAAGTTTTTTCTTAAGAAAGCTTTTGTGAATCCGGCCCCTGGTTCCCATCACCACCGCTGCGATCAGTTCTGAATTAAGCATTTCACATCCAGCCACTCTAAATGACTTAGTTTACATCGTGTGCAAAAACAGAATTCCCTCTGAAGTGAATGTGCTGATTGCCACCGTGCTGACGGTATGTGATGTTTTGAATTTATTATTCTTTTAATTTGGTCTTGAGCGATGAACAGTACCCTGATTTTCAACCAGGTGATGTACGGGGGCAGGGCGATAGACAGCTTTGACCGCAGAATCCTCACCGTCTACATGGACGAGTATCTGGGAGATTTCATCTTTGACACTTTTCAGCCTTTCCACTTCTTCCACAACAAAGACGTGGACTACAGGATCCCGCCGGACGGACCCAAGGATGTTTTTGTTGGTGCGTAGAAGAATTTAGTCACATAACAGTCACTAGTTTATATGTTCTTTAGTAAAGACAATGGTTTTTCATCACGTTCTCCATCAGTGTCTGTGTTTACATGCAAAGATTTTTGCCAATCCGATTGAATACATTCCAATTATAGATTAAGACTGAGGTGTTTATTCTCACTCTACTCAACAATCTGATGGAAAATCTCTGTTTACATTTACACTACAAGTAATCATATTCAAAATGACGCACATGTGTAGAGAACCGCTTAGTGTAAACGTTACCATGACAACCAGCATCACGTGAGTCCAGTCAGAGTGAGACGAGCAGCAGTGAGCAGCGCTTGTGTTTTCACTTGCTTTAAAATGATGTCAGACTCAGGAAAACGTCCTTCACATGTCCTTATTAAAGAAGGCCGAGAGGAAGACGTCGTGTTCTGAGACACATAAGCTGGACGTCCGTCCCACCGCCGTCTTTTAAAGATCAGAGCATAAACTTCGTCTCCTCTGCAGACCAGTTTCTGCTCCGCCATGTTGAACGGTGTAAACTTTCACTATGATGCGACAAACACGATCAGAACGGACTTAAACTTTCCGATAGGGAATGTAATCAGATACAGGCGTCTACACGGATATTATTCTTCTATTTAACGGATTATTTACAGGATTACCCACCTCGATCAGTCGGATAGAAACTGCATTCTGAATGGCCTCAATCAGACTATTCCGATTGAGGTGTTTACATGGATGTATTCTATTCCGATTAGCTATTAGTCAGATTATTAATGGATTATTAGGCTATTGTGAACCATTTCACCATGCAAAGAACCATTTAGGCATGCAAATGGTTCTTTGAGTGTTCATGGTTCTATATAGAACCATTGTCTTTACTCAAGGACCCTTGAAGAACCATCTTTTTGAAGAGTGAACTTTAGGAAACATCTAAAGAATAAGCAGCAGGTGGACAGGCATGTGTGGTGGAATAAGTAAGCCAGGAAATGCTACACCTTACCCTGTTTTAAAAATTCATATTTATTATAAGAAGTTGTACATGCATCTTCATCAGGCAAAATTATGCTGTCAGTTGTGATATAAGGAGCTGATGTACTGACTGATTGTAACTGTAACTGTGTTTGCTGTGCTTCGCAGATGAAATTGAGTCCCTCCCTCTGGCTAACACCCCCTGAGGTGTTTGGTCTGCACCCCAACGCTGAGATCGGCTACTACACTCAGGCTGCCCGAGACATGTGGACTCACCTCATAGAGCTTCAGCCCCAAACAGGTACCCCTCTCCACACTATCCCATCCACCATGACTCCCAAACACATTCCACGCCTTAATATTCCTTCAATATTCTATCTACAGTGCTGTGAAAAAGTATTAACCCCCTTTAATTTGTCTGCTTTAATTTAAAAGAAGAGAAAGACAACCTGAGTAAATACAAAATACAGGAAATTAAATTCTCATTTAATTTATTAAAGGAAAAAAGCCCTTGTGTGAAAAAATATTTACCCTATAAATCAACCAGTTAACCATATTTAGTTTGGAATAATTGAAGAGTAATAGAATAATTGGGATGAATTAAACTGGATACACGCCGGCCCGATTACTGCCGGTCCTGATGAATCAAAACATCCCTTAAATGGAACCTGTCCAGCAATCTGAAGCAGGCTAAAAGGTCTTAACAAGCAGCACACTGTGCCACAATCAAAAGAAATTCCGAAAATTCCAGAAATTCAGCCTGGAAAGGGTTACAGAGCCATTTCTGAGACTCTGGGACTCCAGCAAACCACAGTGAGAGCCATTGTCTCCAAATGGAGGCAACTTGGAACAGTGGTCAAATATCTCAGAAGTGAAGTTTAGGAGGGCAGTTACTTTTTCACATGGAAAGTGATATATTAAAAACTGTGTTTTCTGTTTCCTCATGCTCTCCTTTTCTTATATTACACTTTATATGAAGATCCTTTACAGCACTGTACCTGTAACAAAGCATAGTGTCCCAAACATATACCCTCTACCCTACCCTGTACTGCCTCTGCTGCCTTTACCACTATATAGAGGCCCAAACAGATACACAGCACCCTTCTCTACCCCACCTGCTGAAACTGTATCCCAATTTTCGTCCTCTCTGTTCTTTATCGATAGCAGTGTTTGGGGCAGGCTCTGAAGAGATTCGGTTTCAAAAATGGGGCAATATGTGAGAAAAACTCACATATGAGAGACAAGTTTGCACAACAGTGTGTAGTTAATGTTTGAATTCCTCGTCGAATTTAGTTTAATTGATGTCAAACTGACCCACAACCTTAATCTAGGGCAGGGGCCAGTAAAACAAATGTTAATAAGAGCCATGTTGTCCTTTCAACAAAAATCAACCCACCTTGGGAGTCGCAACATTTTATGTCTATTTATTAAAGTATGTTTTACCATCTTGGCTGTAAATATGTCTCAGTGTGTGTTAATGTACTAGTATAGGCTAAAAATATATAAACGAAAACAGAGACTTACTTTGCTCTGCTTTAAGCTTCAGCTCAGCTATTGTTGCTTTTCTCACATCTCTGGCAGGAAACTTTTCCTCAAAAGTAGAACAGTTTCTTGTAAAACGTCTCTCAGCTTTCGATTTTTTATGAGGCTGAAGTCGCTTCTCATTTGCGGGTTCTTGTTCGAATTTTCCCATTCCACCTTAAATGGTGCCTGAGGTGCCAGAATGTAACTGCTGCACCATTTAAGGTGGAACGGGAAAATTCCAACGAGAAGTTGGTGAACGAGAAACTGACTGCAGCTTCGTGACTTTTTAGTGTTTGAGTTTCTCATTGCAGATTAAACGTATCAGGAAACCAGCTGGAGTGATTATAAACACAAATAAGTCCATTCGTCTCCAAATTATCAATGTTCATCTTAAATCTCTCTCTTTGCCGTTTCGTTAGCTACTAGCTAGGCGAGACTGTTGTCTGTGTTGCTATGGTGACCAGCAGTCTGCGCTGATCTTCAGGGTTAAAGGGTGAATTAGCAGTTCTACATTAACTCCAGAGTTTAAGACCATTTATTGTTAAACTGTGTTGAACGATCAGCAGAGCTTTATTTTACTGTAAAGGAGGATTATTTTATTTTTACCAAAAACTAATTCTGCAGGGCAGTAAAAGAGCCGCATGCTCTCCGGAGCTGCATGTTGCTGACCCCTCATCTAGGGAATCAGTTTCAGATATGGTGAGTATAACCCTGTTTTTTCCTGGGTGTTTCATGCACCTGGAGTGTCAGGATTATATCTGCTAGGTCCTAAACTACATTAACATTTTTATTTTATATTTTAGTTTTTAATTATGTATTCCAATGGTGTAACTGCAAGCTGTGAAAATTTTACATTTCTCAGTGGTCACTCTTCTTAAACTCAGCAGTACCTTAGCGTTAAACAACAGTGCTGAACTGAATAAAAAATTGAGGCGGTGGATTTGATGAAAATATATTATTGGGATACTTTAAGAAATTTTCATGATGCAGGTGTGTCACAATATTTATTTTCTCAAACATTTGATCAGCTGGAACAGAGAGAAATGAACCAGTAGTTCTACGTTAAAAAATACTATCAAAAAGTGTGAACACCGTGATTTGTATTCAGTATTTCGCATAATGTGTTGCACTAAATCTAGTTTAACAGGACTAATTTTGCACTGACAATATCGACGATATGTTCAGAGAAGCATATTGTATTGTATCCTAACATAATTGATCACAATAACAGTATACACCGACCAGGCATAACGTTATGACCACCTCCTTGTTTCTACGCTCATTGTCCATTTTATCAGCTCCACTTACTATATAGGTGCACTTTGTAGTTCTACAGTTACAGACTGTAGTCCATCTGTTTCTCTGATACTTTGTTAGCCCCCTTTTACCCTGTTCTTCAGTGGTCAGGACCCTCATGGACCCTCACAGAGCAGGTACTATTTGTGTGGTGGATCATTCTCAGCACTGCAGTAACACTGACGTGGTGTTGGTGTGTTAGTGTGTGTTGTGCTGGTCTGAGTGGATCAGACACAGCAGTGCTGCTGGAGTTTTTAAACACCTCAGTGTCACTGCTGGACTGAGAATAGTCCACCAACCAAAAATATCCAGCCAACAGCGTCCTGTGGGCAGCTTCCTGTGACCACTGATGAAGGACTAGAGGATGACCAACACAAACTATGCTGACACACTGCTGACTCTGACTTTACATCTACAAGGTGGACCGACAAGGTAGGAGTGTCTAAGAGAGTGGACAGTGAGTGGACACAGTGTTTATAAACTCCAGCAGCACTGCTGTGTCTGATCCACTCGTACAAGCACAACACACACTAACACACCACCACCATGTCAGTGTTACTGCAGTGCTGAGAATGATCCACCACCCAAATAGTACCTGCTCTGTGAGGGTCCATGGGGGTCCTGACCACTGAAGAACAGGGTAAAAGGGGGCTAATAAAGTATCAGAGAAACAGATGGACTACAGTCTGTAACTGTAGAACTACAAAGTGCACCTATATAGTAAGTGGAGCTGATAAAATGGACAATGAGCGTAGAAACAAGGAGGTGGTCATAATGTTATGCCTGATTGGTGTATATTGTCATAATGCCCAGTCCTAACAAAGTCCATGTATAAATCCATGTGGTTAAAATCTTGTGAGGATGTGATCCGGATTCTAGCGGCATGATTTGGCCAGGTGAAAACGGCGTCTGTGTGTCTCTGCTGCAGGTGATTCTGGTGGTGGGATCAGTCGAGATGAGTACATCGCTCAAGTGGCGCGGGACATCCAGAACAAGCTGCCCAGCGTGTTCGACCTGGACGTGATCCGCAAGAAGTTCGGCCTGGAAGTCTCGCCCACCTCCGTGGTGCTGCTGCAGGAGCTGGAGCGCTTCAACAGGCTCGTCCTCCGAATGAGCCGCTCACTCGCCGAACTGCAGCGGGTGAGAGAAGAGGAGAGGGAGGGAGATAACAGTAGCAGAGAGAAAGAAAAGATGTAAGAACTGAGTGCTCTAAAGCTGTGCCCATGTCTGTCCATGTTCCAGGCTTTAGCAGGTGAGGTGGGGATGAGCAGTGAACTGGACGAAGTTGCCAGAGCCCTGTTTAATGGTCAGATTCCTGCTATCTGGAGACGACTGGCCCCGGACACCCTGAAATCTTTGGGCAACTGGATGATCCACTTCAAGAGACGCTACGATCAGTACAGCTCATGGGTACGACCCAGTACACCAGCCGAAAGGCCTATAATTTTTTGTTAGAATTGTAGGCTATGGTCACCTTACCAGGCTGAAGTGGCACAAATCTGATTTTTTGCCCTAATGTGACTCAGATCTGATGTTTTCAGACCTGTTTGGACACATCTGATCTTTTCAAATCCGACCTGAACCACTTTAATATGTGGTCCTAGATCGGATACGTATCTGATTCGTGGCCATGAGACCTTAATGTGACGCTCAGATCAGAATTCATGTGCTTTTTTTCCACTGTGCGTGCGCCATCATTCAGCGTTACCATGGCAGCAGCGCCGAACAGAAGTTAAAGCCTGTAAACGGTGGAAAAGCAGCTCATCTCACCTTTTTCTCCTTCGTCTCGCTCTAATAATGAAGCTGAGAGCTGATCAGAGTTAATTATCTTCTCAGCGAAGCTCGTTCTGCTCGTTAGTTTGTGCTGATGATGAACGTGATTCATTCACGTGACGTCACTGAGTAGGATGTGCGCATGAGGGTCATTTCAGGACGCCGGTTCGTCACATTAATGACAGATTTGAATCACTTACCTAAACGAGTGTGAACCATCGAGTCAGAGAGATCGGATTTGAGCAAAAAATCAGAGTTGGAGTTTTTCAGATCACATCACGCATCCTTACGTATTAACGTCACACAAACAGACTCAGAAAGAAGGTCCGGCTCGATGTTTAGGTCTCAAATCCAAAATCAACATTATACTGATGGAGAAATGATGACAACAGCACACTCTTACAACAGATTGTTCTTCAAGAGTTCTTTAGTAAAGAAAATGGTTCTATATGGAACCATGAACACTCAAAGAATCCTTTTTTTAAAACCCATGATTAAAAGGTTCTTTGCATCAAGAAAGGGTTCTTCAGATTGATTGAAAATGTGCTATTGATGGTTTTATATAGAGCCTTTTTTTAAAAAAAAGGTTCTATATATCACCAAAAAGGGTTCTGCTAGTGGTTTTATGTCAAGCTTGTAACAATAGAACCCTTTTTGGTGCTATATAGCACCTTTTCAAAAAGGTTCTATATAGAACCACCTACAGCACATTCCCATCAATCTGAAGAACTATTTCACGATGCAAAGAACCCTTTAATCATGCAAAGTGTTCTTTGAGTGTTTGTGATTCTATGTAGAACCATTTTCTTTACTAAAGAAAGAGATCCAATTTTTTGGGTGTGTAGATAATTTACTCATAATCATATCATTCTCTTTTAACGCGCAGTCTTCCGATTCACCTGCTTTCCGGAAGGGGTCTGAAGCACAACCCATGTTACGGCATTTTCTTTCGCACACTGCATGCAATTACACATTTCCACCAGAGAGGTCTCCAAATCCCCTCATCTTACATAGTGTAGCTTTAATAACATAACTCCAAAAGCCCCAAAAACTATGATCCAAGAACAGGACTTCACACATTCGTTTTTTGGGGTTACAAGACAACCAGGTTAGGCATTATAAAAGTGAACTGTCCTCTCTATGATGCTGTTTGGGTAAACAACAAGAGGGATTTTATAGCCCAGTGGATTTGCGGGAAACCAGTTTTGAGTGATGCTACAACAGAGGCTTTGGAACAACAATGAAAAAAGACAATCAGAAATGGGAATTATATATGATTCCCTCTGTTAGTAAACTATTCCTGACCGGTGCTTTAAGTCCATAGTAGAAACTGAATAATAAACCTTAATAGCTCAGTAAAAGGTGAAGCCTTTTATATGTGTGTAACTGTGTTTGTTTGTTGGAGAGAATGAACTGATGGAGAGTATAAACTTTAAGAGTTTTTTTAAGTAGTCATTTTGAACGTATGTTTGATCTGCAGGTGGACGATGGTGAGCCCACAGTGATGTGGTTGTCAGGGTTACACATCCCTGAGTCGTATCTGACCGCACTGGTGCAGGCTACATGCAGACGGAACGGCTGGCCACTGGACCGCTCCACACTCTACACACACGTCACCCAGTACCGCAGTGAGGACGAGGTCACTGAGAGACCCGGACAGGGTGAGAATACGCTCACTCACACACACACACACACACACACTCACACACACACACACACACACACACACTCACACACACACACACACACACACACACACACACACACACACACACACTCACTCACACACTCACACACACACACACACTCACACACACTCACACACACACGCATTACATTAACACCACTTAGCAGATGCTCTTATCCTGAAGACAATCTTAAGCTGTCATTAAAGTAGTGCGAATAACCTACAATCTAAAGATGCCTTTGAGTCAAGAAACTTTCAGAAACAGGAGTCAGTATAAATATATGTATACACATATGTGAATGTAAACAAAAGACCTCTACAGACAACACAGTTCTGCACATTTTAATGCACAATTACTTTATTTGTTTATTTTCTGAATTTAACATAGTGGAAAGAAATAAAATGCAAAATGAGGCTTGTGCAAAAGTTATGGCACATTTAATATGTTATGTTACTTTTTCCAGTGTTTCCCAACATTAAACTCTGCAAATAAATATAAACTGTGCACTAATAAATTGTGTTCTCTTTAGAGGATGTGTTTTTTTTAGACTTTAGAAAAAAAAAACTTATTTTTGCTTAGATCAACAAAACATCATTTGAACAGTGGTCTCCAAACTTTTGCAAACAACTGGAAAGAAAGAAGGAAGGAAGGAAGAAATGAATGAATGAAGGAATGAAAAAATGAAGGAATAAATGACGGAATGAATGAATAAAGGAAGAAATGAATGAATGAAGGAAGGAAGGAATTAAGGACTGAAGGAATGAATGAGTGAAGGAAAGAAGGAAGAAATTAATGAATGAAGGAAAGAATGAATTATGGACTGAATGAATGAATGAGTGAAGGAATGATGGAAGAAATTGATCAATGAATGAAGGAAGGAATGAATGGATGAATTAAGTGATGAATGAGTGAAGGAATGAATGAATGAAGGAAGGAATTAATGAGCGAGTGAATAAATGAATGAATGAATGAGCTGTTCTATAAGCAGTTCTGTAAGCAGCTGTTCTATAAGCAGTTCTGTAAGCAGCTGTTCTATAAGTAGTTCTGTAAGCAGCTGTTCTGTAAGCAGTTCTGTAAGCAGCTGTTCTGTAAGCAGTTCTGTAAGCAGCTGTTCTATAAGCAGTTCTGTAAGCAGCTGTTCTATAAGCAGTTCTGTAAGCAGCTGTTCTATAAGTAGTTCTGTAAGCAGCTGTTCTGTAAGCAGTTCTGTAAGCAGCTGTTCTGTAAGCTGTTCTGTAAGCAGCTGTTCTATAAGTAGTTCTGTAAGCAGCTGTTCTATAAGCAGTTCTGTAAGCAGCTGTTCTATAAGCAGTTCTGTAAGCAGCTGTTCTATAAGCAGTTCTGTAAGCAGCTGTTCTATAAGTAGTTCTGTAAGCAGCTGTTCTGTAAGCAGTTCTGTAAGCAGCTGTTCTATAAGCAGTTCTGTAAGCAGCTGTTCTATAAGCAGTTCTGTAAGCAGCTGTTCTATAAGTAGTTCTGTAAGCAGCTGTTCTGTAAGCAGCTGTTCTGTAAGCTGTTCTGTAAGCAGCTGTTCTATAAGTAGTTCTGTAAGCAGCTGTTCTATAAGCAGTTCTGTAAGCAGCTGTTCTATAAGCAGTTCTGTAAGCAGCTGTTCTATAAGTAGTTCTGTAAGCAGCTGTTCTATAAGCAGATCTGTAAGCAGCTGTTCTATAAGCAGTTCTGTAAGCAGCTGTTCTATAAGCAGTTCTTAAAGCAGCTGTTCTATAAGTAGTTCTGTAAGCAGCTGTTCTGTAAGCAGTTCTGTAAGCAGCTGTTCTGTAAGCTGTTCTGTAAGCAGCTGTTCTATAAGTAGTTCTGTAAGCAGCTGTTCTATAAGCAGTTCTGTAAGCAGCGGTTCTATAAGTAGTTCTGTAAGCAGCTGTTCTGTAAGCAGTTCTGTAAGCAGCGGTTCTATAAGTAGTTCTGTAAGCAGCTGTTCTATAAGCAGTTCTGTAAGCTGCTGTTCTATAAGCAGTTCTGTAAGCAGTGGTTCTATAAGTAGTTCTGTAAGCAGCTGTTCTATAAGCAGTTCTGTAAGCAGCTGTTCTATAAGTAGTTCTGTAAGCAGCTGTTCTATAAGCTGTTCTGTAAGCAGCTGTTCTATAAGCAGTTCTGTAAGCAGCTGTTCTATAAGCAGTTCTGTAAGCAGCGGTTCTATAAGTAGTTCTGTAAGCAGCTGTTCTATAAGCAGTTCTGTAAGCAGCTGTTCTATAAGCAGTTCTGTAAGCAGCTGTTCTGTAAGCAGTTCTGTAAGCAGCGGTTCTATAAGTAGTTCTGTAAGCAGCTGTTCTGTAAGCAGCTGGTGTTGCGTGTTGTTGCAGGGTGTTTTGTATCGGGTCTGTACATGGAGGGAGCTGACTGGGACGTTGATCAGGGCTGCCTGGTGCGCAGCAAACCCAAAGTGCTGGTGGTACAGCTGCCCATCCTCAAGGTGATCCCCATAGAGGCCCATCGGCTCAAACTGCAGGTAACACAGCACCACCCACTCCTTCACTCCTGACCCTTTCACTTGGTCAGTTTCTAGTCGTGCTTTAGACTGAAGTCCCTCTTCTATGAATGACCATTATACTGAAATTTGCAAGAACTGAATGCTTAAATTAAAACCATGTTATCATATGACGAAATACAGTGATTGTGGACAGGTTTATGCTGTTTAAAGCATAAGTAATCCTAGAAGTGTCTAAAAGAAGAACTGATGCTCAACATGTTCAGGTCTTTAGTTTTGGAATAGATTCATAATTTAGCTTGATTAATTCTTTTAGAAGGTGAGAAGACATCATAGTTAACCTGCTATGCTCCAAATACCTGTTTGGAAAAAAGAGCTTGTCTTCTTTCTGAGTATTTCTTTAAGCAAATCACATTCATTGATGTCCCCCCAGAACACACTGAGGACGCCGGTCTACACGACCTCCATGAGGAGGAACGCGATGGGCGTTGGGCTGGTGTTCGAGGCGGACCTCTTCACCACCAAACACGCCTCACACTGGGTCCTGCAGGGAGTGTGTCTCTGCCTCAATGCTGACTGACCGCTGTCTGTTAAAAATATTTCCATTCTTTTAAAATGTTAAAGGGCCATATCCTACATTTTTCTTATTTTTTTCCCGCAATGACAATTTATGACATTTGTGGGGGTTTATGTACCAAAAAATGAATTTTAATTCAATTTAATTAAATTCAATTTTTACATTTTACATTACCTCTGGTTATGCAAACAGTTAAACCATGTTTTTGTTACTAGGCTAGGTTGATACAGTACGGTGCAAATGTCAGAGACCACCCTTTATTTTTTTTCAGTCAAAATGTTCGTGTATCGCTGCTGTCTGAACAAAACCTCCTAACTCCGTTTTTGGCGTTTTTCACTTTTTGGCATAATTTGAAAATGCCTGTTGTCCTTTACATTGTACGTAAATTTTATGATGAATGGACCAAAAGAAGTGTCCCAAATTTACTTGGAAAAACGTCTGGTTCCATTGACTTACATTAAAAGTAAAGTATGTTTTTTCCTTCTCCTGTAAAGTTCTCATTTTGGGGATACGAGGTTTTGTTCCGACAACAGCGATATATAAAACGGAAAACCAACAACTAAACAGGAATATTTTTCCACACTTCCAAATTTCAGTCTTCTCACGATCCAGATAATCCCAAACACATTCAGTGATGTTGAGGTCTGGACTCTGGGGTGGTCAGTCCATTATTCTGAGAACACTGGCAGCTTCTTTGTTGAATGTGGCTGTTTACTTTTCTCAGTCAGCTGCCCTGTATTGTGCCTCATTTAA
Organism: Colossoma macropomum; assembly: GCF_904425465.1. Lineage (NCBI taxonomy): Eukaryota > Metazoa > Chordata > Actinopteri > Characiformes > Serrasalmidae > Colossoma > Colossoma macropomum. The sequence goes on along the minus strand of NW_023494806.1, from coordinate 3,319,120 downwards.
AAAACAGTCCAGGCTAAAACTTCTTATAACTTCTTATAACTTTAAAGTGGATTGGAGCGTAAATCGGCTGAGATGTATAGATATAAATGTGTTGGTTTTCGTGTCATCACAAAAACAATAAACTCAAAACGGATCATTTTCTTTATGTAGACTTGGTATGTTTTGAAACTTTAATACCATTTACACACTACAATCTCTTTAAAATATGTTAATTACAGATGCAGTGTCAGATCTTGACCACTTGGTGGCAGCACACGGCAGCGCATGAGCGTGGCAGTCTAATAAAGTGGCAGAAGGGAGCTGCAGTGTGTGCTCTGGACTTTTGCCAGCACATCTCATGGAGCCTCTCTTGTCCACAGTACTTTCCAAACTCTCCTATTTTTAATCTCTCGAGACAGATCTCTTTATTAAGTCCTCTGTCTGCTTGATTCCGCATGACATTTCAGTCGCCTCATCGGCCCTCAGACAGGGAAATGAAGGGAGAGAGAGAGAGAGAGAGACGGAGCATGCAGAGCTACGGGGAGAAGAGGGCCTGCTTTGTGTTCACTTAATTACAATCCTAACATTATTTCTGCAGCTTGTGTTTCACTACCCCCTATACCACCATCCCTTATAGCCCCCCACCACCGTCCTCCCCCCATCGTCCTGCTGAAGGGAGGATTCTCCAGCTACACATTCCTGGAAAAGAAAGGAAACATCAGTCAGCCTTAAGACTCGACAGGCTGTACTCTGTGCCTTCATTTAACCCTTTCAAAGCTGACGTCTCGCCGGCAAACCGTTCCTTTGTGTTTGTCTCCTTTAACTGATTAAAATCTGCCCCAGAGTAGTTGGTGAGCGTGTATGTCCACACTGATCAGTGAAAACACTTTAGCTTTTGTTTCTGAGAGTTTTTGCTACCTTCACATTTAATCTCACAGCTGCCCCAATTTCTGACTGCAAACAAAAACAATTATGAAAATGTTTCAAAGCAAAACAACGTCTTTTTGGCCAAAACAGTGCAGCGGTTTGAGTTGGTTCAGTTTGTTGCTTGCTGAGCAGAACTCTTAATCACCTTGGCATTCTGAGAACTCCTCCTAACCGTGATTGGTCGAATCACTGCATTGCTTATTCTGAGACCTTCCCTGAATCCCACTAGTCGTATAACTGCATCGTTTATTCTGAGACCTCCTCTGAATCCAATTAGTCGAATAACTGCATCGTTTGTTCTGAGACCTCATCTGAATCCAATTAGTCCAATAACTGCATCGTTTGTTCTGAGACCTCATCTGAATCCAATTAGTCGAATAACTGCATCGTTTGTTCTGAGACCTCCTCTGAATCCAATTAGTCCAATAACTGCATCGTTTGTTCTGAGACCTCATCTGAATCCAATTAGTCCAATAACTGCATCGTTTATTCCGAGACCTCATCTGAATCCAATTAGTCCAATAACTGCATCGTTTATTCCGAGACCTCCTCTGAATCCAATTAGTCCAATAACTGCATCGTTTATTCCGAGACCTCATCTGAATCCAATTAGTCAAATAACTGCATCGTTTATTCTGAGACCTCATCTGAATCCAATTAGTCGAATAACTGCATCGTTTATTCTGAGACCTCCTCTGAATCCAATTAGTCCAATAACTGCATCGTTTAATCTGAGACCTCCTCTGAATCCAATTGGTTGAATAACTGCATCGTTTGTTCTGAGACCTCCCCTGAATCCGATTGGTTGAATAACTGCATTGTTCTGAGACCTCCTCTGAATTTCATTTGTCAAATAACTGCATTAGTCATTCTGAGACCTCCCCTTTCTGTGATTGGTCCTAATCACTGTGCTATCAGTGCTGAGATATACAAATTCTTGCAACAGCATGTTCAGCTGCAGTTCGATTTCATTTGCTGATTGAAGTGTACTGCCAGAGTGAGTGTTGCCCATCTATGAAATCTACAGAATCTAAACTATATGTTTGAATCATTTGCACATCTCTGTCAACACATCAAAGAGCGAAATCTCTAGAAACACAACATTTATAAGTGCAAACAGGTCTTGCGAAGGTCTGAAAAAAGTGGAGAATACACAAGCTTTTCCAGGTAACAGTGTACATGCAGTGGAATAGCCTTTGTAAGTGCTTTGGTTATTAGGGCCTATAGGGGGCGCTAGAAACTGCGTTACTGACCCTGCTGTCTACTTCAGGAGATGTAGCAGGATTAGTCATTATTTTGAAAATGACAACCCAGTGTCAAAAACAGTCTCACCTGACGTAGATGTTACGCCAGTTGGAAGCCTTTATAACTGTTTATGTAGGTTTAAGTCAGTTGTCATGACAAAAAATTGACATGAAAAAATTATTTGAACTTCAAAATGAAAAGTTAAATAACAGATTCTTGTTCTGTTAACTTTCTATTCGAAATCCAATTAACTCAGCCCAAACACAACTTTTTAAAGTTAAAACAACATTATTTTTACAGTTTATGTGGGTGTTATGTAGTCTTATGAACACTGCCCTACAGTAAAGTGTTACTCTACATTAAAAGCCAGAAACAGCTGCTTTTAAAGGGTTAATCACGTAGGTTTGTTCTGTATGTGTGATCCCCATATGTTTGTACTTGAATGTGACATATTTAAGCTCTTTCATACATAACTTGTGGGCTGCTAGAGGAATCCAGGCCATTCATATAGAACTTGATATATATTTCCTGAGTGTAGGGGCTCAGGGCTCGCTGAGGGAGAACCGTGCAGTGCATGTGGAAAATTTATATCAGAATCAAATATTTACCAAATGGAGAAGTAAAAATACATATATATATCCGTCTGCGGTTTCTGTCGTCTGTCTGAAGTTAAGGTAACTGTTCACTTGCCTTTTGTCGTCCACAGAGGTGAACTGCTGGCCAGATGAGCTTCCTTTAAACTGATAAAGCTGGACAAAAGCTCAGTGGAGTATCTGAACATACACAGTGTAGAGAGAGACTGGCAGTGCTGAATATGAGGTACAAAGTCTTGGTAACTACATAATATTAACATATTCTTGCTATAAACGTATCATGGCAGATGTCATACACTGTCGTAAGTTGTCATGACAGATTGTGTCCAGTAATAAGACAGTGTAACAATACCATTACTGTAATTTGTCATGACAGATGCCATGATGTGTGTTGTCATGAAACTAGAGTTCACAGCAAAAATTATCCATGTGACATAAGCTGTTATAACATCAAACATCCAGCCCAAACATACCAGTAATGGTAACACGACACTGTTCTATTACTAAAGAAAATCTTTTATGACAGCTCATAACAGCTTATAACGTCTGCCATGACATGTTTATGGCATGTTTATGTCAATGTTGTGTAGCAGGGTTCTTGTAAGGTGTTACAAAGTCTTTCTCTGGCCCAATTGACTCCATACTCCCTATATATCGCTTAAGTCAAGTCACCCTTATTTATACACTCTTAAAAAGGTGGTTCTTTACAGGTTCTTTAGTGTAGAACCATGAACACTCAAGGAATCGTTTGCATGCTTAAAAAGTTCTGTGCATGGTAAAATCGTTCTTCAGATTGATGGAGGATGTGTTGTATGTACTGCTCCGCCTCAAGCTCCGCCTACAAGGTTAGCCATTGGCTCACAGGTTACTGGCTTTCTGCCCAAACATCTACATTATTTAGAGTGTGGTTGATGTAAATGATATGTAAATGAGGAACTGGAAAGCTGGCGCTTGATTTCACGCACTGAAGCTGATTTATTGCTTTTACTTAAATGTATTTTCACGTCGTGCGAAAGTTTCATGAGTCAGACTTTGATGAAGGATCATTGTATTGACCCAGTGGCCCTTATATTAAAATGACTGACATTTGTTGTGTTTATAACACTCTTATGAAGCATCATTCCTACGTAATGGAACTTATACATTACCTGGTGATTTGTCTTCCGAATACTGACATCAGCTGTTCATGAATGCTGAAGTATTGCTTTTACAGATCTGTTAGTCAGTGCTTATGCATGTGGGTCGTTCTACAGAAACGTCCATTTCTGTGTCCCTAGCGTTTACAGATATATTACAGTTAAAAACATGTTAGGGTTACAATTTATTTATATTTTAAAATAAAACAATGTTATTTTAACAGTTACTCCTTCTTGAGCCTCAATTTAGCAACATTGGTTTTTAATTCAATCATGTAGAATTCCAAGCACCACAGAAGAGCTCGTCCCCACAGTCATGTGTGAAGGTTGAGGCCATATTTTGAAGAAAAAACGTGTTTTTCTGCTATTTTAAGTACAATAATCTATACATGACTATGGAATATATAAATTAAATGACATAAAGAAAACAAATGCCAAATAAATATTATAAAATATATAATGAAATTTGTTGCCCCCAGGAGTCGTGTCACTGGTGTTACCGCATAACAAAAAATCTCTTATTTTGAAATAAAAGTCACACTGATGACATCACTTGACATCCTTTTACCTGTTTTTCTGAGGCTCTATGAAGAAAGGCTCATGGTGAGTCCACTGTGTCTTTCAGTTATCAGAGATTTTCTCATTTAGCTCATGATTTCATATGAAGCTTTTAGCTGAAGTCACTGGTGTGACCCACTTTATTCTGAGGTCACTGTGAAAAAATAGAATACAAATGGATTAAATTACATATTTTAGTGGATATTCCATGATTGACAACACATGGTTTGATTTTGTAAAATACATTTTTCATTAAAATGTCTCTGGTGTTCCCTTTATTATGTGTAACACCAATGAGGATCAGTTACACCAGTGACTCCTATGGAGAGATAGAAAAGTGGACGTTTCTGTAGAATGACCCATGTGTTATGTAGTCTGTATGTAGATATCCCCTCTTTCTTTCTCTCATTCCCTCTCTTTCACATAACCCCAACTCACTGAGCGGTGTGGGAGGGGGGTATACGTGCCAGTGCGCTTTCCTATAGAGTGCACCGGTGACTCCCTCGCAGCAGGAGCGCCTCTCAGCAGGTCACGGGGGCCAAATATGTGAGTGTACACAAGCAGCTTATGAGGTTATAAAAAAGAGAAAGCCAGCTGTAACTCAATAGGAAGGGAGGGATAATAGAGGCCTTGAGTGTGTTTTATGAAGCAGCACTACAAAGGAGCAATGAACTACATCATCGGCGAGAGACAATGGGGCGAGCGAGGGAGGGAGGCACGGAGTTTGACTGCGCAGGGCGGAGAGGGACGTAAAGAGGGAGAGAAAGAAAGAGTGGAGCGGCTAACGAGACGAGACGCATGAAAAGGGGTTTGCGCAAAGCAAGTGACCCCAGCCTCTTTCTTTCTTTCTTTCTTTTTCCCTCCGAGGCTGCGATTATCGTCAGCTGCCCGAGACGGCAGGGATTTACGTGAACTCTGCAGTGGTGCGGGTCCGGCTCGGCACCGCTGCCCTTACAAACCTTTTAAAGTGCCACAAAAATACCCACCCATCACTCCTGGTCCCCCTACTCAGTTTTCTGAGGCTGCTTCTGTCTGACCAGATTAGGAACATCTGGAGAGAGAGAGAGAGAGAGGGAGAGGGAGAAAAGGGCGATAGAGGAATAAAATAGAGAAACAAGAAAGAGATGAAACAAAGAAAGAAAGAGGGGGGAATGAGAGAAGGGAGATGGACGAGAAAATTAGAGGAACGAGAGAGAAAGAGAGGAAAAGAAGACAGGAAGAGAAAGAAAGAAAAGAGATGGAAGAGGAAAACGAGAGAAGTGAGATAGAGGAGTAAAATAGAAAAATGAGAGAGAGGAACAGAAGATGGGAAGAGAAAGAAAAGAGGAAAATGAGAGATAAAGGTGATGGAGAAATAAACGAGAAAGAGAAAAAGACAGGAGAAAGAAAGAAAAAGAGAAAGAGGAGGAATGAGAGAAGGGAGACGGACAAGAAAAATAGAGGAATGAGCGAGAGGAAAAGAAGACAGGAAGAGAAAGAGAAAAAATAAAGAGAGAGGAAAACGAGATAAGGGAGACAGAGGAATAAAATAGAGAAACGAGAAAGAGAGGAAAGAAAGGAGAGAGAGGGGGATGTGAAAAGAGAGGTGAAAGAAAAAGAAAGAAAGGGGGATGAGAGAAGGGAGATGGACGACAAAAATAGTGGAACGAGAGAGAGGAAAAGAAGACAGAAAGAGAAAAGAAGAAAAGAGGAAAGCGAGAGAAGGGAGATAGAGGAGTAAAAGAAATGAGAGAGAGAGGAAAGAAAGAAAGAAAGGTGAAGAAGACAGAAAGAGAAAAAAGAAAAGAGGAAAACGAGAGAAGGAAGACAGAGGAATAAAATAGAGAAGCGAGAAAGAGGAAAGAAAGAAAGGAGAGAGGGGATGGGAGAAAAGAGGGGTAAAATAGAAAAACGAGAGAGAGGAAGAAAAGACAGGAAGAAAAAGAAAGAAAAGTGAAATGAGAGGAAATGAGAAACAAAAAGAGAAGAGAAAGAAATGAGAGGAAAATGGGAGAAGGAAGAAAGAAGACTAAAAGAAAAATAAGGAAGAGAGAAAGAGTGAGACAAAGAGACTGACAGAGAGAGACAGATACAGAGAGACAAAGAATGAGAGAGAGACAGATAGAGAAAGAGAGACAAAGTGACTGACAGAAACAGAGAGAGATACAGAGAGACAGAAAGAGAGAGAGGGAGCCAATGATTATTCAATATCTATTATGAATATTTTATTAACTACTGTAAACAATTCAGTGTTTATCAATTATTCAGTCTCTCTCTCTCTTTCACTGTCTGTCTCTCTCTCTCTCTGTCAGTCTCTTTGTCTCTCTGTCAGTCTCTTTGTCTCTCTGTGTCTCTCTGTCTCTCTCTCTCTCGGTCTCTCTCTCTCTCGCTTTCACTGTCTGTCTCTCTCTGTCACTCTCTCTCTCTCTCTGTCAGTCTCTTCATCTCTTTGTCTGTGTCTTTCTCTGTCTCTCTCTGTCAGTCTCTTTGTCTCTCTGTGTCTCTTTCTTTATCTGTCTGTCTCTCTCATTCTTTGTCTCTCTGTATCTGTCTCTCTCTGTTTCTGTCAGTCTCTTTGTCTCTCTCACTGTTTCTCTCTCTCTCTCTCTCTCTCTGGGACTGTCTCTCTGTAGAGGTCACAGGTCAGATAGATACAGAGAGTTAAACTCTCTCTCTCTCTCTCTCTCTCCCTCTCTCTCTCTCTCTCACCCACCCAGGTGGGCTGGCATGTGTGTGTCCTGTCTCTCCCACAGTCATTAGTGTTTTACAGACAGGCACCTGATCCGACACCTAATCACTGAGCTTACCTCTCAGCTGCTCTCAGTGTTTTACAGCTGTTTATTAAACCTGAACAGTCAGTGTTGGATACTTAACGGATACTTAATTACTGTTTCATCATTAGTGTTGTTTATAACATTCAGAATTCACACTCAGATTCAGTAATTACACAAAAATACATCATCATATGATACGGATCATATGAATTATTCATAATCTTAACTATTTTACATTACTGCTCACTACTAATCACAGTGATCTAAATTCATGATGATTCAGTCTGGATTGAATAAAAATGAAAATGATAAATATTATAATATTTAATGAAATCAATTAATAAAATAATGTAATTTGGTGAATCCAGATAATGAATCTGAAGAATGAAGAGAAAGAAAGAAAAGAGAGAGAGGAAAATGAGAGAAGGGAGATAGAGGAGTAAAATAGAGAAAAGAGAGAGAGGAAAAGAAGACAGGAAGAGAAAGAAAGAAAAGAGGAAAATGAGAGATAAAGGTGAGGTGATAGAGGAATAAGCGAGAAAGAAAAAGAAAGAAAGTAAAGGAAAAAGGAGGAATGAGAGAAGGGAGATAGACGAGAAAAATAGAGGAACGAGAGAGGAAAAGAAGACAGGAAGAGAAAGAAAGAAAAGAGAGAGGAAAATGAGAGAAGGGAGATAGAGGAGTAAAAGAAAGAAAGAAAAAGAAGAGAGGAAAACGAGAAAAGGAAGAGTAAAATAGAAACAAGAGAGTAAAAGGAAGAAAAGAGGAAAAAGATAAAGATGATAGAGGAAAAAGCGAGAAAGAAAAAGAAAGTAAAAGAAAGCAGGAATGAGAGAAGGGAGATGGAGATGTAAAATAGAGAAAGGAGAGAGGAAAGAAAGACAGAAAGGTGAAGAAGACAGAAAAAAGGAAAGAGAAAGAAAAGAGGAAAAAGAAGGAAGATAAAGGAATAAAAAAGTGAAACGAGAGAGGAAAGAAAGATAGGAGAGAGAGGGATGAGAAAAAAGATAGAGGTGAAAAAAGAATGAAGAAGGGGAATGAGAGAAGAGAGATGGACGAGAAAAATAAAGGAACGAGTGGCAATATTTTATATTACGACTAACTACGATTCATAATGATCTGAATTCGTGATGGTTCAGTCTGGATTGAATAAACATTAAAATGATTGAAAAATATTACAATATGTAATAAAATCAATTAATAAAATATTAATATTAATATGTAATTTGGTGAATCCAGATAATGAATCTGAAGAATGAAGAGAAAGAAAGTAAGAAAGAAAGAAAAGAGAGAGAGGAAAACGAGAGAAGGGAGATAGAGGAGTAAAATAGAGAAATGAGAGAGAGATGAAAGAAAGAAAAAGGAAAACGAGAAAAGGATGAGTAAAATAGAGAAACGAGAGAGAGGAAAAGAAAACAGGAAGAGTAAGAAAAAGGAAGAAAATGAGAGATAAAGGTGATAGAGGAATAAGCGAGAAAGAAAAAGAAAGTAAAAGAATAATAGAGGAACAAGAGAGGAAAAGGAGACAGGAAGAGAAAGAAAGAAAGAGAGGAAAATGAGAAGGGAGATAGAGGAGTAAAAGAAAGAAAAGAAAACGAGAAAAGGATGAGTGAAATAGAGAAACGAGAGGAAAAGGAAGAAAAGAGGAAAATGAGAGATAAAGGTGAGGTGATAGAGGAATAAGTGAGAAAGAGAAAAAGAAAGAAAGTAAAGGAAAGAGGAGGAATGAGAGAAGGGAGATGGACGAGAAAAATAGAGGAACGAGAGAGGAAAAGAAGACAGGAAGAGAAAGAAAGAGGAGAGAGGACAATGAGAGAAGGGAGATAGAGGAGTAAAAGAAAGAAAGAAAAGAGGAAAACGAGAAAAGGATGAGTAAAATAGAGAAACGAGAGGAAAAGGAAGAAAAGAGGAAAATAAGAGATAGATGAGGTGATAGAGGAATAAGCGAGAAAGAGAAAAAGAAAGAAAGTAAAAGAAAGAGGAGGAATGAGAGAAGGGAGATGGAGGAGTAAAATAGAGAAACGAGAGAGTGGAAAGAGACAGAAAGAGGTGAAGAAGACGGAGAAAAAAGGAAAGAAAGAAAGAAATGAGATGAAAAAGAAGGAAGACGAATAAAAAAGTGAAACGAGAGAGAGGAAAGAAAGATAGGAGAGAGAGGGGGATAAGAAAAGAGATAGAGAGATGAAAAAAGAATGAAGAAGGGGAATGAGAGAAGGGAGATGGACGAGTAAAATAGAGAAATGAGAGTGGAAAGAAAGACAGAAAGAGAAAAAAGGAAAGAAAGAAAGAAAAGAGGAAAAAGAGAAGGAAGATAGAGGAATAAAAAAATGAAACGAGAGAGGAAAGAAAGACAGAAAGAGAAAAAAGGAAAGAAAGAAAGAAAAGAGGAAAAAGGGAAGGAAGATAGAGGAATAAAAAAGTGAAACGAGAGAGAGAGGAAAGAAAGATAGGAGAGAGGGGGATGAGAAAAGAGATTTTATATACTAACTACAATTCATAATGATCTGAATTCGTGATGGTTCAGTCTGGATTGAATAAACATTAAAATGATTGAATAAATATTATAATATGTAATAAAATCAATTAATAAAATATGAATATTAATAATGAATATTAATATGTAATTTGGTGAATCCAGATAGTGAATCTCTTATTCCACATGTGGCTCATATTTGCAATGTGAACTGATGAAAATATTGCATATCTGAACTTTTGGTCTTTAAGGAAAGTCTAACATGCGGTCGTGTGTGAAAGTTTGTGCGCCCCGGTCAGATTCCACTTTTGTGTTAAGTTTATTTAACATATCGGGGAAAAATAAAGCGAAAAATGCGGCCTCTGGAAAAGTTATGGCACATTTATCGGCTGCAGGTTTTCGCTCCAGAAAGCTGAAGCACACCTGATTCCACTTCTTTAATCAGTCCTAGTCTTCAATCACTTCATCAGGTGACCTCCTGCTCTGTTGGGGCGCAAACCTGCAGCCACGCCGGCCCTCAGCGGATGCGAGTGGACACCCCTGCTTTAAATGGTATGTTTAATGTTTTATTGTTTCAAAAATGGTAAAAACTCAGGAAACAAATAGAAATTCTGCAATGAAATTTGCAGAAAAGTGTCATATTTAAGTTCCCTGTTCATTTTTGATTAAATATTACTTTTATATAAAGCACCATGCAAACGTTTGAAACTTAGGAATAAAAAGTGATTTATCTGGCCAGTAAATTATCATTATTATTATAATAATAATAATTATTATTATTATTGTTTGTTTGTTTGTTTATTTACTTATTTATTACAATTATGTTAAATATTACCCTAAATAATAATAAATAATAAATAATAATATCCTTTTTCATTGTTCTATATAGCACTTAGGGTTCTTCTATTCTTACGAGCTTGACACCATAACTATAGCAGAACCCTTTCTGGTGCTATAATCATGCAAAGGGTTCTTTGAGTGTAGAACCACTGTCTGTACTAAAGAACCCTTGAAGAACCATCTTTTTTAAGAATGTAGTCTTATTAAAGCCGTTTATTCTTTGCTGTACAAGACCCTTTAATATAACGGTGTTGTTTAATTGATGCCAGTGTGTTACACAACAACATATAGTTCCGGTCCTAAAATCTGATTGGCTGAGCCTGATTGGCTGTAAAATCAATGATATATGCAGATCTGTGACCGACTCACAACCGCTGAACTCTGTATCACTGCACCACATCAGAAAAACCCTTCTGCTGTTCATGGAATGATCTTTGACTCTAATGCTGCTCGCATGGAGAACCGAGTGTACTGATGAAGTAAGAACCCGTTTTCTGTTTAAACTGAGGGGCTGACAGCTCATGTTCTTATCTAGAACCTGGTTGGTCGGCTAGCTAACAGGCTAAAAGAGCCAACAGCCTAAACAGCTCCATCATTAATATCACAGGCTTGAATTAAAGCACTTACAGTCTGATTTACTGTAAAAAAGAGAGGAGTTATGGGGTAAAGGGGGCAGATAGAGGGGAAAGAGGTTAGTTTTGGGGTAAAGGGGCAGATAGAGGAGGAAGAGGGTAGTTATGGGGTAAAGGGGCATAAAGAGGGTAGCTAAGGGATAAAGGGGGCAGATAGAGGGGTAAGAGGGCAGTTATGGGGTAAAGGGGCAGATAGAGGGGGCAGAGGGTAGTTATGGGGTAAAGGGGGCAGATAGAGGGGACAGAGGGTAGTTATGGGGTAAAGGAGGCAGATAGACAGGACAGAGGGGAGTTATGGGGTAAAGGGGGCAGATAGAGGGGACAGAGGGTAGTTATGGGGTAAAGGGGCAGATAGAGGGGACAGAGGGGAGTTATGGGGTAAAGGGGCAGATAGAGGGGAGTTATGGGGTAAAGGGGGCAGATAGAGGGGACAGAGGGTAGTTATGGGGTAAAGGGGCAGATAGAGGGGACAGAGGGGAGTTATGGGGTAAAGGGGCAGATAGAGGGGACAGAGGGGAGTTATGGGGTAAAGGGGGCAGATAGAGGGGACAGAGGGTAGTTATGGGGTAAAGGGGCAGATAGAGGGGACAGAGGGTAGTTATGGGGTAAAGGGGCAGATAGAGGGGACAGAGGGGAGTTTCGGGGTAAAGGGGCAGATAGAAGGGACAGAGGGGAGTTTCGGGGTAAAGGGGCAGATAGAAGGGACAGAGGGTAGTTATGGGGTAAAGGGGCAGATAGAGGGGACAGAGGGGAGTTTCGGGGTAAAGGGCCAGATAGAAGGGACAGAGGGGAGTTATGGGGTAAAGGGGCAGATAGAGGGGACAGGGGTTAGTTATGGGGTAAAGGGGCAGATAGAGGGGACAGAGGGGAGTTATGGGGTAAAGGGGCAGATAGAGGGGACAGAGGGGAGTTATGGGGTAAAGGGGCAGATAGAGGGGACAGAGGTGATAAAACTGCAGTATAAAGGCTGAAAATGTAACTCGAATGTCTTAAACGCCTCAAATGTTCGTGTTTCAGTCAGAAACGTGGATTTGACAACGGCTTCTAACGCGGCTCAGCCAATCAGATTAAGGACCGGAACTGTCCGTGTTACATATATATTTAATGCACATCTTGTTTGAAGTCTGGTCTGTGTGTTTAGTGTATAATGCGGTGTAGACGCGGCTGCTCGGCTGCTGTGGTGAAGAGTGTTTCTGTTTCAGTCTGAGCTGCTTAAAGTTTTCAGATTCAGTCAGAGCTGAAATGTGATCCAGCGAGGCTGCGCGAGCGTGTGTGAGTGTGCGCGCGCGCGCGCGCGTGTGTGTGTGTGTGCGTGTGTGTGTGTGTGCGTGTGAGTGTGTGTGTGTGTGTGTGTGTGTGTGTGTGTGTGTGTGAGGTGGGCTGGGTAAAACACTCCACAGCCTGGCTCTCTGCAGCAGTCAGTCTCGCGAGCCTATAAAGCTGCCGCTCTCCTGGCTGTGGTCGCGCTCGTGCGGACGGGACGGAGCCCGCGTGCTGCTGATGGGGCAGTGGAGCAGTGTGTTTCTGGGCTCGTGCTAAAGTTTTGTTTGGTCTTTGAGGAAGTTTGGAAGGTGTTTTTTGGGAGCACTCAGCGCGCGCCGCTCCTCTGTTCCTGCCCCTCGCTCGTGAAAGTTCGTCTCTTCCTAAATGGACTTAAGTTAGTGTTCCGCGAGCGCGTGACCGTGACTGAAGCAGCTCGTGCGTAGATCGAGGGCTCTGCGTCGAGAGAGAGAGAGAGAGAGAGCACGAGCGGGTGAGATGGGACCCCGGCACCGGTGGAGTGTTCGCGCGTCGCTGCTGCTGCTGTTGATTGGTGTCGCGCGCGCCACATGGAGCTCCGGACAGTACCGGTACAGCGGCGCGAGCAACACCGAGCACAGGAGGTAGGACCACCCGGGGCAGATAAAGGGAAAAGAGGGTAGTTATGAGGTAAAAAGGATCAGATAGAGGGGTCAGAGGGGAGTTATGGGGTGAAGGGGCATAAAGAGGGGAGTTATGGGGTAAAAGGGGACAGATAGAGGGGAAAGAGGGCAGTTATGGGGTGGAGGGGCATAAAGAAAGTAGTTATGGGGTAAAGGGTGCAGAAAGAGGGTAGTTATTGGGTAAAGAGGGTGGGAAGAGGATAGTAATGGGGTAAAGGGGCAGATAGAGAGGAAAGAGGTTAGTTATGGGTTAAAGGGGGCAGATAGAGAGGAAAGAGGTTAGTTATGGGGTAAAGGTGGCAGATAGAAAGGAAAGAGGGTAGTTATGGGGTAAAGGGGGCAGATAGAAAGGAAAGAGGTTAGTTAGGGGGTAAAGGGGGCAGATAAAGAAGAAAAAGGTTAGTTATGTGGTAAAGGGGCAGATAGAGAGGAAAGAGGGTAGTTATGGGGTAAAGGGGCAGATAGAGAGGAAAGAGGGTAGTTATGGGGTAAAGGGGCAGATAGAAAGGAAAGAGGTTAGTTATGGGGTAAAGGTGGCAGATAGAAAGGAAAGAGGGTAGTTATGGGGTAAAGGGGGCAGATAGAAAGGAAAGAGGTTAGTTATGGGGTAAAAGGGGCAGATAAAGAAGAAAAAGGTTAGTTATGTGGTAAAGGGGCAGATAGAGAGGAAAGAGGGTAGTTATGTGGTAAAGGGGGCAGATAGAGAGGAAAAAGGGTAGTTATGTGGTAAAGGGGGCAGATAAAGAAGAAAAAGGTTAGTTATGGGGTAAAGGGGGCAGATAGAAGGGAAAGAGGGTAGTTATGGGGTAAAGGGGCAGATAGAAAGGAAAGAGGGTAGTTATGTGGTAAAGGGGCAGATAGAGAGGAAAGAGAGTAGTTATGGGGTAAAGGGGGCAGATAGAAGGGAAAGAGGTTAGTTATGGGGTAAAGGGGGCAGATAGAGAGGAAAGAGGGTAGTTATGTGGTAAAGGGGGCAGATAAAGAAGAAAAAGGTTAGTTATGGGGTAAAGGGGGCAAATAGAGAGGAAAGAGGGTAGTTATGTGGTAAAGGGGCAGATAGAGAGGAAAGAGGGTAGTTATGTGGTAAAGGGCGCAGATAGAGAGGAAAGAGGGTAGTTATGGGGTAAAGGTGGCAGATAGAAAGAAAAGAGGGTAGTTATGTGGTAAAGGTGGCAGATAGAGAGGAAAGAGGGTAGTTATGTGGTAAAGGTGGCAGGTAGAGAAGAAAGAGGTTAGTTATGGGGTAAAGGGGGCAGATAGAGAAAAAAAGAGGTTAATTATGGGGTAAAGGGGGCAGATAGAGAGGAAAGAGGGTAGTTATGAGGTAAAGAGGGCAGATAGAGGGAAAATAGGTTAGTTATGGGGTAAAGGGGGCAGATAGAGAGGAAAGAGGTTAGATAGAGGGGAAAGAGGGGCGTTATGGTAGAAGGTATGAACAGCCAGGGTAAAGGAGGCAGTTACAAGTTAAAGGGGGCAGTTAGGAGTAAGGGAGCAGATCTGGGGTAAAAGTGGTACTTAAAAGATTTAAAAGGGCAGCGGTTACTATGTACGGGGCAGTTTTATAACTGGCTGTGTTTAATACACATTACTGCACTAATTAAACATGGAACACCTGATTTAGACGATCAGCTCATTACCCAGCGGTTCATAAGGTTAACAGACTGAGGAGCAGTGCTGATGCAGTGTGCAGTAAAGTGAAGTACTGTAGTTCTTTACCTGCAGCCGTATTGCACTGCTGCAGTTATTACATCAGTGCACACTGCATCATTACATTACAATACATTACTACAGGCCTTGAGGCTTTCCCAGTCCTGCCTCTGGAGTCAGGAACACATGAACACACTGTTATGAGGTTTGCTCGATACGCAACTGTGCTGCTATAATGCGAAGTGGCTCTGTTGTCCTGTGGTAAATCTTCTGGCGCGACTTTGAAAGGCAGCTTTTTCTGAAGTGTTTCCCAATCCTGCTCATGGAGTTCCCCCTGAGCACTGCTGAGCTTCCCACATCTGATTCAACTCTTTGGTTCGTTTCTAAGCCAATGGGGATGTTGAAGCAGGGGATCAGTAAATGTGCAGTATTGAGAAGTAATAACTTGTGTAGTGATGCAATGTAACGTGTCTCTGTTGACCTGCTGGACAGGCTGATGATTAACAGCTTCTTCTGCTTGTAGACCAATCTAGTGTTTCCTAACCTGACCCTTGCACTGACCATTCCAGCATCCTCCTGCTCTATCACACCTGATTCAACCCTTCAGCTCATTAACAAGCCCTTCATGAGGTTAAAAAGTGCTGTAGCAGAGAAACTGAACGGTCAGTATGAAGCTATTCGTGCCGTTTAAGGCGTCCGCAGGGCAGAGAGACGAGAGAGCTGTCAGAGACGTCTCTGGGTGTGATCAGCTCTGCACGATACTTCACCATTACCTGTTTAGAAGAGCACTGAGAGTGCACGCTGCAGATGTGCACTCCAGCTCTTCACAGCCGAGTGGCCTTTCATGTGGGCTGCTGAGGAATTTCAGCCCACCCTCCAGTCCACTTCCTAATGTTATTTTACAGTTACAGTAGTCCAGCCTGCCAGAGCCGCATGGACAAAAGTCAAGACACAAAGAAATACTCTCAAAGCGCTGCGAAGACGGAGTGCTGTCCCTGTTTATTTCTGCAGTGGCCTAGCCACTGCGCAGGCCTGCGGCTTTGGAATCCTCCCTGCGGTCCACCGTCTCCTTTCAGGTCAATAGAAAGAGCCTCAGCACACAAAACAAATCTCACATCCATCTAACTGTCCGCATTGTGTGTGTGACAGTGGGTTTCCTCTTTCCTGTGGAAACGCTCAGCTCTCTCCCGTCTGAGCTCTTAGTCATTGTCTGTCTGAGTGGAATCACCTCAGAGTGCTGATCTCAGACCAACTGAACAACTGTAGTCATTCAAATGTGATGAACAGCCGCTGAGCCTGGATGCTCTGAGAAGGTCTGATGGTGTTTAGTACGGTTCCTGGCCTTTTATTTGATAAGCAAACATTGCAGTGCATTCGTGAGATTGTGCTTCTATTAACACAAATAATTCGGATACTTGAGTATGCATTTGTTATAATATAATAGTAATAATAATAATAATAATACAATACTTTTCATTTATATAGCACTTGGACTGGCGACCTGTCCAGGGTGTATCCTGCCTTCCGCCCAATGACAGCTGGGATAGGCTCCAGCACCCCACCGCGACCCAGAAGGATAAGCGGTTTAGATGATGTATGATTTATATAGCACTGGCAGCTTAAAGTGCTTTACAGACAGGAGATAAAGCTTAACAGTAATACAATAAATTATAAGTATTAATTTGGATATATAAGAAAATCACAGATCAAATTAAAAGATAAAAAACAAAGAGATGTAGAGTTTTAATGAAGTGCTGAGTTAAAGTGGTCCGTTTTTAGATGTTTATTAAAAGTGAGCTCTGAGCTCGACTGTCTAATAAAAGCTGAACTGAGCTCCACAGTTTAGAAGCAGAATAACTGAACGAGTCTCTCCACGTTTTCTGTATTTTACTGAAGGTGTCTGTAGAAGGTCAGTATCTGCAGATCTAAGATCATAGACAGACAGACACTCTGTGATGTAAGTGGTGCTTTAAGGTCATTTAGAGCTTTAAAAACTAGTAGCAGAGCTTTAAAATCTATCCTGAGTGATTCAGGCAGCCAGTGCAGTTCTTTTAAAGCGGGACTGATCTGATCTCTCTGTGTTGTTTTTGTTAGGATGCTGCTGCATTTTGTCTGAGTTGTAAAGGACAGACTGTTTTCTCAGAAAGTCCAGTAAGAAGATCATTACAGTGATCAACTCTGCTGTAACAAATGCATGAACAAGTTTCTCTGCGTCGCTCTGAGAGAGAAAAGGCTGAACTTTAGTGACATTTCTCAGATGAAAAGCTACTTTAGTGACTGTTTACATGCGGGATAAAATGTTATGTTGGTACTAGTTTCCTTATTTAGTATTCGCAAGCTTTTTCTTTTGTTAAAGGCGAAATTGCACTGATTTTTCCAATTCTTTCAACAATTTGATAGTTAAGATGTGAACCAAGCCATTTTGTTTGATGCCTAATGTTCTGTCAGAATTGTTCACAGTGGTGGTGATAGGAACCAGACGTCTTCAATGCCTCTAAAATCTCACTCACAGATAGTTCAAACATAAAGTGGTTAAGAATACGCTGACTGATATCTAAGACATTGTTTTAAGATAATTTTGACTGAGACACGGGGAGAACAGGCAAACTCCACACAGAAACGACCCTGGTCACCCGGCCTGGAATCGAACCCAGGCCATTTTTGCTGTGAGGCGACAGCGCTACCCACTGCGCCACCGTGCCGCCCGGAGGGTGAATAAAATGGCTATATTTATATTGTAGATATAACCCCTGACCCCTGGTTCCTATCACCACCACTGTAAATAAATCTGAGTCGGCAAGGTTCTCTGCAATGAACCATTTCACATAAAATCACTCTTTCTTTAAGTTGCAACGGGAAATTTTGAAAAAACAGTGAAATTCCCCTTCAAGGCCGAAGCATTAGCTAATGAAGCTCCCTGAAGTTTCTGCCACTAAAGGGGTGTGAAAGCGAGTCAAGCTGAAAACAGCTTGTTTGCCCCTATAATTGACAGAAAAGCTGAAAGCTAGATCTTATAGTTGCTTTGTGAAGCGAACAGCCTGACTAACATTTAATGTGAGTGATTAAGAAGTTTGACTTTATTTCAATTTTTCCTGAAAAGTCACAGCAAAAGCATCTCAGTCGCCTCAAAACAGGTGGGCAGAGGCGATTGTTTATTGACCTGAACCTTGTCAGAGAACAGATCTGGTTGATTAACTGAGATAACAAGATAAAAAGTTTTAAAACTTTTATTTACTATGACTAGTTCATATTTCTATCTGGATTATCTGTTATAAACAATACATTTTCACCTTACACCATAACTACGTTCTCTCATGAGCGCCCTCTAGTGTCTGATCAACCTGAAAACCATGTCCAAGTTGGAGTTCTCCCTTACAAGCAACCTCTTGTGTAGGTTCATGCTGGTTTCCTCCCTTTCAGTGACACACAATTGAATGCCAATAGTTTTGAATGCTAATAGCTTCGCCTTGTTGACAAACTTCAGTCTGCAAAAGGTTCAGATCTACAAAGTGCTTTGCATTTCACTGCTGTCGGAACAAAACCTCCATTTTTGTCGTTTTTCAGTTTTTGTTTTTTTAAAGATGAATGGAGCCAAAGAAATGCAACTATCACTCGCTGCAGAGCCAGAAGTCCAAAGCGGTGGAGCCGGACCTGATCCAACTCCGCCCACATCTTCTTTTCATTGGTCTAAAATCATCGCATTTGAAAACAATGAACGTTTTTAAACACTAGAATGGACCTATGACCGGTCAAAATAACCCACATAACTGTGTTTTATCAAATAAATCCTGGAATTTCATAATAAAAATCTTTATAACGACTTTAATTTTTTTTACATTTAAAAGGATTTGGTGTTTCTGCCACACATTTCCATAAATCTAATATAAATGACTCAATATGCCTAAAAAACACATTAAATGTTGTATATCCTAATAAGCCACTTTATTAGCTCATTACCTTGTTTCTACACTCATTGTCCATTTTATCAGCTCCACTCTAATTCAGACCAATTAAAACACGACGTGGGAGGAGTTGGATCAGATCTAGCCGTACCCCCGGACCATCTCAAGAAATGGCCCAAAATTACTAGGAAACAGGTCTGGTTACACTGACCTTCCTTAAAAATGAACTATGTTTTTTCCTTCTAACTGTAAAGTTACCATTTTGGAGATCATTTTATTTCGACAGCAGTGAATGTGATCTGGATCCAGCGCTCGCTCTGTGAGAGCAGACTCCAGGCTGTTAGCGTCTGGACCCACGGGGCCGCTGCTGAAGCTCAGCTGTCAGACGAGGCCTGTCAGAGTCTTATAAACCTCCCTACAGGCCTGTAGCCAGCTAGCTGCCGTCGCTACACGCACACTAAGGCTGATAGGAACCGTAAACAAGCCCTTAGCTGCTCTCACTCACCCACCCGCACTGAGAGATGACAGATGAACAGTAGCTCGAAGCTCATCTTTGCAGTAGTGCAGTAGTTCATACTGCTGGTTCAGTGGGTGGCTGAATGTGCAGTGATAGACTATAGCTGACCTGAGCTAAGTTGGACAGTGTTAACAGAATGCTGGTAACAAATCATTCAGCTTAAGTTACCGTAGTGATCTTTGCTTAGGGTCACTACATTTTATTCAGTGTCCAGTTTAAGCTGGACTTTGTTGTTGTAGCCAATTAAATCTAGGCAGGTGGGAAATAATGTCATATTAGCCACCATGCTAACGTTAGCTCCATTGTATAACACTGAAATTAGTCCAAAGGTAGGTATGTTAGATTTACATTGCATCATCATTTAAATGTAATGACTTAATTATTTGTACATAATCAGTACGTTTACATTTGATTTGCACCCTCTGTTAACAGGCTGAACTTCTGACTGTTTTTGTTTCAAACAATAGCAAACATAAAAAAGTTTGGATCCCAAATGAATCTGAGCTCTGTTTAAAATTAAGGGACAACAAGAAAATTAATCTGAAAATGAGGCCCAGTCCCATTTCCTATTTTTACCCCTACCCCTTGATTTCAAGGGTCACCTTGCCCCTTGGAACTGAGTTACAGGGTAGTGGTTGAAATCTTCCCTCTGAAATGGGACCCTCAAATAAAAAGAGCATCACTTCATTAACAGCTACCAGCGCTGCTCTGTAGGCAACCCTGCCAGTCTGCAGTGACAGCAGAGGAGGGTAAAGTTCAGCTCCTCACTGCTGGGCTTTAGTTACATTCAGGGCATCATATGCCTTCAAAGAGGGGGGCAATTATTTATTATCACCCACCCCTAATTCTTCAGTGATATGAAGCTGAAGTCAGATATTCACCAGCTTCTTGTTTGAATTCTCGAAATTTAACTAGCTACTGAGACATCAGCACTACTAACTAAATTTTTCTGCTTATTATGAAGAAAAGGACCATAATACATTGAAACAACATTAAACTAAGACAAAACAATGGTGATTGTAAATTTTTAAATGGAGAAAATTCCCACATTTGTGTGTTTCTTTTGGTCTCTTGTTCAGCCGTCTTGCCGGTTTTTCTTTTTTTCTCATATCACTCTGTTTGGAGTCTCTGAAAAACCTCCATTTGGAGGGTCATGTAGCCCCAACACTTCGCCCTCCCCCTCTATCTCAACAAGAATCAGGACACCTTACACCTAGATGTGAACAAGCCAAACTGAGGAGTAGGGCTGAGTGGTAGGGGCGAGGGGTGAAAGGGGATTGGGCCTAAATCTATACGTTTAAGTCACGATAACAACAGGATAAAGAAGAATAAACTCGGTTAGCTTTGAGAAACTCACAATTGTTGTCAGGGCTCAGAAAACTAACATGAAAAACTATAAACTTTTCATAAAGTCGGCTTCTTTTTAACCGTTCAATAAATCGTCTTCAATTTATTTTCTTGTCCGCTGACCGGAGAAAATCAGTGATTTGAAAAGTATGTTGTTTGACATGATCACATGGCGCGCATTTTGATTGGCTGTTTCATGAAACTTGTTTCACAAAGTTGAGACATTTGCAACTGTTGCTGCTGAGTTTCAAATGAGTCATAGGACGCTTTACATTAAATGTGATTTAGTTTCATGTAGGGTTTCACCTAAAGTTGCATGAAAGTTTCACCGTGTAAGGCCAGCCTTTTGGTCAGCTTTTATACGACACATTTGTGACTATTAACCTGAGACTTAGGCTGACTGTACATGGTGAAACTTTCATGCAACTTGTTGCCTGCAACATAACAGTTACACAACGCAATTCAATGGCAATCAAAGTTGCTGATACACCCTATAGTTCTCAATGTGAAGTCATCTGTGAGGTGTAATTTACATATTTGCAGCATTTTTATCATCATCTTCATATATTTTATCCAGCTGTCATTGTTGTTCTTTTTTCTACACACACACACAAATATATATATGTTCAGTATATGTATTGTCGGAAGAAAACAAGAAAACCTCGTATCTCCAAAATGGTAACTTTACAGGAGAAGGAAAAAACATACTTTACTTTTAATGTAAGTCAATGGAACCAGACTTTTTACCAAGTCATTTTGGTCCATTTGTTTTGGTCCGTTCATCATGAAATTCACACACAATGTAAAGGGCGACAGGCACTTTCAGATATGACAAAAACTGGAAAACAACAAAAATGGAGATACAAAGTTTTCTTCCAACAACAGCGATACATAAATATATCTTTTATGTTTTATAAGGTTACTACATTGTCGTGGTTCAGGAAACCGGCAAAATGAAAACTACTAGCACTGCATAAAGTCGATTTTTATTTTTTTTTTTAGTCTATGCTGATTAGCCTGAAATTTACAGTCATTTCTCTCCCTCTCCTTCTGAAACATGCTCGATGACAGTGTGTCTTGTTGAAGCCGTGCATGTTTGTGGTGGAAGTTTGCAAAGCGAATGCTAAACACTTAAGTTTCAGCCTCCAGACAGGCTGTGATCTCTGTGGGCCGCCGATGAGGAGAATCTTTAAATATTTACCCTGTTCACGTCCTGGTGTGTGTTCTCTGAGTGTGTGTGTGTGTGTGTGTGTGTGTGTGTGTGTTCTCTGAGTGTGTGTGTGCGTGTGTGTGTGTTCTCTGAGTGTGTGTGTGTGTGTGATGTCTCTGAAGTGTGCAGGTGTGGAGGAGTGTCTGAGTCCTCTTCATTGTAAAGTTTATCTCCTATCAGTCAAACTCAGAGGACAGACAGTGTTTACCAAACACATGCAGCTGGACCCCACCGCATGCTGCAGGCCTGAGGGTGGGGGTGGGGGTGGGGGGTTAGTTTACTGCAATAAGATAAAGGGATCCGGTATCAGTGCCATAAAGCTGAGTTTCCCAGCCCTGATCCTGGTGCCCCCTGTGCTGAAGATGTTTCTGTTTTACTGCTCTAACGTACTCGGCTCAGTTCAGGAACGGCTCGTTAACCTTAGAAGTGGCGTTTGTTGATAACAAAAGCATGTAGTCGTTTTATTAGGGCTGTACAATGATTAAGATAATGAACCACATTCGTCTTATTTGCTCAAATGCTTCAATATGTGGGCAAAAAACTTCATTAGAATGTATTTATTACTTTCAATAATTCAATAACCTTGCTTTCATCGTGTGAACATTCCTGAACATGAAAATCACTTTGTTTCCACGGAGTGAAAGTCCAGTTGCTGTATGTTCCAGCTAGTGAGTGTATATCATATGTATCATGTATGCAGTCAGTGGTTCAGCTCCTGTGTGATTGTAGCCTCTAGTCTTGTTCATACAGCTTGTGGATTCTTGTTACAGTGGAGGATCTCGAGGGACCTGGAGCGCCATCAAGCTGCTGCTTTTGTTAGTTTGCTGCTTGTTGACTAATCCATACAGATCCTGCCTTGCGTAGCCTGCCGTGTCCACTTTTAAAAGTCTTTTAAAAGCACTACAGTCCGCTGCTGTGGGAACAAAACTTTGTATCTCCATTTTTGTCTTTTGTTTTTCAGTTTTTTATGTAATTTGAAAATACCTGTTTCCCCTTATATATGGAGTGTAAATTTCTTGATGAATGGTCTAAAAGAAATGACTTAAAATTACTTGGAAAAAATTCTGGTTCCATTGACTTACCTTGAAAGTAAAGTATGTTTTTCCTTCTCCTGTAAGGTCATCATTTTGGAGATACAAGGTTTTGTTCCGACAGCAGCGAATTGCAGATTCAGTCATAGCAATGT